>NW_022436943.1:66691377-66719793 GCF_009761245.1 Sapajus apella
CCCGCAACCTCCGCCTCCTGGGTTCAAGCAATTCTCCTGCCTCAGCCTCCTGAGTAGCTGGGATTACAGGCACGCACCACCATGCCCAGCTAATTTTTTGTATTTTTAGTAGAGACGGGGTTTCACCATGTTGACCAGGATGGTCTCGATCTCTTGACCTCGTGATCCACCCGCCTCGGCCTCCCAAAGTGCTGGGATTACAGGCTTGAGCCACCGCGCCCGGCCCAGCCCACTAGTTTCAAAGAAGTATCTCACATTAAGCAGTTTGGAGAAAATTAAAAGTAAATGTCTGAAAATACCAAGATAAGATTGTACACTGGAGCAGGGCCTGCAGCAGCGCTGCTGGGAATGGCAGTGAGCGGCCACCCTGGAGAGAGTGGGCCCATCAGAAGAACTTGAGATTGGGGCAGCCGAGGTGGTCCCAGCAGCACCCCTTGGTCTTATGCCTTGTGTAGCCCCCTCCCCGTGTGGTGGGCGTGTCCTCTCAGGACCTCTGGACTTTGCCCTGGAGCTGAGGGTCCCTTTGTGTTTCCTCCCCAGTTTCTGCCTCTCCACCTGGTCCTTAGCAGGGCTGTAGGTGCTGGCCTCAGTTTTCTCCCCCGGTCCCCCCATGTTTCCCCTTCACCTAGGGCCCAGGCCCACTGACCACTCACACATCTGCACCTAAGTTAGGCCCATGTCCTGGGCTCCAGGCCCCATAGCCAGTGTTTTTTGACTCTCCACCCATATGTCCATGCCACTCGAAGCCCAGGCGGCCACCTGCCCAGGCCTCTGCCTGCTCCAAGCTCTGCCCGCATAGTTGGCCCAAGGCCATAGCTGAGTCACGTCCACAGGTCTCATCCATAGGCATCAGTGCGCTATCAGGAGCTGCCCACCTGTGGGAGGGCCTCATGCTAACCCTGGTGTCCTGGTGCCCCTCCGCCCTGGCCATTGTTCTCGCTGTGGCTCTTCCTGCTCGCACTGTGCCCGCCATGGCAGCCTTTGGCAGAATGTGTTTCACAAGCCTGTCTGTGAGGGTGGGTGGGCGTGGTGCTGCTCCTCTAGTCTCTGGCAGACTGGAGTTGGCGGGAACCTGTGGCCAGAGGGCATTTTTGGGAGGAGGCTGGTACTTGCAGCAGTTTACTTTGGTGACAGAGCACCAAGTGCAAATTGGGTGGCTTCAAACAACAGAAATGTGTTTTCTCACAGTTTAGGAGGCCGGAAGTCTGAGCTCAAGATGTTGGCAGGTTTGGTTCCTTCTTGGGGACCCAGAGAGATCATTTCAGGCATCCCCAGCTTCTGGTGGGGCCATGGATTCTGGGCGTCCTTGGCCTGAGGCTGCCTCGCCCATCTGTGCCTCCATGTCACATGGCCATCTTCCCCCTGCCTCTGCGTCTCTTTTTTTTTTTTTCCCAATAATTTTTTTTTTTTTTTTTTTTTTTAATATAAGACAGGGTTTTACCTTGTTGGCCAGGATGGTCTCGATCTTCTGACCTCATGATCCACCTGCCTTGGCCTCCCAAGGTGATGGGATTACAGGCGTGAGCCACCACGCCCGGCCTGTGTCTCTTCTTGTAAGGATGCTGTCATGTTGGAGTTATGGCCCACCCTACTTTGCTATGACCTCATTTTAACAGTCACATCTGGCGGGGCGCTGTGGCTCACGCCTAATGCCAGCACTTCGGGAGGCCAAGGTGGGCAGATCACTTGAGGTCAGCAGTTTGAGACCAGCCTGGCCAACATGGTGACACCCTGTGTCTACTAAAAATATAAAATTAGCCAGGCATGGTGGTATGTACCTGTAGTCCCGGCTAGTTGGGAGGCTGAGGCAGAAAAATCTCTTGAACCCTGGAGGCAAAGGTTGCAGTCAGCTGAGATCAAGCCACTGCACTCCAGCCTGGGTGGCAGATTGAGACTCTGTCTCCAAAAAAAAAAAAAAAAAAGTCACATCTGCAAAGACCCTATTTCCAATAAGTCCATGAATTTGGAGGGACACCTTTCACCTCTGTATAGTCCTGGAGTTCTGTGCTTGGCTGGTGTACTAGGGAGGGCATCTTGCAGGCCGCCATGGGATTTCTGGAAGGGGCAGGCTGCAGACGTAGGTGTTGGGAATCATCACGAGCCCACCGCCTGCAGCCACTCACCACTGGCCGGTGTGGTAGCTCTGCAGCGCTTCAGCGAGGGTGCCCTGGAGTACCTGGCTAACCTGGACCGAGCCCCAGACCCCACGGTCAGGAAGGATGCCTTCGCCACCGACATCTTCAGCGCCTACGACGTTCTCTTCTACCATTGGCTGCAGAGTAGAGAAGCCAAGGTATGCCCCACGGCTGCCTCAGTCTACACCTGATGCCAGGGCGCTTTCCTCCCCACGTTCCCTGCCCATGGCAAATTGATCAGAGGGCGGTGGTGGATTGGAGAGTGAAAGTGGCTCACCTTTATTTTTATTTATTTATTTATTTATTTAGAGACAGAGTCTCACTGTCACCTAGGCTGGAGTGCAGTGGCATGATCTTGGCTCACTGCAGACTCCGCCTCCTGGGTTCAAGTGATTCTCATGCCTCATTCTCCTGAGTAGCTAGGATTACAGGTGCCCACCACCATACCTGGCTAATTTTTGTGTTTTTAGTAGAGATGAGGTTTTGCCATTTTGGCCAGGTTGGTCTCGCCCTTCTGACCTCAGGTGATCCACCCGCCTCAGCCTCCCAAAGCTCTGGGATTACAGGTGTGAGCCACTGTGCCTGGCTACCTTTAGGCCGACATACCTACTCAGGACCCCGCCTACATACAGGTCTCATACTTGTGATGGGTGCCAGAGGGGCCCAGTCACTATGGGTTTTCCCTCTGCCCGGAGACCCAGTGCTGCTGGCGGGACACTGAGCATCTCCTACAAACCCTATTGGCCTGGCCACCATCTAGCTTGCCTTGGTAACCCCACAACTGTCTGCTGGGTTCTGGCTTACTTCCCAGCCCCTGTAGCACCCACTGATATCCTGGTGTTTGCCCACCTCCGTCCCGTGTGGTTGCTGGACGTGCTCTGAGCAGTTGGTGTTGACTGAGCAGCGTGAGCTTCCTGCCCACTGTCCCCTCTCAGCTCCGACTCGCCGTGGTGGAGGCTCTGGGGCCTATGAGCCATCTGCTGCCCAGTGA
Organism: Sapajus apella; assembly: GCF_009761245.1. Lineage (NCBI taxonomy): Eukaryota > Metazoa > Chordata > Mammalia > Primates > Cebidae > Sapajus > Sapajus apella. Next base: position 66,694,504 of record NW_022436943.1, read on the forward strand.
GAGGCTGGAAGAGCAGCTGCCCAAGCTCCTCCCTGGGATCCTCGCCCTCTACAAGAAGCACTCAGAGACCTTCTACGTGTCCAAGGTATCTGCAGTCAAGGCAGGTCCACCTGCCTAGTCAAGGACCCCTCCAATCAGACGCCACGGGGGTGGCCCTGAGTCCTCTGCTAGGGCTCAATGGTGGGCTATGAAGGACAGAGCCCTTGCGGGGACCAGCTTAGAGTTTTCCCATTGCTCTGTCCTGTATGGTGCCAGGAACCTCTTGGTCCATGGCACCTGTGGCCTAGGGATCCCCTTTCCTGGGCCCTCACCGCCCTCCTCCCCAGCTCTGAGTTCTAGAGGTAGATGAAGGGCCTCCTCATTTGATCCCCAAGATGGGGCCCATGTACTCCTGGCCCATGTCTTCCTGTGGCCCAACTGTGAGGCTCTGGTTGACCTCACAGTCCGTTCAGGGGGCTGGAGGTAGGACTGGTGGCCTCTTCTCCCTACCCCGAGCAGAGCCTGGGCCAGATCCTCGAGGCAGCTGTGAGTGTGGGCAGCCGCACACTGGACACCCAGCTGGATGCCCTCCTGGCCGCACTGCACTCCCAGGTAGGAGGCGGGCCATGGGTGGGGCGGGTCCTGGTGCCATAGACTTTCAGTGTAAAGTTGACAGATGAGGGGTGCAGAAAGTAATTCGGGTGGACAGCTCAGCTAAGGAGCTGTGGGGCTAAGGAGTGGGTATTCCCTGAGATTCACCTGGGTGACTTCTTAGCGATGTCGCCATGCTCTTGCCCTGCCCAGCAGTGGCAGTGCAGGTGATATAGGAGTCCCCGGTGTGAAGGTGGCAGGAGTAGGTGCTCAGGCCCAGTGCAGGCCCAGTACAGGAGTTCTGGGAGAAAGGTCAGCACAGCTGAAGCACCAGTTGGGGGAGGCCTGAGACTGCCCGGGGTTTCTGGGGACTGAGCTCAGAGGAGCAGAGGAGAGGCCCTGGGCTGCAGGGGGATGGCAGGGGGGTCTTGAAGGCCCTGCTGGAGAGGAAGCGATCTGGGAGGAGGCTGAGCAGTGGGGTCCCCTCTCCAGGCTGGGTGAATGAGATCTGAGAACGATTGAGGGACAAAGGTGCCAGGTCACCCATGGCCCTGGCACTGGGGCTTGTTTGCCCATGGGACTTTCTGGATGACAGAGGAGAGGGCCAGAAAGCTAGAGATGCTGGTGTGGTGAAATCTGCAAGGAGACTGTCTGAGAAGTGTGGAGGTGTGGGTTTGCCGCCCTGCCCCTCACCTGGCCCACTCCAGCTGGGCCCCACCCTCTACCACCTGGATGGTCCTGGCTGCATCCCAGAAACAAAGGGGAAGAGGCACGGCAGCCACAGAGCTAGTAAACATAATGTGAGCACTGTGAACAGTCACGTGGTAACAACTTTTACAACTGGATGAAATGGTTAGGTTCCTAGAAAGATACAAATGCCAAGATTGGTAGGAAAAGCAGTAGAGAACTTAAACCCAATAAAGCAACAGAAATAATATTCTTTTTTTTTTTTTTGAGACAGAGTTTTGCTTTTGTTGCCCAGGCTGGAGTGCAATGGCGCGATCTCAGCTCACTGCAACCTCTGCCTCCCGGGTTCGAGCAATTCTCCTTTCTCAGCCTCCCTAGTAGCTGGGGTTACAGGCACGTGCCACTGCACCTGGCTAATTTTCGTATTTTTAGTAGAGACTAAAATGTTGTCCAGGCTGGTCTTGAACTCCTGATCTCAGGTGATCCACCTGCCTCGGCCTCCCAAAGTGCTGGGATTAAAGGTGTGACCCACCTCGCCCGGCCAACAACAGAAACTTATTAACAGCTAGGTGTCATGGTGCCTGCCTGTGGTTCCAGCTACTCCAGAGGCTAAGTTGGGAGGATTGTTTGAGCCCAGGAGGTTGAGGCTGCAGTGAGCTGTGATCATGCCAGTGCATTCCAGTCTGGGCAACAGAGCAAGACCCTGTCTTTTTTTAAAAAGAAAAATAAAAGGAACCTATTATGTATATGAATTAATGAAGAATGTACAAGAGCTCTGTGGAGAAAAGGCTTACAATTCTAAAAACAGTAGTGAAAAAGAGAGATGTAGCATAATATCATTTACACAGTCTGAAGATGATCAAAACAATACAGATTTGCAAAAAATATGAAAACAAAAAGTGATTATCTACATGCGGTGGGCATGGGAGTAGAGAATGGATTAAAAAGGAAATATGAATATACAAAAGCTGAGAAGATAGAAAAATGTGTTATTTCCTATTCTTGAGCTATTCATTCATTTCTTTTTTCCATTGCATTTTAGGTTTTGTTCATATTGATCTGTAACAGTTACTTATTTAATTTTTTTAGCAACAGGGTCTTGCTCTGTCCTGCAGGCTGGAGTACAGGGATGTGATCATAGCTCACTGCAGCTTCCAACACCTAGGCTTATGCAATCCTCCTACCTCAGCCTCCAGAGTAGCTGTGACTACAGGTGCACGCCACCATGCCTGGCTTTTTTTGTTTTTAATTTTTTGTAGAAACAGAGTCTAGGCTGGGTGCAGTGGCTCACACCTGTAATCCCAGCACTTTGGGAGGCTGAGGGGGGAGGGTAGATCATCTGAGGTCAGGAGTTCGAGAGCAGCCTGGCCAACATGGCAAAACCCCATCTCTACTAAAAACTACAAAAAATATTAGCCAGGCGTGGTGGTATGTGCTTGTAATCCCAGCTACTTGGGAGGTTGAGGCTGGAGAACCACTTGAACCCAGGAGGCAGAGGTTGCAGTGAGCCAAGATTGTGCCATTGCACTCCAGCCTGGGCAACATAGTGAGACTGTTTCTTTGTTGAGACAGGGTCTTACTCTGTTACCCAGGCTGGTCTCCAACTCCTGGCTTCAGGTGATCCTCTTGTGTCAGCCTCCCAAAGTATAGAGATTACAGGTGTGTGTGAAAATATTTGCTCCTACTTTGTCATTGATTCATTCATTCATTCTTGAGACAGGGTCTCGCTTACTCACCCAGGCTGGAGTACAGTGGCGATAACAGCTCACTGCAGTCTTGGCCTCCTAGACTCAGGTGATCCTCCGTCCTCAACCCCTCCCTAGACCCCAGTAACCAGGACCACACACACATGCTACTTTGTCGTTTATCTTTAAACTCTGTTTATGATATTTTTTAGCCGTACAAAGTTGTTTAATTTTTACATTATCATTTATCCATCTTTTATGTTATAGTTCAGGTTTTGTTATACATAGAAAAGCATTTCGAAATCAGTGATTAGCAGCTGGGCGTGGTGGCTCAAACCTGTAATCCCAGCTACTTGGGAGGCTGAGGCAGGAGAATCACTTGAACCCAGTAGGCAGAGGTTGCAGTAAGCCAAGATCGTGTCACTGTGCTCCAGTCCTGGCAACAGAGTAAGACTGTCTCAAAAAAAAAAAGAAAAAAAAATCAGTGATTGTTGTTTTCTGAATTCTCCCAATTTCCCTTCCACTATTATTATTGGTATTATTATTATTTTGAGACAGAGTCTGTTGCCCAGGCTGGAGTATAGTGCTGCAATCTTGGCTCACTGCAACCTCCACCTCCCAGGTTCAAGTCATTCTCCTGCCTCAGCCTCCCAAGTAGCTGCTACAATGCCCGGCTAATTTTTGTATTTTTAGTAGAGATGGGGTTTCACCATGTTGGCCAGGCTGGTCTCGAACTCCTGACCTCAAGTGATCCACCCGCCTCGGCCTCCCAAAGTGCTGGGATTACAGGTGTGAGACTCTGCACCTGGCCCCCTACGCTTTTATTATTGAATCCATCTGGGATTTATTTTAGGTAAGGAATGAGAATCCAACTGTATCTTTTTTCCATATGAATACCCATATGCATTAGTTATGTATTGCAGTGTAACCAATTACCACAAAACTTACCACCTTAAAACAACAACAGCTATTATCTCACAGTGGGTCCAGAAAGTGAGAGCAGCTCAGAGGGTCGCTCCAGCTTAGGGTCCCTTGTTAGTTTACAGCCATTCATGCTGTCGGTCTGGGCTGTGCCATCTAAGGTTTGACTGGGGCTGGAGGATCTGCTTCTAAGGCTGTTCATTCGCATGGCTGTTGGCTGAAGGCCCTAGTTCCTCACCATATGGATCTCTCTGTAAGACCTATTAAGTGTCCTCACACCATGGTGGCTGCTTCCTGCAGGGCAGGTGATCTGAAAGAGCGGGCAGGAAGCTGCAGCATCTCTTATGATCATACTTCATCTTTATAGTAGAAATAACAAGCAGGTAGCAGGGAACCTAGAGCCGAGCCTTGGGGCTAAATCCCCCACCTCACTATGCTTCCTAACAGTTTTCTAAGAACCCAGGTTGGGCTGTGGCCCTGTGGTCCTGGGGCCTTTGCTGTGGTTACCTCTCTGCCTCATAAGAGGGCTGTGCTGAAGAATTGCTTTGGAGCCCTTTGTTCAGAGACCCTGTCAGCGCCCTCTGCTGACCTGCGAGTAGGGATGGAGGATGTCACACCTGGGTTAGTGGGGGGTGCTTTGGCATCACTGTTAAGGTACCGTGGAGCCCAGAGAGGCCTCTGCCAACGTCCTTAGGTTTTTATTGTTGTTTGTTTCTTTATTTGAGACAGGGTCTCTTGGACGTGTCTTTATGGCAATGCAAAAAAAAAAAAGAAGGCCGGGCGCAGTGGCTCACGCCTGTAATCCCAGCACTTTGGGAGGCCGAGGCGGGTGGATCACGAGGTCAAGAGATCGAGACCATCCCAGTCAACATGGTGAAACCCCGTCTCTACTAAAAATACAAAACATTAGCATGGCAGCGCATGCCTGTAATCCCAGCTACTCAGGAGGCTGAGGCAGGAGAATTGCCTGAACCCAGGAGGCGGAGGTTGCGGTGAGCTAAGATCGCGCCATTGCACTCCAGCCTGGGTAACAAGAGCGAAACTCCGTCTCAGAAAAGAAAAGTGAGACAGGGTCTCGCTCTGTCACCAGGCTGGAGTGCAGTAGCGCCATCAGAGCTCACTGCAGCCTCAACCTTTTGGGCTTAAGCAGTCCTCCCACTTCAGCCTCCTGAGTAGCTGAGACAACAAGCATGCACCACCATGCCCAGCCAACAGCCTGTTTTTGCTTTTTACCAATTCAAGTATTTTTTTCCTTATGACTTTAAACAAGTGGACTCCAGAAGTTTTGGGTTCCAGTGCTTTATGCTTTCCAGCCTGGGTTCCAGGCGTCACGCCCCATGGGAGGCACTCCTCTCTAGTAAAACATGTCTCTTGGGAATCTGTTCTCCTGCCGCTGATAGGAAGGGTGGAGGGTGGTGGAGCAGGATGTGTCCCTGAAGACTTGACAGCAGCTGTGTGTCTGCCTGTTGCTGTCTGTCTCCCTCCTCTTTCCCACTGTAAGGAAATGGGGCTGGTCCTGGAGCGCCTCTGAGTACAGAGGGTGAGACTGTCCTGCACCCAGGGCCTGGATGAGGAAGAGCCTGGAGCTCCTGCTGCCTGCTGTAGGCATGGGGTGGGAACCTGAAACCCTCTGCCCAGCTGCCCAGACCCAGATTCATCAGAGAGCAGGATGCTTTCTTCTGGCCTCTCTGGGTCTATAACCTGTGCCCCTGTTCCTGGAGCAGATCTGTGTGCCTGTGGAGTCCTCAAGCCCCCTGGTGATGAGCAACCAGAAGGAGGTGCTGCGCTGCTTCACTGTGCTGGGTGAGTGGGAGGCCCAGCCTTGCCCACTGGCATCTGCGGACACTTGTGGGGTCACCGCCTGCTGCGTGTGGAGGGTGGCAGTGGCTGGGGTATTGGTTGGGGATGCGGAGGCCTCTGTTTCCACCTCTTCTGGGTCTGCCTGTGTCTCCAGGGTCCTCTGGACCAGGGCCTGGGGAGTGGTTGCAGCCTGGAACATTGTTCTCCTCAGAGTAGAGTGCTGCTGCCCTGCCCAGATCCTTGGGGGCCTCCAGTCACGGTCTTGTCCAGGCATTTCCTACCTGCCCCCCACCCACCTGTTCCTCCGCACCCCATCTCTGGCTCCATGGCCTGCTCTCTGCTCCCCCAGGTGGCGTGTGGCTGCTGGCCCTCATTGCCTGCCCAGCCTCCCATGACCCACCTGGAGGTGCTATACCTCCTGTCACCCCCAACTTGATGCTGTCCCCGTGCCCTGCCAGGCCCTCACAGCCAACCTGGAGGGGCAGGAGATGGTGTGAGGAGGGATCCTGCTTGTACTCAGGGCTGTCACCTTGCTGGGGCCACAGTGTCAGCATCTCCTTGGAGCTGGCTGGGCAGGCGGGGGCCCCCTACCTGCATGAGCATCTGCCCTTACACAAGTCCCGCAGGAGGGATGTGGGGAGACTGACGCAGACAGGCTGGGGGCAGGCTTGTGGTGGGCGGAGGGACCACAGGTCTGATGCCCAGGCAGAGCAGGCCTCCAGAGCCCACCTGGAATGGGGATGGCACTGGGCAGCAGCTGTAGTGAAGCCTGGTAAGTGGGTAAGGGAGCTGCCGCAGTCATTGCCAGAGAGCTCCTGGAGTTAGGGCTGCATTAGCCCTGCTTGGGCTGGTGGTCTGTGTTCTTGACAGTCGAGTCCCCTTGAGCCTTAGATGGGCCTGGAGCCAGGAGACTCAGGAGGGGCCATTGAGGGCCCTCTTATGGGCCCCCCTCTGAGTTGGAGAAGCTGAAACAAGCACCTGTGTGCTGGGTGGGCCAAGATTTGAGTCCCTGCATGCTCTGGGTGGTGCTGATGCTGTAGGGTAGGGGCCATGTGCTCCAACCCTGCCTTAGACAAGGACATCAGAGCCCAGTGATTAGGTGGCCCCAGCTTCTCACCTTCACACAGTGACTCTCCTGGCTCCTCGTCTGTGCTGGGAAGTAGGAGGATGCTGTGTATAGGGATGAACAAGATGACATTGAGCCTAACCTGTACCTGTTGCTCTGTAGCCTGCAGCTCGCCTGACCGCCTACTGGCCTTCCTGCTTCCCAGGCTGGACTCTAGCAATGAGAGGACCCGCGTGGGCACCCTGCAGGTGGTCAGACATGTCATCAATTCGGCTGGTGAGTGCCTCCACGCTAGCCTGGCCACCACCCCGGCCATGTCCAGGGTGGAGCAGGTCCTGGCAGATGTTGTTTCTCTAGGTGACAGTACCATCCTGCTTTGAATTCTCTAGAAAGATTTCCCTACTTTCTATTTTGTAAAATTCCAAACTTTTTGAAAAGTTGTAAGAATGTTACCTGTCTATCCTTCACCAGATGGTGGTGGTTCACGCTTGCTTTGACAGCTGGCTGCAGACACCATGTGTGGCCACACTCCCCACGTGACTGTGCCTCTGAGGGCTCCCAGAGCCTCAGACAGCCGTTCCCCAGCTGCTCTAGCTCATTCTGGGATCAATTCCAAGACATACTTTGGTTTAGTTTGCTTGTCTCTTAGACTTCTTTGCCTGAGAAGAGGCTTTTCACCGTTTGTTTGGTTGGTTTTTTTTGGGATGGAGTCTCACTCTGTCGCCCAGGTTGGAATGCAAAGGCATGATCTTGGCTCACTGTAACCTCCGTCTCCCGGGTTCAAGCAATTCTCCTGCCTCACCTCTCCAGTAGCTGGGACTACAGGCATGCGCCACCACACTTGGCTAATTTTTGTATTTTTAGTAGAGATGGGGTTTCACCATATTGGCCAGGCTGGTCTTGAACTCCTGACTTTGTGATCTGCCTGCCTTTGCCTCCCAAAGTGCTGGGATTACAGTGAACCACCGTGCCCAGCCCTTTTTAAGAGATAAGGAGGCCAGTTGTTTTGTACATATGTGTGTTGGGGTCTTCACAATTAGACCAGAAACTTCACATTTCCTTGTTTTAAGTCTTTATTTATTTATTTATTTTTTTTTTGAGGCAGAGTCTCACTCTGTCACCAGGTTGGAGTGCAGTGGTGTGATCTTGGCTCACTTGCAACCTCCGCCTCCGAGGTTCAAGCGACTCTTCTGCCTCAGCCTCCCGAGTAGCTGGGACTACAGGTGTGTACCACCGCGCCCAGCTAATTTTTGTATTTTTTTAGTAGATACGAGATTTCACCATGTTGGCCAGGATGGCCTAGATCTCCTGACCTTGTGATCCGCCCGCCTTGGCCTCCCCAAGTGCTGGGATTACAGGTGTGAGCCACTGTGCCTGGCCTTAAGGCTAACTGAAGTGATTAGTAACAAGCCTGAAAAACATACCATTTTTCACAGGTAAGCTTGTGCTTTCCAGCGTGGCTCTTCCGCAGGTCAGTGCGCAGTGGCCGTGGCCCGCCAGCCCTGCTCAGTCTGTGAGCTAGGGAGCTTTAATGGGTTATAAAAGCAAACAGAGGGACCGCACGTGACCCACAAAGCCTAAAATATTTTGTCTGCCCTATTCAGAAGCGGCACCCTGCCCCCTGTCCTGTGAGGTTCACTATCAGTCAGGTGCTGGGTTGCAAACAGCTGCCACTGAGGGAGGCACATAGAGTTCTGGGACATGTAGGAGCAGCTTGAGAAAGCAGGAGGGCCAAGGGAGGACGGGCAGACAGGGCCACAGTGTGAAATGTCACCAGGCTAGGAGTCAGGCACAGGCACTGCAGGACACCCTCAGAGGCCCCTGCCCCACTGGAAGCAGCCTGAGGTGCTGCTGCTTTGGGCCTGCCCAGACTTAAGAGCCCAGGGTAGTGCTGTGGTGGGCTGGATAGAGGCTGGGAGGGGAGGGAAGTGCAGGCTTTCTGTGGAGGGGCAGGGAGGGGAGCACCCACTCTGTGGAGGGGCGGGGAGGGAAGTGCAGGCTCTCTGTGGAGGGGCGGGGAGGGAAGTGCAGGCTCTCTGTGGAGGGGTGGGGAGGGAAGTGCAGGCTCTCTGTGGAGGGGTGGGGAGGGGAGCGCCCGCTCTGGAGAGGCGGGGGAGGGAAGTGCAGGTTCTCTGTGGAGGGGTGGGGAGGGAAGTGCAGGCTCTCTGTGGAGGGGTGGGGAGGGGAGCACCCACTCTGGAGGGGTGGGGAGGGGAGGGGAGCGCCTGCTCTGGAGGTGTTGGGAGGGAAGTGCAGGCTCTCTTTGGAGGGGCAGGGACGGGAGTGTCCACTCTCTGTAGGGGCAGAGAGGGAGTGCCTGCTCTCTATGGAAAGGCTATGTGGGGGTCACTTGCTCTCTGTAGAAAGGCTAGGAGGGTAGTAGGCTCTCTGTAGGGGCGGGAGAGAGGAGCATCCACTCTTTGTAGGTGCGGTGTGGGGGCACCTGCTCTCTATGGAAATGCTAGGAGGGGAGAACCTGCTCTCTGTAGGGGCGGGGAGGGGGCACCTGCTCCCTGTAGAGGGGCTGAGAGGGCCCCTGCAGCTTTCACACAGAGAGGGGCTGCTCTGGTTAGGGGTCCTTGGGGAAGGGAGCCTCAGGAGCAGAGGGTGTGGCAGCCCCACCGAAAGTAAAGCGTCTGCATCAGCAGCATGCACTCATCCTCTGGTGGTAGAAGTCACCCTTGAGACAGATGCTCTTCTCCCCCATTTACCTGACAGGGCTGGCATCTGAAGTGGAATTCTTATGGAATTCTTAGTGCCAATGCTCTTGTTAGAGGTGCGTTTTTCCATTCAGAAGTTCAGCATTTTATGGGATTAACCAAGCTCAGTTTTCCTTTGTTAATTCATCAATTACGTTTATGATTTTCAGAATTCACTTTGTTTTCCCCTATATTTCATTATTTTCCTTGAAGTTCTTTCTCTGTGCATTTACATACATAGAAATTCATGTACGTAAGGGAATAATTTTTTTCTTAACCAAATGATATAGTTCAAAACATACTTTTTTCACTTGCTAGTATATCTTAGAGGACTTTTAACGTCAGCATGCGTACATCTGTGTCACTTTTTTTGTTTTGAGATAAGGTCTCATTCTGTCGCCAAGGCTGGAGTGCAGTGGTGCAATCACAGCTCACTGCAGCCTTGAACTCCTGGGCTCAAGCAATGGATGGTCTCAATCTCTTGAGCTTGTGATCCACCCACCTTGGCCTCCAAAAGCCCTGGGATTAAACGTGTGAGCTGCACACCTGGCCCCTGTTCAGTTCTTTTGCCCATTTTGATTGACTGATAGAGACAGGGTCTCACTGTTACCCAGGCCAGAGGTCAGTGCTGTGATCATAACTTACTGCAGCCTCAGCCTCCTGGGCTCAAGCGATCCTTCTGCCCTGGCCTCCGGAGTAGCCTGGGTTACAGGAGTATACTACCATGCCCAGCTGTTTTCCATTTAACAACTGGATTGTTTGTCATTTTATTATTTTGTAGTGTTCTTTATTGGATACATAGAGACATAAGTCTATGTTTTTATGATTAGTACCTTTATGTCTAAGAAAGCTTTGGCTGCCAGAAGTCATGAAGATATTCTTCTGTATTTTCTTTTAGATGCTTTAATGCTTGAGCTTGCAAATTTATGTCTATAATTTATCTTTTACTAATTTTGAGTGTTGGTGAAATGTAGGAGGCAAGGTTTTTTAAAATTAATTATTGTTATTTTTTGAGACAGAGTTCACTCTTGTTGCCCAGGCTGGAGTGCAGGGGCACAATCTCAGCTCACTGCAGCCTCCACCTCCTGGGTTCAAGCGATTCTCTGCTGCAGCCTCCCGAGTATCTGAGATTACAGGCATGCCCCATCATGCATGGCTAATTTTGTATTTTTAGTAGAGACGGAGTTTTGCCGTGTTGGTCAGGCTGGTCTCGAACTCCTGTAATCTCAGGTGATCCTCCCACCTCAGCCTCCCAAAGTGCTGAGATTACAGGCATGAGCCACATTCCTGGCCTGCAAGGTTGTTTTTGTATGGACGTCCAGTTGTTCCAGTCTTACTTGTTGGGAAGACTTTACTTTCTCCGTTGAATTGCTTCTGTCCCTTGGTAGAAGATCAAGTAACCTTATATATTAGTTTAACAGCTCCAGTAACATAGTACCACAGACTGGGTGGTGGGGTTTTCTTTTCTATTACCCTGATCTCTGTTTTATCTTCCCGCGCACTTTTCCTGCATGCCTATCTGTATCCCTATATCCCCCTTTTATAAGGGCACCAGCCATATTGGATGAAGGGCCCATCCTACTCCAGTGTGACCCCTCTCAACTCATTACTTCTGCAGTGACTGTTTCCAAGTAAGGCCACATTCTGAGGTACAGGGATTGGGATTTGCACATATGAATTTTGAGGCCACAATTCAACTTATACCATCATGTATTTGTGGGTTATTTCAAGACCGTATTATTTCCTTACACCAATATGACACTTTCTCCTTTTTTCTTTTTTCTTTTTTGAAACAGAGTCTTACTTTGTCACCCAGGTTGGAAGCACAGTCTTGGCTCACTGCAACCTTTGCCTCCTGGATTCAAGAAATTCTACTGCCTCAGGCTCCTGAGTAACTGGAATGGTGCATGTCACCATGCCTGGCTAATTTTTGTATTTTTAGTAGAGATGGGGTTTTATATTGGCCAGGCTGGTCTTGAACTTGTAATCTTAGGTGATCCAACTGCCTCAGCCTCCCAAAATGCTGGGATTACAGGCGTAAGCCACCGTGCCCAGCCTTTTTTTTTTTTTTCGTATTTTTAATGGAGACAGAGTTTCACCATGTTGGTCAGGCTGGTCTTGAACTCCTGGACTCAAGTGATCTACCCGCCTCAGCCTCCCAAAGTTCTGGGATTACAGGCCAGTATCACACTTTAATTGTTTTAGTTTTATCGTAAATCTTTAAATCTGGTAGAAGATGTCCTTCAGCTTTGTTCTTCTTCAAGATTGTTCATCCCCACTGAAAAATCTTTATTATTAAAGAAATCACGGAAGGGCCCAGTGGCTCACGCCTGTAATCCCAGCACTTTGGGATGCTGCAGCAGGCAGATCACCTCATTCTCGGAGTCTGAGACTAGCCTGGAAAACATGGTGAAACCCTGTCTCTACTAAAAATATAAAAAGTTAGCCGGGTGTGGTAGCATGTATCTGTAGTCCCAGCTACTCTGGAGACTGAGGTGAGAGGATCACCTGAGCCCAGGGAGGTCGAGGCTGCAGTGGGCTGTGATGGTGCCACTGCATTTCAGCCTTGGCTACAGAGTGAGACCCTGTGTCAAAAAGAAAGAAAGAAAGAAAGAAGTGACATGTAGGAACCACATAAAACAAATGTGTAACTTATCATTCTAAGACAACACCTTCGGATCCACCAGCAGCTCTTCTGGATTGAAGTTGCCACTGACACACCCCTCTTTGTCACAGTTCTTCACTCCCCACCAAGTAACAGCTGTCCTGATTTTTATAGTAATTGCTCCCTTGTGATTAGCTGCGTCCACTTTAAAAGCTTAGGTATGGCTGGGTGAAGTGGCTCATGCCTTGTAATGCTAGCTTTTTTTTTTTTTTTTTTTTTTTAATAGTCAGAGTCTTGCCCTGTCACCAGGCTGCAGTGCAATGGCGCAATCTTGGCTCACTGCATCCTCTGCCTCCCGGTTCAAGTGATTAATTCTTCTGTCTCAGCCTCCTTAGCAGCTGGCATTGCAGACACACACCACCACGCCCAGCTAATTTTTGTATTTTTAGCAGGGACAGGGTTTCACCATATTGGCCAGGCTGGTCTCAAACTCCTGACCTCATGATTGACCCACCTCAGCCCCCCAAAGTGCTGGGATTATAGGTGTGAGCTGCCATGCCTGGCAATGCTGGCACTTTAGGAGGCCGATGCTGTTGGATCACTTAAGGTCAGGAGTTTGAGACCAGCCTGGCCAATATGGTGACTCTCCATCTCTACTAAAAGTACAAAAATTAGCTGGTGTGGTGGCAGGTGTCTGTAATCCCAGCTACTTGGGAGGCTGAGACAAATTGCTTGAACCTGGGAGGTGGAGGCTACAGTGAGCTGAGGTCATGCCACTGCACTCCAGCCTGGGCGAAAGAGCCAGACTCCGTCTCAAAAACAAAAAAAGTTTACATATACAGGCTGGGTGCAGTGGCTCACACCTGTAATACCAGCACTTTGGGAGGCTGAGGTGGGCAGATCACTTGAGGCCAGGAGTTCAAAACCAGCCTGGACAACAGGCAAAACCCTGTCTCTGCTAAAAATACAAAAATTAGCTGGGTGTAGTGGCACACACCTGTCCTAGCTACTCAGGAGGCTGAGACACAAGAATCGCTTGAGCCCGGGAGACAAAGGTTGCAGTGAGCCCCGATTGTGCCACTGTGCTCCAGCCTGGGCAACAGAGCGAGACTCTGTCTCAAAAACAAAACAAAATAAAACATTTATATATAGATAATATATAAATATATTTCTATATATGTTTAACTCTTTTTTTGGAGGCTTGACCACTGGTGATTTTGTTTATTTTTAGTGTGGTAAAATAACATAAAACTTACCATCTTTATCATTTTTAAGCAAACACTTCAGTAGTGTTAAGTACATTCAAATTGTTAGGCAACTGTCACCACCATTGGCCTCCAGAATGCTTTTCATCTTGCAAAACTGAAACTCCTTCCCTGTGAAACAGCAACTTCCCATATTTAAGTCCCTCATAAGCCACAGGTTCCCCTCCATTCTTCTCTTTCTCTTATAATTCATCTAGAGAAGAGACCAGGTGTGGTGGCTCATGCCTGTAATCCTGGCACTTTGGGAGTCTGGGGCAGGCAGATCATGACGTCAAGAGATCACGACCACCCTGGTCAACATGGTGAAACCCCGTCTCTACTAAAAACACAAAAATTAACTGGGCGTGGTGGTGCCCGCCTGTAGTCCCAGCTACTCTGGAGGCTGAGGCAGGCAAATCACTTCAATCCAGGAGATGGGGGTTTTGGTGAGCCGAGATCACGCCATTGCACTCTAGCTTGGGCCACATGACCAAAACTCTGTCTTAAAATAAAGAAGAACCTGGCTGTTTGTTCTGTGGATTTTCTCATTGTTGAGTTTTGTTGACTGCATTGTCAAGGTGCAAGTCAACATGTTTCCTGCACATTGGCAGCTGGATTCAGGAACAGATTCGGACTCAAGTTTAGTCCCTTGGGCAAGATGATAGGGGCCACATGATATGTGGTGTTCTCTCTTTCGAGCAGCGGTCTTAGCAGCATTGTTGCTGAATGCCTATACCCGTTAATTAATTAATTGGTAGGGGGTTAATACTGGAATTCTATCTTTTTTTTCATTGATTAAGTGGAACACCTTGACAAAGAGATACTTTCTTGGGAGACCGAGGCAAGCGGTTTACCTAAGGTCAGGAGTTCAAGACCAGCCTGACCAACATAGTAAAATCCCATCTCTACTAAAAATACAAAAAATTAGCCAGGTGCAGTGGTACTTGGGAGGCTGAGGCAGAAGAATCCCTTGAACCCAGGAGGTGGAGGTTGCAGTGAGCCAAGATTGCACCACCGCACTCCAGCCTGGGTAATGAGCGAAACTCTGTCTCAAAAAAAAAAAAAGGAAAAGAGAAGTTTAGCCCTTGATTCCTTAGTGTTGTTATTTATCGGTTTTTCAGTGTAGTGGATTGGTTCCCTATCACCCTGCAAAGGTGGCTGGGAAGGACACGTTTGATGGCTTCGATGCAGTGGTCATCACCATTATCCAAGCTCGGATTGTCTGTCTTTGGCAAGTGGCAGTCTCTTGAGATCTGAATTCTTCTGACACTTCGGTAGCTCATGTTTTAGGCTTCTTTCATCTGTTTCTTGCTTCAGATGTGGAATCAGTCATTTTTTTTTTTTTTTTTTTTTTTTTTTTTTTTTTTTTTTGAGAGGGTGTTTCTCTTTTGTTACCCAGGCTGGAGTGCAATGGCGCAATCTCGGCTCACCGCAACCTCCGCCTCCTGGGTTCAGGCAATTCTCCTGCCTCAGCCTCCTGAGTAGCTGGGATTACAGGCACGCGCCACCATACCCAGCTAATTTTTTGTAGTTTTAGTAGAGACGGGATTTCACCATGTTGACCAGGATGGTCTCGATCTCTTGACCTCGTGATCCACCCGCCTTGGCCTCCCAAAGTACTGGGATTACAGGCGTGAGCCACCGTGCCCGGCCGGAATCAGTCATTTCTACAAAAAAAAAACCCTGGTTCCTTTTAGTGAGAAGCTGCCTTTTTTTTTTTTTTTTTTTTTAATAGAAATGATCTTGTTTTGTTGCCCAGGCTGGAGTGTAGCGGCTCAAACATGGCTCAGTGCAGCCTTAACCACCTGGGCTTAAGGGATCCTCCTGTCTCAGCCTCCCAAGTAGCTGGGACTTGCAGGTGCACACCACCATGCCTGGCTAATTTTTAAATTTTTTATAGAGATGGGGTCTTACTATGTTGCCCAGGCTGGTCCTGAACTCCTGGGCTCAAGCAATCCACTTACCTTGTCCTGCCATGGTGCTGTTATTATAGGTATGAGTCACTGCACCTAGCCAAGAAGTTCCGTTTTCAGACAGTAGTCTGTTTCTGGAGGGCTCATTACTTCTGGATGGTTACCATTCCTGGGCCTTATCAGTAGACAGAGCTAGGACATCTCTATCAGCAGATGGATAATACCTATGAGTTCATGTTGATACTTCAGATTTAACATATAGACCTCACAGATTTTAACCTCTTTTCCATTACATCTTTTTTTGCCAGAGTCTTGCTCTGTTGCCCAGGCCAGAGTGCAGTGGTGGGATCTTGGCTCACTGCAACCTCTGCTTCCCATGTTCAAGCAATTCTCGTGCCTTAGCCTCCCTAGTAGCTGGGACTATAGGCATGCGCCACCACACCTGGTTAATTTTTGTATTTTTAGTACAGATGGGGCTTCGCCATGTTGGCCAGACTGGTCTTGAACTCTTGGCCTCAAGTGATCCACCCACCTCAGCCTCCCAAAGTGTTGGGACTACAGGCATGAGCCACCACATCTAACCTCTTTTCTGTTACAACTATATCTGTGTTCTCAAGAATCCAGTTCTCAAGGTTAATAGAAGTGGACTATCCCATAATTATTCATTTGTTTTATCTCTGTTACAGACACAGCACATACACTAGAATAATACTGATGTTGCCATCACCCATCACATGACCGAAAACATGTGCTCTCCCACAGTCTGCTGATCTAACAGCTGTGCCCTGCGTCTGTGTCATTTGAGTAGCCATGGCTCCCTTCTCTGCCTTCTTGGTGTTGGTTCTGCAGGCAGCTGCACATGGGATGCTCTGCCCCATCCTGTGTCCATGGCTCTCTGCCGCTCTTGTTGTCCAAAGTTCATTCTCTGCAGGTTCCATGGGAAGGGCTTATGGGAACATGATCCTAGATCTCATGCTTGCTGATCATAGTTTATTTGTGCCTTTTATATTTGATAGTTTGGCTGATTACAGGATTCTTGGCTGACATTTCCTTGAGTGTCTTAAAAGTTATTCCTTGTTCTTCTGGTAGAAAGTTGCCACATTTAGCAAAAACAAATAAGCAGGATGCCCCAAATATTGTCTGGGACATTTTGTACTGAAACATTATTTGTTGGGCTGAGAGCAGTGGTTCACGTTTGTAAATCTCTGCACTTTGGGAGACCAAGGCCGGCAGATCAGTTGAGGGCAGGAGTTCAAGATCAGCCTGGGTAACATGGTGAAACCCCATCTCTATTAAAAATACAGAAATTATCTGGACATGGTGGCTCGTACCTGTAATCCCAGCTACTCAGGAAGCTGAGCCAGGAGGATCACTTGAGCCTGGGAGGTTGCAGTGAGCCAAGATTGCACCACTGCACCCCATCCTGGGCAACAGAGCAAGACTCCATCTAAAAAAAAAAATTATTCGTTGTTTATCTGAAATTCAAATTTAACTGAGCATCCCATGTTTTGTCTGGCAACCCTATTCTGGCATAAAGCATTGCTATCCAAGTCTGATGATAACCTAATTTTCTATCATCTTAGATGCCATGTTTTTTTGTTTCTTTGTTTTGTTTTTGTTTACAGAAGTCCAAAAGATGTTCTTCTTTTTCTTTAAAACACAGTGATTTCACTAGAATATCCTGGTGTTGGTCATTCTTGGCCGTGCCCTGAAGTTGGACCAGTGCCCTGCTCCTCCCCACGGCCTTTCCGTTCCCACCAGCTCGCAGGGCCATCCTCCCACCAGGGACCCCTCTGTGGCCACACCAGGCCTCCTGTTGGTGGCGGCTCTTCCAGACTGGACTCATCTTTCTGCGGCTCCTGCATAGCCAGCTCTCTTCCTCGAGGTCTTAGCTCCAGTGCCACTATTCAGAATAGTCCCTGGTGCTGACTGCCCTCTTCAAATGCGACGCTCTTATGAGTCCGTTTCTCAGCCTCTCATCCGCACTTCTCATGATGCTGTTACAGTGTGTGGTGATCTTACTTACAGTCCGGATGTCTTTGTGTCTTTTGCATTAGGACAGGAGCCACTTGAGGGCAGGCCACGTCTGTCTTATACAGGGCCTGGCAGGGAGTTGGCCTCGACATAAACTTGAGGAATGAATAAAATAATGCAGGTAAACCACACTGCATGTGAAATGTTATCAGTGACCGTAGCTTTTGGTTTTTCCTTTGTGCTTTTTAGTTCGTTTGTTGTCTTGAAACTTAGGGACTTGGGCCTGGATGGGCCTGAATCCTTAGCTGCACCCTGGCTTGTGTTCTGCATTCTCTTGTGTGGGGCCATGCCCACCCCAGCCGTTGTGCTCCTTGTTCCCTCTTCTGGGTGGTGATTGCTCATGGCTCATGTCCATTTTTCTATTGGGTTGTTTGCTTATATTCTTTAACTTTTTGCATTAGGGTTCTCTAGCGGGACAGAACTAATAGAATAGATGTATATATAAAGGGAAGTTTATTTATTTTTTTTTTTTTGAGACGGAGTTTCACTCATGTTACCCAGGCTGGAGTGCAATGGCGCGATCTCGGCTCACCGCAACCTCCGCCTCCTGGGTTCAGGCAATTCTCCTGCCTCAGCCTCCTGAGTAGCTGGGATTACAGGCACGCACCACCATGCCCAGCTAATTTTTTGTAGTTTTAGTAGAGATGGGGTTTCACCATGTTGACCAGGATGGTCTCGATCTCTTGACCTCATGATCCACCCGCCTCGGCCTCCCAAAGTGCTGGGATTACAGGCTTGAGCCACCGCGCCCGGCCTAAAGGGAAGTTTATTAAGGAGCATTGACTCACACGATCACAAGGTGAGGTCCTACAATAGGCCATCTGCAAGCTGAGGAGCAAGGAAGCCAGTCCGAGTCCCAAAGCTGGAGAACTTGGAGTCCGACGTTTGAGGACAGGAAGCATCCAGCACGGGAGAAGGATGGAGGCCAGAGACTAAACCAGTCTAGTCTTTCCATATTCTTCTGCCTGCTTTCATTCTGGCCCTGCTGGCAGCTGATTCAATGGTGCCCACTCAGACTGAGGGAGCGTCTGCCTCTCCTGGTCCACTGACTCAAATGTGAATCTCCTTTGGCAACACCCTCACAGACACACCCAGGAACAATACTTTGCCTCCTTCAGTCCAGTCAACTTGACACTCAGTATTAACCATCACACTTTTTTTTTTTTAATTTGAGATGGAGTCTCACTCTGTTGCCCAGGCTGGCATGTAATGATGCGATCTTGGCTCACTGCAACCTCCGCCCCCTGGGTTCAAGTGATTCTTCTGCCTCAGCCTCCCTAGTAGCTGGGATTACAGGCACCTGCCACCGTGCCTGGCTGATTTTTGTATTTTTAGTAGAGACGGTGTTTCACCATCTTGGCCAGGCACCATCACACTTTTTAACATTTTATTGGGAAATACAAATACAGGTTGAGTATCTATAATCTCAAAATTAGAAATCACAAACATTCCAAAGTTTGAATCTTTTTGAACACTGATGTCATGATGAAGATGACCTGAACACTACAGAAATTAGCTGGGTATGGTGGTGCGCACCTGTAATCCCAGCTACTCAGGAGGGTGAGGCAGGAGAATCACTCGAACCTGGGAGGCGGAGGTTGCCATGAACCGAGATTGCACCATTGCACTCTAGCTTGGGTGATAGAGTGACTCAGTCTCAGAAAAAAAAAACAAAAAACAAACAAACAAAAACTTAGCAGTAAAAAATATGACATACTTTTTTTTTTTTTTTTTTGAGACGGAGCTTCACTCATGTTACCCAGGCTGGAGTGCAATGGCGCAATCTCGGCTCATCGCAACCTCCGCCTCCCGGGTTCAGGCAATTCTCCTGCCTCAGCCTCCCGAGTAGCTGGGATTACAGGCACACACCACCATGCCCAGCTAATTTTTGTATTTTTAATAGAGACGGAGTTTCACCATGTTGACCAGGATGGTCTCGATCTCTTGACCTTGTGATCCACCCGCCTCGGCCTCCCAAAGTGCTGGGATTACAGGCTTGAGCCACCGTGCCCGGCATGACATACTATTAATACAATGAAGACATCATGTGTTGAGGTAGCCATGTGCACAGCAGCACCACTGGAGCACCTGGAGCAGCCGTTAAGCAACCGTAGCCGCCATTGACAGCAGGCTTCCAGCCTCCACTGATTGCAAGGTCACTGGACACCGTGTTTCTTTCGTTCTTTATTTATTTATTTATTTTTTGAGACGGAGTTTTGCCCTTGTTGCCCAGGCTAATATGTTTAGTAGAGACAGGGTTTCTCCATGTTTGTCAAGCTAGTCTCAAACTCCCGATCTCAGTTGATCTGCCTGCCTCGGACTCCCAAGGTGCTGGGATTACAGGTGTGAGCCACTGTACCTGGCCTTTTTATTTTTTGAGACAGAGTTTTACTCTTTTTGCCCAAGCTGGAGTACAATGGTGCAATCTCAGGTCACCACAACCTCCGCCTCCTGGGTTCAAGCAATTCTCCTGCCTTAGCCTCCCAAGTAGCTGGGATTACAGATGCATGCCACCACACCCGGCTAATTTTTGTATTTTTAGTAGAGACGGGGTTTCACCATGTTGGTCAGGCTAGTCTCGAACTCCTGACCTCGTAATCCACTCATCTCAGCCTCCCAAAGTGCTGAGATTACCGGCATGAGACACCACGCCCAGCCTATTGCTAAATTGTTATGTGTGGATAAGTGTAAGAAAATGATTGCGTATTGAGCTGGGTGTAGTGGCTTATGCCAGTAATCCCTGTGCTTTTGGAGGCCAAGGTGGGAGGATTGAGACCAGGAGTTTCAGACCAGCCTGGGCGACATAGTGAGATCCGATCACTTAAAAAAAAAAAGATTGTTTATTGGTAGCATATAGATTTAGTCAGGAGTCATGGAGGTGGCAGACCACCACAGATTGTCCACATAGATGGCTGACAGAGTAACAGCTTTGCTTTCTAACAGTTCAGTGTACACAAACTTTGTTTTGTGCACAAAATTTTAGAAATCTTGTATGAAATTACTTCCAAGCTGTAAGGTATATATGAAGCATGAATGAACTTTGTGTTTAGACTTGGGCTCCATCTTCAGGAAATCTCATTGTGTATATGCAAATATTTCAAGCTCTGAAAGGCCCCAAAATCTGAAACACATCTGGTCCCAAGCATTTGAAATAAGGGATGCTCAACCTGTCCAAGCTAAAAGTTTGCAGAACACATAGGTGGGTTTAAGAAGTCGTGTTTGAGGCTGGACACGGTGGCTCACGCCTGTAATCCCAGCACTTTGGGAGGCCGAGGCAGGTGGATCACCTGAGGTTGGGAGTTTGAGACCAGCCTGACTAGCACAGAAAAACCCCATTTCTGCTAAAAACACAAAATTAGCTGAGCGTGGTGGTGCATACCTGTGATCCCAGCTACTTGGAAAGCTGAGGTGGGAGAATTGCTTGAACCCAGGAGGCAGAGGTTGCAGTGAGCAAGATTGTACCACTGCACTCCAGCCTGGGCAACAAGAGCAAACTCTGTCTAAAAAAAAAAAAAAAAAAAAAAAAAAGAAGAAGTTGTGTTTGAGCTGAGTCCATCAGCCCCTCCACGGTAGTCACTAACTCTCACAGGGTCTCACTCTGCCACCCAGGCTGAAGTGCAGTGGCACGATCTTGGCTCATTGCAGCCTCTGCCTCCTGGGTTCATTTCAGGTGATACTTGGGCCTCTGCCTCCTGAGGAGCTGGGACTACTAGCATGTGTGACTGTGCCTGGCTAATTTTTGTGGAACCAGGCCTTATTGTTTTAGATTTGCCTCCCTTGTGTGAGCCCCTGTGTAATAAAGTATGATCGTGTCTGTTTACGAGCTTTATAGAAATAGGATCATACTGCTGTATTCTTCTGTGTTTGACCTCTATCCAGTAGGGTGTTGTCAGGATTCCTCTGGGTGGCTGTGTTGGTGGCCTGTCTGCCCAATTCCGTTGCTGTGTCCTGTCCCACGGCTTGGAAGCCAGTGCACCGTCAGTCCCTATCCTAATGCAATGTGTGCTCGGGCTCTTGACGGTCTGCTGTCGTAAACAGGCTGTCCTGCAGACGTCAGAGCTTCTCTGGGGCAGGAACATTACCTGAGATGGAATTGTTGGATCTTAGGTGTGTATCCTCTGCCTTCTTAGGTGATGCCTAGGTGTTTTCCAATGTCCCGTGCCAGTTTCTCCAGCAGCCTCCAAGCATTTTGTCTGTTCCAGCGCCCTTACTCTCATGAGGTTTTTGCCTGGACTCCTAAGCCTGTTCCTGCCAGGCTGTCATCCTGTGTGTCTCTGACCAGCAGGGAAGCCCAGTGGCATTGCATGGGTGTTGGCAGTTGGGACTTTTGTCCACATTTCGTCTTTCTGTTGATGAGTCTTGTTCTCGTTGACTTGTTGGAATTCCCTGCACCCTTTGCCGCGTCCACCACAGTGGCTGTCCTTCTAGCTCTCTTCATACCGTTTGATTAACAGACATTCTGAACTTGAGTGGTCTTTTACCATATTTTTCTTACATCTTTTCTTTTTTTTTTTTTTTTTTTTGAGACGGGGTCTCACTCTGTTGTCCAGGCTAAAGTGTGGTGGTGTGATCTCAGCTCACTGCAACTTCCATCTCCTTCGCTCAAGCGATTCTCATGCCTCAGCCTCCCAAGTAGCTGGGACTATAGGCCTGCACTATCACACCTAGCTAATTTTTGTAATATTTAGTACAGACAGGGTTTCGCCATGTTGTCCAAGCTGGTCTTGAACTCCTGGGTTCAAGTGATCTGCCCACCTCAACTTCAAAGTGCTGGGTTTACAGGCATGAGCCACCACACTCGGCCCCTTAGATGTTTTCCCACTGTCTTCCATACTTCCCAGTTCTGAGGCCATGAACATCCTTTACAGCATCTTCTAAAGGCAGTATGGCATGTCTCATGCTTAGATCTGGAACCTGCGTTTTCTGAGCTTCTGTGGCACACATCTGTTTCATCCTGCTGAACCCATGGCTGGAGTTGCCCAGAAGTGACTCGGGAGTTCCCGCACGGGAATGCCCCAAACCCTTAGAGAAGGGACCAGTTGGGATCCCAAAGCAGCACTAAACGCCAGCTTGGAGCATTAATTAGGGAAACTTAGGCATAGAGAGCTGCAGCTATCCTTGAAACCGGCAGTGAGAGACAAGGTGTTCTATCCCGGCATGCCTGCAGCGAGGGGCAGGGTAGGGAGTTTATGTGCAGGTTTAAGGCATTCGGCTCAAGGCTAACGCCCGTGCTCCAGGCATGAAGTGGCTACGTCTGACTCTGCCATTTGCTGCTCCACAGTCCCTGGGGCCTCCAGTTCCTCATCTGTGGCCTTGGGGTTGTAGTGACCTTTCTCTCCAAGGACTGTCGTATGGGACAGCAGTCCGGTCTGGTGCCGTGGACCTCAGAGGGCACTTGCACTGTTCCCAGCAGCCTTCGTGTTTATAGTCTGTCAGCGACTTGGTGACATCCACTTTTTATCCCCATTTAAATATTAGGAAATGAAGACCCTGTTGATGGTTCTCAAGGGGGTCCCCAGACCGGCAGCATTAGCTCACTTTGGAACAGACCTGCTGAGTCAGTGCCTGGAGGGCGCGCAGGAGAGGACCCTGCCCCAGTGTTTAACATGCCTTCCAGTTATTACAATACTGTAGCACTTGAGAACCACTGAAGGAATTTCCCTGGCATTGGAACCTGGGTATACCTGACTCAGGCCCATTCTTCTACGTACTGCCCTAAACTGCCAACCACTTAGCTTTTTAATTAGGTAGAATTATGTCATTTGAGGAAAGTAAATTATTTGTCCCCTGAAGGAAAGTGGGTATGCTTTGCCTATTCTCCCTCCTCCTCCTGCATGGGAACCACGGGGAGGCCAGACCCCTGGCAATGTGGACGTGGACCTTGAGGTCCTCATCTCAGTGGGAGGCTGAGCTGTCCTGTTCGTTTCTTGCAGCTGCTCAGATGGAAGATAAGAAGCCTTTTATCCTCTCTTCCATGAGGCTTCCTCTTCTGGACACCAATAGCAAGGTAAACTGCATGGGCCAGCCCAGGCTGCACCACCATCCCACAGGCAGCCGCAGGGTGGGGCCAGGGCGTGCTGTGCGGCCACCCACCAACCAGGTGGCCACCACCCTCAGCTGGACTGAGCATGGGAACAAAGGACGACAATGTACCGTTCAGTGTGTGGGTGGCGCTTTTCCCACATCTCACTCAGGAAGACTCCCCAAGACCACCCTTTACTGGCACCAGTTACAGGTCCCTGGGTCCCCAGCCCCTCCCTCAGGCTCAGTGATTCTCTAGAAGGACCCGGAGCTCCCAGTGCTGCTCTCCTCGTGGTGATTGCAGCGACAGGATGCAGGTCCACGTCAGCCATGGTTGGGGTACCTGGGACGGAGTCCAGGAGGACCACACACACAGCTTCCTGCCGTCCTCCCCTGGGGTCATGGACAGACTTAGACCCCCGCTCCTCCCCGCAGCAGTGATGTGGGTCAGCGTGCACAGAGCATCACAACCAGGGAAGCTCCTGTCTTGGGGTCTGTCATGTGGACCTGATTGGCGCCCTTGTGGCTGAGCTGTTTCCAGCCCCTCTGGAGGTGGAGCTGATGCCATGTGGCCCATAGCCCCCACCTGTCACATAAGACCTATCACATGAGACCTGTCACATGAGACCACATCTGATGTGGCCGGAGACCTTGTGGACAAGAACATTCTTACCAGGCCAGACACTGGGGCTTAGTGATGACCTCCTAGGACCTCAGGGCAGAGGCCAGGTCAATCTCTGAGCAGGTGGATCTTTGTGAAAGTTAGGACTGCACCCAGATTACCCAGGGGCTGCTGTCTTGGGTAGGACCTGCTTGCTATAGGGGGAGCAGAATCCCCCAGCCCTCTTGGGCCTTGTGCTGGGGCTTCTTGGGGTCCTTCTGTGAGACTTTTGTTGTGTTTCCCCAGAAGCTACTGAAATGGACCACAAGCCACATCTGTTGTGGTGCCCCTTACGTGTCCCACACACTCCCCGACGTTCAGAGCTCTTCTCCCCGACATGCCCTGATGGGGTCTTTTGGTCGTTTTGGATGCCTGCAATGCCAGTTGGTTAAACGCACCCAGTCTGGACAGTCTGGGACTAACTGGCTCGCTCCTCCACACCCACCCTGTTCCCCGAGGCGGGACAAGGAGGAAGTGCTCGGAGGAGCCTCCTCAGGGTGGGGACACTGGACCTGAGAGCTGAGGGGACAGAGGCGTGATTGTGATGCTGGAGAGAAGGGTCCTGAGGGAGGGCAGCATGGGCAGAGGCCGTGGCACTGGGGAAAGGGCCGGTTTGGCCATGTTGGCCTGGCTGTGCCTCCAAGTCACCAGGTATAGTTACTGGGCGAGGCTGGACATGCAGGCTCAACTTAGGATTATTTGGATGACAACTGCAGATTCAGGGACTAGATTTATGATGCACCCCAGGAAACATGGGGGTCACATGAGAGAAGCTAGCTCAGAAGGACAACAGCCCCACCCCAAGGCCAGGGTCAGCCCCAGACAGAGGGATGGGTGTATTTGGAGCCTGGGAAACGCAGCTGCCAGTGTCCAGAAGTCTGGGGGCTGGGGGCAGAGTGGTTGGGCAGAGTCCTCAGCAGAGCAGCTCTCTTAGAGTTGGGGTGCAGCTTGATGGAAGTGGATGGAGGAGGGAAAGTAAGTGAGATAATTAGAGGCCCCAGCAGCAGGGGAAGGAGGTGAGGAGGAGTGGAGGAAAGGAATTCTTCCCTACAGACCTGAGCACATCCACAAGCTGGCGGGAAGGCTGCCTTCCAGGAGCCGAGGGGCCTCCAAGCAGCCTAGGGATGGAGAAAAAGGCAGACACAGGCACAGGTGCAGGGGCAGGTGTGTGTACAGGTACATGCAGAAACAGGTGTGGGTACAGACCCAGGTGTGAATGCAGGTAGGTATAGATATGGGTGTGGGTGAAGACCCAGGTGTGGATGCAGGTAGGTATAGATATGGGTGTGGGTGCAGACTCAGGTGTGGATACACGTAGGCATAGATATGGGTGTGGGTGCAGACTCAGGTGTGGATACACGTAGGCATAGATATGGGTGTGGGT
>NW_022436943.1:66719803-66795224 GCF_009761245.1 Sapajus apella
AGACTCAGGTGTGGGTGCAGGTAGGTATAGATATGGATGTGGGTATACACTCAGGTGTGGGTGCAGGTAGGTATAGATATGGATGTGGGTATAGACTCAGGTGTGGGTGCAGGTAGGTATAGATATGGGTGTGGGTATAGACTCAGGTGTGGGTGCAGGTAGGTATAGATATGGATGTGGGTATAGACTCAGGTGTGGGTGCAAGTAGGTATAGATATGGGTGTGGGTATAGACTCAGGTGTGGGTGCAGGTAGGTATAGATATGGATGTGGGTATAGACTCAGGTGTGGATGCAGGTAGTTATTGGTATGGATGTGGGTGTTATTGCTGGCACAGGTGTGGAGGAAGCTAGGTTCAGATTCAGGTATGGGAGCAGGCATGGGTGTGGATGTTGGTAGCAGGTACAGGTGCAAGGGTGTGGGTGCAGGCACAGGTGCAAAGGTGGGTGCAGGCTTTGGTGTGAGTATAGGTGTGAGTGTTGGCCCGGGTATGTGGGTCAGACTCAGGTATGGATACAGGTAGTAACAGGTGTAGGTACAGGTGGATGCCCAGATGTGGGTGCAGGTAGATCCAGGTACAGGTATGGATTCAGGTGTACACCCAGGTGTGGGTGCAGGTGCCGGGGACATGTATGGGTGTGGGTAGGAGGAAGAGTGAGGTTCCCCTCTGCTCTTTGGACTGGCATGGCAGTCTCTGTCTACGTCTCCCCTTGCTGATCTCCCATTGGTTCTGGGCAGGTGAAGCGGGCAGTGGTGCAGGTGATCAGCGCCATGGCCCACCATGGCTACCTGGAGCAGCCTGGAGGTGAGGCGATGATTGAGTACATCGTGCAGCAGTGTGCGCTGCCCCCCGAGCAGGAGGTAAGGCCCTGTCACCTTGCCCGCCTTCTAGGCCCATGCTGCCCCGACCTGTATTGGGCACTGGTATCAGGAGCCGCTGGCCTGGCAGAGGGTGGATGTGTGGGCCAGTCTGCGTGCAGAGGTGCCCTCTGCTGTCTTTTGTTTGTTAATAGAGACAGAGTCTAACTGTTGCCTGGGCTGTAGTGCAGTGGCTATTCTCAGGTGTGATCATAGCATGCTGCAGCCTCAAACTCCTGGGATCAAGCAACCCTCACACCTCAGCCCCCCAAGACTACAGGTGCAGACCACTGTGCCCGGCTCCCTCTGGTTCTGAGTCAGAGCCTCTGCACTGCGCTAGTCCTCTCAGCAGCTCCCAGGAGTCAGAACACAGAGGCAGGAAATAGATTGTTCTATTTGGGGCTTTTCTACTTAAGAAGTTACCATACAAATGCTAATTTCTTCTTGAAGGAGAGCAAGGTAGGACGTGACCATCACTGCGGTGCCCACTGTGCCCCAAGTGGGATCTGTGTATTTATCCTGAAACATCAGAGCTCAGTGAGAGCATGCTGTGATGTTGCCTCTAAGCACATGGTTGTCGGGGCCTGTTGTGCAGACCCCAGCAGGTGGGTACCACCAGCTCGGCTGATTCTGACCTCAGCATCTTCACAGCAGCTCTGTGGGTCATTAGGCATGAACTGGAGAGCCAAGGCCTCTGTTTTAATCTATTAGTTCCTAAGAGTTTGGGACTTGGAGGTTTCTTTTAATATTAGAAAACATTATTAAAGTTTTCTAATAACAAAAACCATTTTGAATAGGATGGAATCTAACAGACTCAAATATTTATATCTATATAATAATAATAATTGTTATTATTTTTGAGACAGGGTCTCACTCTGTCACCCAGACTGGAGTGCATTGGTGAGATCACAGCTCACTGCAGCCTTGAACTGGGCTGAAGTGATCCTCCTACCTCAGCCTCCTGAGTAGCTGGGGCTACAGGCCAGTGCCACCACACCCAGCTAATTTTTTATTTTTTGTGGAGACGGGATCTCACTATGTTGCCCAGGCTGCTTTCGATTTCCTGAGCTCAAGCCACCCTCCCATCTCAGCCTCAAAAAGTGCTAGGATTACAGGTGCGTGCCACCGTACCCAGCACTCAAATATGTTTTAACCACAGTCCCTGGCCGTGTCTGTGGAGCCTCTCACTCATTCTGCATTGCTTGATGTGTGGAGTTCAGTGTATTGATCTTTCTGCTTCCGCATGTTTCAAATTCTCTGTGACAAAATGTTCAAAAAGCGGCCGGGCGCGGTGGCTCACACCTGTAATCGCACCACTTTGGGAGTCCAAGGCTGGTGGATCACCTGAGTTCAGGAGTTCGAGACCAGCCTGACCAACATGGAGAAACCCCATCTCTAGATATGGGTGTGGGTGCAGGCTCAGGTGTGGATTAGCCAGGCACGGTGGTGCATGCCTGTAACCCAACTACTCGGGAGGCTGAGGCAGGAGAATCGCTTGAACCTGGGAGGCGGAGGCTGCAATGAGCGAAGATCACGCCATTGTACTTTAGCCTGGACAAGAGTGAAACTGTCTCAAAAAAAATTTTTTTTAAAGACAAGGTCTCACTCTGTTGCCCAGGCTGGAGTATAGTGGCAGGATAATGGCTCATTACAGCCTCAAACTCCTGGGCTCAGGCGATTCTCCCTCCTTGGCCTCCCAAGTAGGTAGGACCACAGGCATACACCACCATTCCTGGCACTTCTTGTGCCCATTTTCAAATGGGGTCATTTTCTTATTATTGAATTTTGAGAGATCTTTCTATATTCTGGGCACAAGTCCTTCATTGGACTTATGGCTTATAAATATTTTACTTACTTTTTTTTTTTTTTTTAACTTTTAATACATATTGTTTTGTTTTTGAATAGAGACACCCTGTGTTACCCAGGCTGATCTCTAACTCTTGGGCTTGTGTGATTTGTTTGCCTCAGTCTCCCAAAGTGCTGGGATTATAGGAATTGGCCACTGTGCCTGGCCATAAATATTTTCTTACAGGTCCGTTGCATGCTTATCTTTTTACTTTCTTAATACTGTCTTTCAGAGAGCAGAAGTTTTAATGTTTTTTTAATGGCCAGCTTTCTTGAGACCGAATCTCACTCTGTTGCCCAGGCTTGGGTGCATTGGCACAATCTTGGTTTACTGCAACCTCCACCTCCCGGGTTCAAGTGATTCTCTTGCCTCAGCCTCCCGAGTAGCTGGGATTAGGGTTTCACCATGTTGGCCAGGCTGGTCTCAAACTCCTGACCTCAGGTGATCTGCCCATCTTGGCCTCCCAAAGTGTTGGGATTACAGGCGTGAGCCGCCACACCTGGCCTAAAGTTTTAAGTTTTAGGACTCACATATAGGCCTATGATCCATTTTTAGTTAAAAAAAAATTTTTTTTGAGATGGAGTCTCACTCTCTTGCCCAGCCTGGAGTGCGGTGGCGTGATCTCAGCTCACTGCAATCTTCGCCTCCTAGGTTCAAGCGATTCCCGTGCCTCAGTCTCCCAAGTAGCTGGGATTACAGGCATGTGCCATCGTGCTCAGCTAAGTTTTGTATTTTTAGTAGAGACAGGGTTTCACCACGTTGGCCAGGCTGGTCTTGAACTCCTGACCTCAAGTGATAAGTCCGTCTCAGCGTCCCAAAGTGCTGGGATTACAGGTGTGAGCCATCGTACCCAGATGCTTTATAGAAAGTTCTGGATTCGGGTGTTTTAAGTCTCCCACATTTGGTCTTTTTCTGTCATGTTTTGGCTATTTTAGTTCCTTTGTTTCTCCCTGTAAATTTTAGAGTCATCTTGTTGATAACATTCAGTCTTCCAATACATGAAAACAGTATATTTCTACATTTATTTAGAAATAATTCTACATTTATTTAGGTTTCTTTGATTTTGTTCACCAGTATTTTGTAATTCTCAGCACGTAGATTCTGTATATTCTGGTACTTTATTAGACTTGTAAAAGCTATTTTGTTTTTACTGCCATTGTAAATGGTGTAATTTTGTTCATTTCACCTTCTAACTGTTCATTGCTAGTGTATAGAATATAGAATTTATTTTTGGATATTAACCGCGTATCCTGTGACTTTGCTTTTGTATAGATTCTTTGGGATTTTCTAAATAGAGTATCATGTCGTCTTCATATAGACCATTTTATTTGTAAATCTTGATGACCTTTTCTTTTTCTTGACTTACTGCATTGGCGAAGCCTCCAGTATGGTGCTGAATGAATAGAAGTGGTGAGAGCAGCCACCCCTGCTTCGTTCCCATAAGGGGAATGCACTGCCTTTCACTATTAAGAATGCTGGGGGCTGGGCGCAGTAATCCCAGAACTTTGGGAGGCCGAGGGAGGCAGATCATTCAATCTCCTTGAGTTCAGGAGTTTGAAACCAGCCTGGACAACATGGGGAAACCTCATCTTCACAAAAAATACAAAAGTTAGCTGGATGTGGTGGCACATACCTGTAGTCCCAGCTACTCTGGAGGCTGAGGCAGGAAGATCACTGGAGCCTGGGAGGCGGAGGTTGCAGTGAGCCAAGATCGTGCCGTTGTACTCCAGCCTAGGTGACAGAGCAAGACCCTGTCTTTAAAAAAAAAAAAAAAGAAAGAAAAGAATGCTGGGCCAGCACAGTGACTATTTCCTGTAATCCCAGCACTTTGGGAGGCCAAGGCAGGAGGATCACTTGAGCCTGGGAGTTTAAGACCAGCCTGGGCAACATAGCAAGACCTTATCTCTACAAATAATTTAAAAAGTTAGCTGGCCTGATGGCTCACACCTGAGGTCCCAACCACTTGGGAGGCTGAGGTGGGAGGATCACTTGAGCACAGGGAGTTGAGGCTGCAGTGAGCTATGATCACGCCCTGCACTCCAGCCAGGGTGACATAGTGAGACCCTATCTCAAAAAAGAAGAAAAGAGAATATTGTTTGGGGAAGCACTTTAGGAGGCTGGAGCAGGAAGTCACTTAAGGCGAGGAGTTTGAGACCAGCCTGGACAATGTAGCCAGACCTTGTCTCTACAAAAAAAAAATTTTCAATTAGCTGGGTGTGGTGGCGTGCACTGGTGGTCCCAGCTACTTGAGAGGCTGAGGTAGGAGGATTGCTTGAGCCCAGGAGGCTGAAGCTGCAGTGAGCTGTAATCACACTATTATGCTCCAGCCTGGGCAACAGAAGGAGACCCTCTCAGGAAAAAAAAAAAAAAAGTTATATTTATAGTATACTGTAGTATATTAAATGTGTAATAGCATTATATCTAAAAAATGTACATGCCTAATTTGCAAACACTTTATTGCTAAAAAAAATTGCTAAGGATCTTCTGAGCCATCAGCAAGTTACAATTTTCTTGCTGGTGGAGGGTCTTGCCTTGATATTGATGACTGCTGACTGATCAGGGCAGTGGTTACTGAAGGTTAGGGTGGCTGTGACAGTTTCTTAAAATAGGGCAACAGTGAAGTTTGCCACATGGATTGACTGTTGTGTTCACAAAACTTTTCTATGTCTTGTGCACT
This sequence comes from Sapajus apella, assembly GCF_009761245.1. Taxonomy (NCBI): domain Eukaryota; kingdom Metazoa; phylum Chordata; class Mammalia; order Primates; family Cebidae; genus Sapajus; species Sapajus apella. Next base: position 66,725,184 of record NW_022436943.1, read on the forward strand.
GCTAGCATTTTACCCACAGTAGATCTTTCAAAATGGGAGTCAGTCCTCTCAAACCCTGCCACTGCTTTATCAACTAAGTTTATGGAATACTCTAAATCCTTTGTTGTCATTTCAACAATGTTCACAGCATTTTCACCAGGAGCACATTCGGTCTCAAGAAACCACTTTCTTTGACCATCCAAAAGAAACAACTCATCCAGGCCGGGCACGGTGGCTCAAGCCTGTAATCCCAGCACTTTGGGAGGCCGAGGCAGGTGGATCACGAGGTCAAGAGATCGAGACCATCCTGGTCAACGTGGTGAAACCCCGTCTCTACTAAAAATACAAAAAATTAGCTGGGCATGGTGGCTCGTGCCTGTAATCCCAGCTACTCAGGAGGCTGAGGCAGGAGAATTGCCTGAACCGAGGAGGCGGAGGTTGCGGTGAGCCGAGATCGCGCCATTGCACTCCAGCCTGGGTAACACGAGTGAAACTCCATCTCAAAAAAAAAAAAAAAAAAAAAAGAAACTCATCCATTCCAGTTTGATCATGAGATTGCAGCAATTCACTTCCATCTTCAGACTCCACTTCCAATTCTAATTCTCTTGCTGTTTCCACCACATTTGCAGTGACTCCCTCCACTGATGTCTTGCCCCCCTCAAATTTATCCATGAGGATTGGAATCAACTTGTTCCAAACTCCTGTTCATGTTGATATTGTTGACCTCTTCCCATGAATCACAAATATTCTTAATGGTATCTACTATGGTGAATCCTTTCCAGAAGGTTTTAAATTTTTGCTGCCCAGATCTGTGAGAGAAATCACTATCTATGGCAGCAATCAATCGCCTTATGATTTTTTCTTCTTTTTTTTTTCAATAGGGTCTCACTCTGTAACCCAGGCTGGAGTACAGTGGCTCAATCACAGCTCACTGCAGCCTCAACTTCCTGGACTCAATCAATCCTCCCACCTAAGCCTCCTGAGTAGCTGGGACTACAGGCACGCACCAACACACTCAGCTAATTTTTGTTTTGTTTTGAATTTTTTTTTTTAAAGATAGATTTCGCTGCCGGGCGCTGTGGCTCACGCCTGTAATCCCAGCTCTTAGGGAGGCAGAGGCGGGAGGATAGCTTAAGCCCAGGAGTTCGAGACCTGCCTGGGCAATATAGCGAGACCCCGTTCTCCACAAAAAGGAAAAAAACAAAAAGACAAAAAAAAAAAGATAGATTTCGCTATATTGCCCAGGTTGGTCTCGAACTCCTGAGCTCAAGCAATCTGCCCACCTGGGCGACAGAGCAACACTCCATCTCAAAGAAAAACAAAAACCAAAGAAAGAAATAATAAAATGCTTTTAAAATGTTCTCCTTGGCAGCAATAAGGCTGTTTTGTTTTCTCTTAGCTTTTCCCTTGCCTTCATTACAACTCACACCTGTAATCCCAGCACTTTGGAAGACTGAGGCTGGTGGATCACTTCAGGCCAAGAGACCAGCCTGGTCAACATGGTGAAACTCCATGTCTACTAAAAATACAAAAATTAGCCGAGCATGGTGGACTACACCTCTATTCCCGGCTACTTGGGAAGCTGAGGCAGGCTAATCATTTGAACCTGGGAGGCAGAGGCTACAGTGAGCTGAGATGGCGCCACTGCACTCCAGCCTGGGCAACAGAGCTAGATTTTGTCTCGGGAGGGAAAAAAAAATGCTCTTTGCTGAATCTGCTGGACAACTTGCTGCAGCTTTGCCTTCAGCAGTTTCTGCTTCACCTTGTACTTTTGTTATGGAGATGGCTTCTTTCCTTGATCCTCATGAACGAACCCTGCCAGCTTTGAGCTTGTCTTTAACAGTTTCCTCACCACCCTTGCCTTCACAGAGTCCAAGAGAGTTGCTCTGGATTAGGCCTTGGCTTAAGGGAATGTTTGGCTGGTCTGGTTTTCTATGCAAACCATTCAGACTTTCTCTATGTCAGCAATAAAGCTGTTTTGTTTTCTTATCATTTGTATGTTCACTGGAGTAACACTTTTCATTTCCTTCAAGAGCTTTTCCTTTGCATTCCCAGCGTGGCTGACTAGCACAAGGTCTGGCTTCTAGCCTATTTCAGCTTTTAACATCCTTCCTCACTAAGTGTAATCATTTCTGGCCTTTGATTTCAAGTGAGAAATGTGCAACTTTTTTTTTTTCACATGAACACACAGAGGCTATTGTAGGGTTTAATTGTACTAACTTCAGTATTCTTGTGTTTCAGGGAACAGGGAGACCGCAGCAGAGGGAGAGAGGGAGTGCCCGGCACTGTGTCAGGACACCCAACATTCATTGATTAAGCTTGCAATCTTACATACTGCAGTTCATACCACCCCAAAACAATTATGATAGTGACTTCAGAGATCGCTAATCACAGATAAAATAATAATGAAACAGTTAGAAATATTCCAAGAATTAGCAAAATGTGACACAGAGACACATAGCAAGCATATGCTGTTGAAAAAGGCGCCCATGGACTTGCTGGACACAGGGCTGCCCCAGATCTTCAAGTCGGAAAAAACAGAGCACCTGTGAAATGCAGTGAAGCAGAGTCAGTGAGACAAGGTCACACCGAGACGGGCAGTGAAGCAGTCAGTGAGACAAGGTCACACCCGAGACGGGCAGTGAAGCAGAGTCAGTGAGACAAGGTCACACCCGAGATGGGCAGTGAAGCAGAGTCAGTGAGACAAGGTCACACCCGAGACGGGCAGTGAAGCAGAGTCAGTGAGACAGGGTCACACCCGAGACGGGCAGTGAAGCAGAGTCAGTGAGACAGGGTCACACCCGAGACGGGCAGTGAAGCAGAGTCAGTGAGACAAGGTCACACCCGAGACGGGCAGTGAAGCAGAGTCAGTGAGACAAGGTCACACCCGAGACAGACAGTGAAGCAGAGTCAGTGAGACAAGGTCACACTGAGACGGGCAGTGAAGCAGAGTCAGTGAGACAAGGTCACACCGAGATGGGCTTGCTTTCTTGTTTTTATTGACACAGAAGAGATGTACGTATACTGGGTGCATGTGATAATTTAATATATTCATATTATGTGTGGCAATCAAAGCTGGGTAACTGGGATATGTACCACCTTGCATGTTTGTGTTTTTTTTTTTAATGCTAGAAGCATTCTAATTATTCCTTTTCAGCTATTTAGAAATGTACAATAGATTATACTGTAATCTATAATCTATAGTATAATCAGTAGTAGGGTAACCTCTAGTCACCCTACGGATCTATAGGATACTAGGTCTTTTTTCTCAATATGTATTTGTACCCATTAATCAACCTGTCTTCATCCCCCACCCCTACCCTTCTCAGCCTCTGGCAACCACCAGCCTCTCTCCGTCTCCATGGGAGCCACTGTTTTTGCTCCCGCCTGTGATAGGTTTCCATGGATCCCCTTTATCAACTTGAAGAAATTCCTATTTCTAGTTTTGTGAGACTTATGGATTGATGTCAAAATTGAAACACTTTTTGTGCATCTATTGGTGAAATTATGTATTTTTTCTTGTTTTGACTGTTAGTATGGTAGATTACATTGGGTGCTTTGTTAATTTTTTTTTTTATGAGATAGGATCTTGCTTTGTTGTTCAGGTTGGAGTATAGTGATGCAATCTTGGCTCACTGCAGCCTCAACCTCCCAGGCCCAGGCAATCCTCCTGCCTCGGTCTCCCATGTAGCTGGGACCTCAGGTGGCCACCAACACACCTGGCTAATTTTTAATTGTGCTTTTGTAGGGATGGGGTCTCTCTAATGTTGCCCAGGCCAGTCTGGAACTCCTGGGCTCAAGCAGTCTTCCTGCCTTGGCTTCCCAAAGGGCTGACATTATAGGCAAGAGCCGCAGCACCTGGCCATAATTCCTTTTTCAGTAAAACATTTTTATTGTGGTAAAATAACATAAACTTTACTGTCTCAACCAATTTTTTTTTTTTTTTTTTTGAGACGGAGTTTCACTCATGTTACCCAGGCTGGAGTGCAATGGTGCGATCTCGGCTCACCGCAGCCTCCGCCTCCTGGGTTCAGGCAATTCTCCTGCCTCAGCCTCCTGAGTAGCTGGGACTACAGGCACGCGCCACCATGCCCAGCTAATTTTTTGTATTTTTAGTAGAGACGGGGTTTCACCATGTTGACCAGGATGGTCTCGATCTCTTGACCTCGTGATCCACCTGCCTCGGCCTCCCAAAGTGCTGGGATTACAGGCTTGAGCCACCGCGCCAGGCCAACCAATTTTAAGTATACAGTTCAACATTAAGTGCATTCACATTGTTGTGCAGCCATCACCACCTTACAGCACCACAGCTTGTCCATGTTCCCAAACAGAAACTGTCCCCAGGAAATGCTAACTCCCATTCTCTCTTCCTCCAGCTCCTGCACCCCGCCATTCTACCTTCTCTATGAATTTCACTGCTCGAGGTGCTTCATGTAAATGGATGTAAACAGTGTTTGTTCTTTTGTGTCTGGCTTCTCCCACTCAGCATAAGGTCCTGAATGCTCTTCCATGGTGTAGCAGGTGCCAGAATCTCCCTCCTTCAGGCTGAATCTTCCCTGTGCTCAGATGCTTTATTTGCTTATTACATTCATTCCTTCACGGACACTTGGGCTGCTGCCACCTTCTGGCTCCTGTGAATAATGCTGCTGTGAAAATAGTTGCTTTGTAGCAAATTCTGAAATTGGGAAACAGGAGTGCTCCAACTTTGTTCCTTTTCAAGATTGTTTTGGCTATTTTGGGTCCCTTGAATTACCATGTGAATTATTTTGGGATCAGATTGTCACTTCTTGCACAGAAGTCACTAAAGTCTTTGTATCTATGAACATGGGATGTATTTCTATTTATTTAGGTCTTTAATTTCTTATAACATTATTTTGACGTTTTCAGAGTGTAAGTTTTACACTTCTTTCATTAGATTTATTCATAAATATTTTATTATTTTTGATGCTATTGTAAATGGAATTATTTTCTTTGTTTTTTTTTGTTTTTTTTTTTTTTAGTTAGAGTCTTGCTCTGTCTCCCAGGCTGGGGTGCAGTGGTGCAATATTGGCTCATTGCAACCTCTGCTTCCCGAGTTCAAGCAATTCTCCTGCCTTAGCTTCCTGAGTAGCTGGGATTAACAGGCACTCACCACCATGCCCAGCTAATTTTTGTATTTTTTTCTTTTTTTTTGGTAGAGATGGGGTTTCACCATGTTGGCCAGGCTGGTCTCAAACTCCTGACTTCAAGCCATCCACCCGTCTCAGCCTCCTAAAGCGTGGGGACCACAGCACCCAGCCTGAATTATTTTCTTAATTTCATTTTAAGTTTATTCTTTGCTACTATATAGAAATACAATTATTCTTTCATATTGGTCTTGTATACTGCAATCTTGTTGGACCTGCTTATTAGTTATAATAGTTTTTATTGGATTTCTTAGGATTTTCTATAAAGAATATATCATCTACAACTATAGTTTCACTTCTTTATTTTCAATCCGGATGCCTTTATTTAATTTTCTTGCTGAGTTGGTCCAGCTAGAACGCCCAACGCTGTTGAATGAAATGGGTGTGAACAGACACCCTTGTCTTTTTTTTTTTTTTTTGGGACGGAGTTTCGCTCTTGTTACCCAGGCTGGAGTGCAATGGCGTGATCTCGGCTCACCGCAACCTCCGCCTCCTGGGTTCAGGCAATTCTCCTGCCCCAGCCCCCTGAGTCGCTGGGATTACAGGCACGCGCCACCATGCCCAGCTAATTTTTTTGTATTTTTAGTAGAGACGGGGTTTCACCATGTTGACCAGGATGGTCTCGATCTCTTGACCTCGTGATCCACCCGCCTCGGCCTCCCAAAGTGCTGGGATTACAGGCGTGAGCCACCGCGCCCGGCCCGACACCCTTGTCTTATTCCGTCTCTTTGTGTAGAAGCATTTAGGCCAGCACCATCAGGTGTGACTCCCTCTGTGGGCCTTCATCAGGTCACGGATGCCGCCTTCTAGTCCTGCTTTGTTGAATATTTTGAAGAAGTACTAAATTTTATGTGCTTTTTTTCTGTTTCCAAGAGGAGTTTGTCATTTTTGTTCTTTATATGATATGATATATTTCATGAGGTGATTTCAGATGTTCAGCTTGCATTCCTGGGATAAATCCCACTTGATCATGGTGTATAATCATTTGTATACATTGTTGTGTTCAGTGTGCTGGTATTTTGTGGAGGATTTTCATGTCTATATTTATAAGAGATCATGGTGTATACTTTCCTTATGCCTGTGTGTGGCATTCTTCATATAATTTGTACACACATACACCTGTGCATACATGCACAATTTTTTTCCAACTCGAGAGAAAATTTGAGACATTGTGTCCTTTTATCACTGACCACTAAATACCTTATTTCCTAAGAATAAGGACATTATTCTGCATAACCACAGTCCAGCTGCTGGAATCAGGAAATTCAGCATGGAGGCCACAACGTCACCTGATCACGCGCTTCCTCGGTCATCCCAGTCTGTCCCTTTAATTGCTTTCTGGTGCACGGTGCAGTCCAGACACGTACTTTGTGTGGCTGCTGTGTTCGGTTGGCCTCCTGCCCTGGTGTTTCTTGGCCTGGATACTTTCAAAGAATTGAGAGCAGTTATTTTGTTGAGTAGCTCAGGTGTGCTGGTGTCTCCTCACGATCTGACCCAGACGATGCAGTTTTGGGAGGACTCTCACGAAGTCTTGCGTGCCCCACCAGTGTGTCATATCGGGGGTCCCAGTGTTGGCTTGTTTCCATGTTATCTCGTTAAGTCTGATCACTTGTCTGTGCTCAGTGTCTGCACTGGAAAGTTGCTGCTTTCGCTTTGTAGTAAATGAGTAGTTCGTAGGGAGATCTTTGGAATTAAGTAAACAGCTTCTTGTGATTAAACTTTTAGTCAGCATCAGCCCAGGTGCAGTGGTTCACAACTGTAATCCCAGCACTTTGGGAGGCCAAGGCGGGCGGATCACTTGAGGTCAGGAGTTCGAGACCAGCCTGGCCAACATGGTGAAACCCCATCTCTACTAAAAATACAAAAGCATTAGCTGGGCATGGTGGCGGGTGCCTGTAATCCCAGCTACTCAGGAGGCTGAGGCAGGAGAATCGCCTGAACCCAGGAGGTGGAGGTTGTAGTGAGCCAAGATCACCCCACTGCACTCCAGCCTGGGTGGCAGAGTAAGACTCCATCCCAGAAAATAAATAAACTGTAGTCAACATCAATTGTTTCTATCATCCATGGATGATTTTCTAACTCCAGTGATATTGCTGTACTTTGGCCTCTGTGGTGACAGAGCCTCTCCTGTTCTTATGTGCATACATGTCTCTCAGCGTGGACTCCTGTTTTGCTGTTTTACATAACGGTCCATGTGCGGTTCCTGTTGCTGGCCTGTTGGTCAAGCTGTCCCACACTTAGTAGCACCCCTTTGAGCACACAGGCCCCTGTCTTGTGGCCCGGTTTCCCTTTCTGGTGCAGGAAGGCGTCCCAGTTCACCGAGGGCTGCCTGTGCTTCTGCTCTTCGGGCCCTTCGATGAGCCTCTCCTCTTCTGTTTCTGGGAAGCTAGCTTCTTTATTTCTCGAGTATTTCTTGCCCTTGTTTTTGTATTACTCTGACTCTGGGTATCTGTTATCTGAACGCTAGCACTGCTGTCTTCACATTTTCTTTTTTAAAGACTCAGTCTTCTTCTTGTCTGCTAGGATGGAGTGCAATGGCATGATCTGGGTTCACTGCAATCTCCGCCTCCTGAGTTCAAGCTATTCTCCTGCCTCAGCCTCCTGAGTAGCTGGGATTACAGGTGACTGCCACCATGCCTGACTAATTTTTGTATTTTTAGTAGAGACAGGGTTTCACCATGTTGGCCAGGCTGGTCTCGAGCTCCTGACCTCAGGTGATCCACCCGCCCTGGCCTCCCAAAGTGCTGGGATTACAGGCGTGAGCCACTGCACCTGGTGTCTTCACATCTTTTAGCGTTTCCTTCTTCCATTCTTTTAAAATTTCTTCTTCCTTGAAGTCTTCAGCAGTCTGTTCTTCCAAGTTAGTTATTTCTTCCTCAGTGAGTCGTTGCATTATTCGTTCCCTGAATTGAATCCTTTATTTCATGGTGATAGTTTTTCATACCCTGTCTTAGGGTTTTTCCCTGCTGTGGTACTTTTGGTGCACTTTTTTGTGTAAGCATTGTCCTCGGTCTTCATCCTAACATTTGTGTTTCTGGTGGAGTTGGAGTATGCCCTCAGTGCTCGATATCAGGTAGTTTGCAATTTCTATTTGGTTTCTTTATTAACCGAAACGATTTTCATGATCTTTAAAATCTCCAGGTCGATAGGTTTTCAGGGTGGTTGTGGATCTGCATTTTATTGTTTTATTGAATCTGGCCAGACTGATTTCTGCTTTTAAGTGTTGGTTGCAATATTATTTTTGCCCTAATAGTCAGGATTTCAAAGTGGCTTGTGCATGTTTGGTATAAAGGTCTGTCTATATTTTTAGAGCCTGCTGTAAAAATTGATGTTCAAGGCCTAAATATCACTATTTTTTTCGTGTGACTTTTGGCTTCTGAAAGAGAGAGATTAGAAGTCCCTCCCATGTTGCCATTTTTTCAATGCCTCTTTGTCGTTGAGCTTTTAGTTTTTGGTATTTCAAAACCTGAATGGAACGTGTGGAAACAGAAGTCATCTTCTTGCAGGGACGCCTCCCAGGGAGCTGAGTGTACACAGAGGGCAGCAGGCATCCGGCCCACTGTGGCTGCCGAAACTGGGTGGAGTCCTAGTGGGAACCAGGTTTTCTGACATGGTTAACATTCCCACAGAGGCTATCTGGTTCCTCCCCCTGCAGGCGTTGCAATGTCAGGAGCAGAGTCATTTTTTATAGAGTCAGTAGCCTAGGAAATGCTCAAGGTTTTGTTTGTTTTGGAGATGAGAACTGAGGCAGGTGAGCCTGCTTTCTTGGATGATCTTAGCAGAGAGTGCCTTTCCTGTCTATGGCAGGGGGTGCAGTGCACCTGTCCTGTGGCAAGGTCTGGGGTCTGGCCTGCTTCCGGGCAGGCTGTGTCCTCAGGCCCAGGGCCATGGCCGCCCACGCACGCTTTTGCCTTTTGCCTTCCTCCAGCCTGAGAAGCCAGGCCCCGGCAGTGAGGACCCCAAGGCCGACAGCGTGCGGGCCATCAGCGTGCGCACCCTCTACCTGGTCAGCACCACCGTGGACAGGATGAATCACGTGAGTGCATGGCACCTGTCCCTGCCTGGTGACAACAGAGCTCTCCAGGGTAGTGGCCCAGGGTGCTCAGGCCCAGCAAAGGGTCTGTCTCAACTTTCAAAGCTCTGGCACGGCCCTGTCTGCAGGGAACCTCCTCTGGGCAGACGCAGACCGGGCCCTCTGCTCCCCCAGGTTCTCTGGCCATACCTGCTCCAGTTCCTCACGCCTGTGCGCTTCACCGGGGCCCTGACTCCACTCTGCAGGAGCCTCATGCATCTGGCACAGAAGAGGCAGGAGGCCGGGGCCGACACCTTCCTCATCCAATATGACACCCATGGTTCGCGCCACACCCCACCTCCCCGCTCCTGCCCCACCTCCCCATCCTCCAGTTCCTGATCCCAGTCCCAGGCCCTTCACTGACTGTTTCCCCCTCTCATCTCCAGCGAGCCTCCCGTCTCCCTATGCTGTAACTGCAAGACTGTTGGTGAGCCTCGCCCTTTCACAGCATGCCCGGTGCCCCCATGTGTCCCCGTGCTCCACCCAGGCTGGGAAGGGGCTACCTTCTCAGTGGGCAGCCACGGTTGGGGCTCAGGCATGGTTTTCCTCTACATGGGTGGCCCAGCTTCAGGAAGAGCCAGGCCCCCTCTCGGGTGCTGTGGCCCTGCAGGGGCAGGTTGTAGGCACGGCCAGCACTCCCTGCTCAGACCCGGCTCCCACTCTGCCTATCTTCAGGTTGTGTCTTCCAGCCCCTACCTGGGGGACGGACGTGGGGTGGCAGCGCTGCGTCTCCTCAGTGTTCTGCACCCTAACATTCACCCTTTGCTGGGTCAGCATTGGGAGACAACTGTCCCACTGCTGCTGGGGTACCTGGACGGTGAGGCTGGGGTCAGGGTGGGTGCATGGTCCTGTGGGGAAAGCAGCTCTTCTCTGACCTTTGCCAGGTGGCACTAGGGTGACCAGTGGGGACTAGGGTTGTGTAATTGGAAAAAACAGCCTCCCCTGTGGTCCAAGAAGGGCCCCAGATGGCCTGGGGCTTGAAAGGCTCTCCTGCTGGGTGTTTCCTGAGAGCAGGCGTGGGTTGGAGGGGCCGGCGGGGCTGGTGGGGCCTGGCTGTGCTGAGCACTCTCAGCTTCAGGGCAGGTACTGGGCTCTGAGCCCCACTTGTGCGTGTTGGAAAGGGCTGGCCTGGGCGGCTGTCGTTTCAGAGCATACGGAAGAGACCCTGCCACAGGAGGAGTGGGAGAAGAGGCTGTTGATGGTGAGCACTGGGGGTGGTCAGAGCATGGTCCATCCTGGGCCTTTAGGCATGGCAGAGGCTGGGCCACCTGCCCCAACCTCACTTTGTGGTGTGGATGGGGAGCCCACGAGCAGGCAGAGTCGAGGCTGAGGAGCCCAGCAGCCTTGCGGGGGGAGCTGTGCTGTGACAAGGCACCAGCCGCCTAGCAGCCACAGCCCCAGGCGATGGGGGCCCCCTCTCACCCTGCCTGGTGAGCCAGCTTCGGCCTGGCTGCCCACCGAGGGTTTACCCTGCCACTCCTGGCCTCCGCTGGAAGGTGCCCGCAGCCCCTGCAGCGACGGTGGCACGCCCAGGCCCCAGCCAGCCCTGTGAGGGCCTGGGCTCCCAGCCCCTCAGTGGCATCTTCGCCCACAGTTCCTGCAAGACACCCTGGCCATTGTTTCTGACAACGCATGGATCTGCCAGCTGAGCCTGGAGCTGTGCAGGCAGCTGCCCTGCTACGATGGGGTGCCCCAGGAGAAGGTGGGGCCTGCTGGGGTGCTGAGTGTGGTTGTTGGGCTCTGAATTCCTGGGTCTCGTGTCTGTCATTTGCCGTCTGGGCCTGTCTGCCGTGGCCCTGGTGGCCTGGCAGAGCCTCCTCACGGTGGCTGAGGGCTGGGAGGTGCGAGAGCCCCCCATCTCCACGTCATTCCTCAGATGTTGCCCCGGACTCACCCTGCAGTTCTCACCAGTGCGTGGGTGGGAGGTGCGTTCCGGGCAGCGCTGGTCTCCCTGTACTCAGGAGTCAGGCACAGCCGTGTTCTCCGGTTTTGTTTCAGAACTTCCTGTACAAATGCATAGGCACCACCCTGGGTGCTGCTTCAAGTAAGGAGGTGGTGAGGAAGCACCTTCAGGAGCTGCTGGAGACGGCCAGATATCAGGAAGAGGCAGAACGCGAGGTGGGACCCCTGTCCCTGCAGAAGCCCTGGACCCCCCAGGGCTGGAGGTTGGCAGCCACCCGCTGTTCTCCGAGGCAGCCTGTGCGTGCGTGTGTGCATACACGTGTGGTGTGCATATGTGACAGAGCAGGTGTGTACACAGTGTGCAGCTGTGTATGCAGGTGTGCACGGGGGTGTACATGTGGGTGTGCCACGCGTGACAGTGTGCGTGCGTGTGTGGCAGCAAGGGCCCTCCCCTGCCGGGGGTGAGTGTACTGCTCCCCAGGGCCTCGCCTGCTGCTTTGGGATCTGTGCCATCTCCCACCTTGAGGACACGCTGGCCCAGCTGGAAGACTTCGTGAGGTCAGAGGTGTTCAGAAAATCCATCGGCATCCTCAACATTTTTAAGGTGAGGCAGACACGGGTGCAAGGCTGGGGACAGCTGTCTTTCCACAAGTTTGAGGCTCAGGGCGTGCCCTGCAGGGTGGGGTGGGGTGGGAAACTGAGGCTCGGGGCGTGCCCTGCAGGGTGGGGTTGGGCGGGAAACTGAGGCTCAGGGCGTGCCCTGCAGGGTGGGGTGGGGCGGGAAACTGGCTCCTTCCCTGGAGCACTTTTTGCTCCTGCATCCCCTCTGTGGGCAGGGCCTGTGTGTGGGCGGGGCCTGTGTGGGCGTGCCCAGTGGGGAGGGAGCAGAATGGTCTCCTGGAGGCAAAGGTAGCTGTGGCCAGGGCCAAGTCTCTGCTGGGCGTGGGTGATGAGAGGGGCTCGTGGCCGGCGCAGGCCTCTGCCTGCTAGTGGCTGGTAGATTCTGCGTTCTTGCCAAAGCCACTGGCTGTTCTGGTGGAACCTCAGCCTGGTTTAGGGAAGGACTGGGCTCCTGCTGCAGGCCCCCACCCCGGCCATGGTCCCTCTATATTCTGTGTCCCATAACTGTCTCAGTTACAGCATCTGAGGGCTGGGCCAAGCTCACAGGGCCTCTCAGCCCTTGCTGGGCACACGGGGGCAGGTCTGCAGCGCAGCAAGGGTGGGGCCTGGAGCTCCTCTGGGCTGCCTTCCGCCTGACCCTCCCATGTAGCCTCGGCCCTCATCCTCTGCCACTCAGTGCCCAGTGGGTCCGTGCCTGGCCAGCTGCCTGTGCTCCTGGCCGTTTCAAAGAGGCTGTCCCTATCCCCAGCTTCAGGTAGCCCTGCTCGGCTGCCCCATGCCTCTGTTGTCACTGACTGGCTCTGGCCCTTCATCTGGGAGGAGTGCAGGAGTCTCTGAGGCTGAGGCTTCCTGTCGGGGAGTGTAACTGTGTAACTGAAGTCCCGCTGGTTCCTCTGGCCTCTCAGGACCGGAGCGAGACTGAGGTGGAGAAGGTGAAGAGTGCACTGATCCTGTGCTACGGCCACGTGGCAGCCCGGGCCCCCCGAGAGCTGGTGCTGGCCAAAGTGGAGTCGGACATCCTCCGGAACATCTTCCAGCACTTCAACACCAAGGTGGGCATCGTGGGGGGCCTGCTACACCGGGAGCTGGGGCCGCCAGGGACTCACACTGGTGCCAGCTTCACATCTTAACTCATTTCACTTTTTGTTGTTCAGGTTCTGGGAGTAAAGGTAGAAACCAAGGTACAGTGTATAGGAATTAAGTGCTGGACTGGCTTCTCCCCTCTTGGCTCTCCTCTGGGCGGGCTGAGCTTCATGGGCAGAGGCTGGAAGGGGAGCTTGCTGGGGCTTCCTGGTCTCAGTCCCCGGGGGGCATTCTAAAGCATCACCCAGGGCTCCTGCCCTCGCCTGGGCCCTGGGCGGCAGTGGGAGGAAGGGAGGCGTCTGCGCCTCGGAGGGGCTGGGTCGTGGGCTGTCGCCCCACCCCACCCAGGAAGTTCAGCCAGCCTCACCCGTCCCAGGACAGCTGGAACCTCCTCTGGCTCTGCTCCCCAATGCTCATGGGGGCTGCACCTCCCCGGACCTCAGTGAGCACCTAGTAGAGGGGCCAAGGCCCAAAACCAGTGGAAGTGTCAGTGCAGGCTCCACTGGCCCCCAAGACCTCACCGCAGCCTCACTAACAAGTTTCCCACTGTCGTCCCTGGCACTAACTTGACAGGACCCTCTCTCAGGACAGTCAGCTCCTCTGTGAGAACAGACCCTTCTGGTTCTCCTGTGGTGGTTGGGAGCGTGGGGCTGTTCTGAGAGACTTTCTTCCCGGCCCCTGGAGGGCTCTTCTGCCGTGGGGAGCCTTCTGGCCACACCACACAGTGTCTGCTCTACGGTCTGTCTTCCCTGGAGTGCGACACGGGGGACCCCTGGGTCCCCCTCTTCTTCCCCACGGACTTTGATAAGCAACAGGGCTGGCTGGAGAGCTCCTTTGAGAGCAGAGTGCAGCACATCTGGCTTCAGAGGAAAGAAAAGGGGTGTGTGCAGGTTCAGCCCTGGAGAGCAGGCATGGGCGGCTCCTGTAGCTCTGTGTCCTTGCAGGACCCAGCCCTGAAGCTGTGCCTTATCCAGAGTGTGTGCATGATCAGCCACGCCATCTGCAGCAGCACCCAGGCTGGCTCCTTCCACTTCAGCCGGAAAGCAGAGCTGGTGGCGCAGATGATGGTGAGTGCAGCCGTGGCTTGGCTGGTCCTTAAGCAGCTTCCTGGGAGACTGAGGTCAGAGGTGGGGTTGGGGAGCACCAAGGGGGATAAGATGAATATAGCCTGGGAACATGGGAGGGGCTGTGTTAGGGACTGATGGGGCTCTGCTCCTCGGGTCCCGCCTGTCACTTAGGCTGGGGGGCAGAGGCTGACCAGGGAGGAGAAGCTGGCACTTCCTCCAAGGACTGAGTCATGCACCTGCCTCACCCAGGAGTTCATCAGGGCAGAGCCTCTGGACTCCCTGAGGACACCTATTCGGAAGAAAGCCATGCTCACCTGCACTTACTTGGTGTATCCTTTCTTGCCTCTGCACAGACCCGTGCATCTTGTGTGTGTGTGTGTGTGTGTGTGCGCGCTCGCGCTGCATGGGGTGCTGCCATGATTTGGAGCAGATTAAACATGCCTGGAGGTTGCTGGGTGTCCAGGCCTCAGCTTCAGGATCATTGTCTGGGGCCCTTAACTTGCCACTTAGCTCCGTGGAGCCGGCGCTGGACAAGCAGGCCTGGGCCAATGTGATCCATGGCTGCCTGCACAGTGTCATGGCCCTGCTGCCTGAGCCCAAGGGGGAGGACGGAGGCTGCAAGGAGGTATCCCCATGTTTCCCTTGCCTGTGTCCATAACCGTGGGAGCAGCGGGAAGGCCGCTATAGGCAGTGGGGTCACTGGCGGGGCCGGGTGGCCTGGCTCTCCTTCCAGTCTCTGTATCTGGACACGCTGCACGCCCTTGAGGATCTGCTGACTAGCCTTCTACAGCAGAACATGACCCCCCAGGGCCTACAGATCATGATTGAGGTATGCAGGGGTGGGAACTGTCGTGGGGGTGGGGATGGGGGCACGGAGGGGGCTCCACCTGGCTGCTGGCCCCTCACCTGCCTCTCCTGGCCCTCTCTCCCCTTGGGGGCACCACAGGGACAGTTTGGTGCTCTCTGCAGTTGGGGGCAGTTTATGAACAGGCAGGTGCATCCCCCGATCTGGACCGGCAAGCAGATGGGGGAGGCCCTGACCCTGGTGGGACCTCTGGAGCCTGTCCTCCTCTCCCGCCACTGCATGTTGCAGGGATGGATGGGCCCATGGGTACCCATGGCTCCTACTGTCTGGGGGCCGCTGCCAGGGTGGTGCTGTGGTAGGCTAGGGCGGGGCCGACCCCCATGCTCAGAGTGTGTTCTTTTAGGACCAAAGTGGGCTCCACCCTGTGCCTCCACAGTCTCGCTGGCCCCGGGTTCACCTGGGCTGGCCTGTGTCTATGACCAGACTGGAGGACAAAGTGGCAGGGCCAGAGGAGCTGTGGTGGCCTGTGGCTGGCACCACTCTGGGTCCCGACTTGACCCCCTGTTGGCTGGTAAGGATGGCCCGGCAGGGACACTGGCACCACTCTGGGTCCCGGCTTGGCCCCCTGTCGGCTGGTAAGGACGGCCCGGCAGGGACACTGACCTGGCCCACGGTGCGCAAGGCTCCTGCTCCCAGGGCTGCCCTCTGAGCAGTGCCTGTGTGAAGCCTCCTTTTCCTCAGCACCTGAGCCCATGGATCAAGTCCCCAAGAGGTCACGAGCGAGCACGGGCCCTGGGCGTAAGTGCCCACCTGCTGCGCTACTTCCTGGAGCACCTGCATGTCAGCGTGAGTACCTGGGTCCCTGGCCAGAGTGCTGCTCCCTGTGACACCCATGACCTAGCGTGCAAGCAGGCCTCCTGGCTTCCTCTGGCCGCCACCCCAGCTCACGCCACAGTCCTCTTCCTGGGGATGTGGATTGAGGGCCTGTCAAGGCCGGGAGTTGTCAGGGATGGCTGCCCAGAGTGTAGTCCATGGGCACCAGGGGCTACTGTTAGCCAGGAGGAACATGCACCCCTGGTCTCCAGGGCTTCACTGGTAAGCACAGTGCTTGAATTGGTTGACAACATTTTCTTATCATGTTCCAGAAGCATCTGTTTATTTTAATGAGAACTTTTATCAGGAACAGAGAGTAGATTTTGCTAAATAACTTTTTGTCATATATCAGGATTATTCTAGGCTTTTTTTTCTCTCTCTGTCTCTTTTTTTCCGTAAGATAGGGTCTCACTCTGTTGCCTAGGCTGTAGTGCAATGGTACAAACATGGCTCACTGCAGCCTGGAACTCCTGGGCTCAAGTGATCCTCTCGGCTTGGCTTTGAGTAGCTGAGACTACAGGTGCACGCCACCACACCCAGCTAATCTTCTTTTATTTTTTGTAGAGATGGAGTCTTGCTACATTGCCCAGGCTGGTCTTGAACTCTTGGGCTCAAGTGATCCTCCTGACTTGGGTTCCAAAAGTGCTGGGATGACAGACATGAGCCACTGCACCTGGCCTTTTTTTAATGCACCAAAACTTTCTTTCTTTTCTTTTCTTTTTTTTTTTTTTTTTTTTTGAAAACATGTCTTGCTCTCTTACCCAGGCTGGAGTACAGCGGCATGACCTTGGCTGACGGCAACCTCCGCCTCCTGGGTTCAAGCGATTCTCCTGCCTCAGCCTCCCGAGTAGCTAGGATTACAGGCACCCACCATGCCTGGCTAATTTTTGTATTTTTAGTAGATGGGGTTTTGCCATGTTGGCCAGGCTTGTCTTGAACTCCTGACCTCAAGTGATCCGCCAGCCTCAGACTCCAAAAGTGTTGGCATTACAGGCGTGAGCCACTGCTCACGCCTGTAATGAAAGTTTCACTCAGCTGAAACTTTCATTCTTTGTGTGAGCAAATCTTGTGTGTTGAGGGCTCCTCCCACCTGCATGCTTTCATGGCCTGCCCATCACATAACCCTGGTCTGGCTGCAGCTTACCTTGGTGAGTGGTGTGGCCTGTGTCTAACCTCACCAAGAACATGGTGGCTTACCGGCAGTCTTTAGCTAACATTCCAGCCTTTCCCTCTGACTTGAAATTCTTTCTCACTCATGGTGATTTTGGGGATGAGGAGTTTCATTGGCACCAAGGTAGATGCACGGTTTCCATCTGATAGAGCTTCAGAGCCTGGGAGCCAGTGCAAGGGCCGGGTAGGAGCACCTCCCAGGAAGGCCTCCCGTGTGGGGGCTGAGAAGGGAGCAAGTGGTGGGAGGGTAACAGGTGCATGTGCTGGGGAGGAGGTGTGGAAGCAGGAGCATGGGAGGGGCAGGACTGAGGAGAACAGAAAGGCTCTAGAAGGTGGGACCAGAAGGAGTCAGGGTGCAAGGGGGTCTTGTACAGTACTGTCGTCACCCAAATCAGCAGAGCCCGTGTGCTCCTCCCACCCCGACCTGCCTTCTGTTGCCCATTTGGGGGCCCCCTCCTAACCCTGGTTGTCTGTCTGCCTGCACACACCTGCTTGCCCCACATTGGCATGGCCTGCCCCTTCTTCTTGTAGGGGACCAGCATGGGATCCTGTGTGGTCTGGGTGTAGACAAGGCGTGGTCAAAGCTGAGCTGAGCGGGGTCCCACACTGCAGCGGGAGGGGAGGGAGGAGCTCCCTGGGGGCCACGTTGGCCACAGCAAGGGCCCAGAGCTTCATGGACGCTAGCAGCACTCCTGGCCACATTCTAGCCCTCCTCTGGGTGTAGGTGGCATCTGCCCACCCCGAGCGTTCCAATAGCCCAGCCATCTCCTCCTCCAGGCCCTGGTACCCTTCCACAACCTGGGTCTCCTCGTCGGCCTCTTCTCCCCGAGGTGTGCGGACCTGTGGCCTGCCACCCGCCAGGAGGCTATGGACTGTGTCCACTCCCTGCTCTACCTCCAGCTCGGCTATGAGGGTGAGCCCTTGTCGGGGGCCCAGAGGCCAGTGGCTATGCAGGGGTGCCGGGAACTGCGGAATCACCAGGGAGGGCCTGGGCCCGACTGCCCCTTCCTGTCGCCTCTCAGGCTTCTCCCGGGACTACCGCGATGACGTGGTGGAGCGGCTCCTCAGCCTCAAGGATGGCCTAGCGCACCCTGACCCCACCATTCTCTTCCACACCTGCCACAGTGTAGGCCAGGTACCAGCTGGGAGCTCTGCGGCTGGAAGGCAGGCTGGCACTGTCTGGGGCTAACAGGGACTTCCGAGGCAGCACCTGGCCTCCCCTAGCCTCTGTAAGTGCCACCCATGGCCAGTGGGCAAGGGGCAGGGGCCTGGGTGTTTGTGTTGCTGGCGCTGCCCTGTACTGGCCCCATCACCCACATCCACCTATGCTGGGGCAGTGCAGTCCATGCAAGAGGAAGGTGCTGTTTGTCTTGATACCTGGCAGAGGCTGAGGAGGGAATGGGATACCACAAGGCCCAGCCGCCCTCTGCCTGCCACTTACACCCTGGCCTGCTCGTGAACATGCAGTTTTCTGGAACAGAATCTCCAGGGGCTGCTTTGTGCAGCACTTGTGCCCAAAGCCTACCCGAGAGCCATGTAGGGGGCTGGGGTCATCGCTTGTGGGTGCAGCAGGCTGTAGCCCTCTTGCCAAGGGGCCAGGGCTGGGCCCTGCCTTTGGCTCCAGCTGGTCAAGGTGCTTTGCCCACTGCCATTTGGAGGGAGGATGGCCCTGGGCACTGCATCCCTCTTAACCCATGCCTGCCTGGTCCACTCTGAGGCTCACCATGTTAAAACACAAATTTGAGTTCTATTAAAGAATTGCATTTCAAAAAAAAAAAAGTCCCTCCAAGAGGATAAGATAGCTGCCCCTCCCTCAGTGCTATCATGTGGGTTCCCAAGGTGGGCACTGCCTGTCTCCATCTGGTGCTTAGGAATGGCCTTCCAGGTCCAGAGACTGTGTCTCCTACAGAGGAAGGAGGGTGGTCAACTGGGCCCTTTCTGGTGCTGAGATTACAGGTGTGAGCCAAGGCTCATCTGCCCATGACCCCGTGTTCTAGAGAGCTCCAGGGCGACTGCACCACAGGCTGCTCCCAGCCCACTTCACTGGCCAGAGGGAGCCGAGGAGGGTGCTGTGACCCAGCCTGCAGCTGCCCAGGCACCGCCTTCCAGGAGCCTGCCACGCTGCAGCAGGCCCTGGCAGCTTCTGGAGAACGAGACCCCACCCACGTGCTTCGAGCTTATTGAAGGCACAGGGCTGGAAGGCGGGGCAGGGCTGTGAGGAGGGACATGGCCTCCTGCCCTGAAGCAAGCCCTTGAGGCAATGCCTATGAGAAGTGATGTTGGAGGTGCTCCCCTTTCCTCCCCAACCTTCCGGCATCACCTTCCTCTAGATCATTGCCAGGCGCCTCCCACCAGACCAGCTCATCAGCCTCTTGCTAACTATGTTTGAGGGCCTGGGAGACCCCGACCAGAACTGCTCACGAGCAGCTACCGTCATGATCAACTGCCTGCTGCAGGAGCGGGGTGGAGCGCTCCAGGAGAAGGTGGGAGAGGGTGGGAGGTGTGGGAGGTGTGGGGTGGGCGGGGCAGGAGTGGGGCATGGCTCGGGGAGAGGATGGGGTAGGGCGGGAGGGCAGGGCAGGAGTGGGCCTCCAGCTCCAGGAGAAGGTGGGAGAGGGTAGGGTGGGGTGGGCAGGGCAGTGGCTCCCAGAGAGGTGGCACCTCGGGTGTGGGCGCGGTGAGGCTGGCCCTGGCCTGTCCTGCACTGCCTTCCCTGGCCCTCCCAGGGTGTGACCCTCACTGCTCTGCCCCTTCTCCCTGCAGGACTGCTATGGACAAATCTTTCTCTTATTTCTGAAGACAGGGGTTAGAATTTGGCAAAAACTGGTGCTGAGAGAATAAGGGGGAAAGGAAATGGAAAGGCACGTGAAAGCACTAATGTTTCCTGAGACCTGGCGGAGCCCCCTGCGTGCATTGCTGGCATGGACATGGACAGAGGGCTCACCTGGCTCCCCAGGAGGCCACCTAGCTGAGGGATTCCAGGGTCCAGCAGTGGGTGGGCACTCTCATGCTGCCCCGCCCCTCATTTGCCTCACACCCATCCCAGCCCCACCGCTGCCTCTCACTATGCGGCCTCCATGCAGTGGTTTGCAGCTGATGCTCAGTGCCGTGTGTGGGGTTCAGTGCCGTGTGTGACTCTCCGTGCCGTGTGTGACTCTCCGTGCCGTGTGACTCTCCGTGCCGTGGGTGGGGCTCCGTGGCGCGGGTGGGGCTCCGTGGCGCGGGTGGGGCTCCGTGCCGCGTGTGGGGCTCCGTGCCGCGTGCGATTCTCCGTGCCGCGTGTGACGCTCCGTGCCGCGTGTGACGCTCCGTGCCGTGTGTGAGGCTCCGTGTTGTGTGTGACGCTCCGTGCCGCGTGTGACGCTCCGTGCTGCGTGTGACGCTCTGTGCTGCGTGTGACGCTCCGTGCTGCGTGTGAGGCTCCGTGTTGTGTGTGAGGCTCCGTGCTGCGTGTGAGGCTCCGTGCTGCGTGTGACGCTCTGTGCTGCGTGTGAGGCTCTGTGCTGCGTGTGATCCTCAGTGCTGTGTGTGATGCTCCGTGCTCTGTGTGACGCTCTGTGCTATGTGTGAGGTTGTGCCCGTTGTCACTACACTTGCCTGTTGCCCACACTCCACCGGGAAAGTATCACGAGTGTTCATCCGTCTGTCTCCATGAACACTTGGGCAGTTCCCAGTTACGGCTGTCACAGGGTCCAGGTCCTTTGGAGCTGAGGGCCCGTTGCAGCTTCGGACATGCCCACAATAGCAATAAGGCTTGAAGGCCAGGCCCCGGTGCTCATCCCTGGACGGGGGCCCTCTCTCCTCCCACGGGAACATGGCTGGCTCCTGCATGCCTGCCTTGCCCATCGATGCATTTCCCACCCTTCCGAATGAGTGTGCGTCCGCTTCTGTTTGAGTTTCGTTTGTGTTTCTCGGTGGCTTGTGAAGGTGAACACTCATTTGTGTGTTTACTGATGACTCGGCTGTGTCCTTTTGAGAGGATACCATCTTTTTGCCTGTGCTTTTCTTATTGATTGGTAGGAGTGCTTCCCCCGCTCCGTAACCCGGAGACGGATTCTTGCTCTGTTGCCCAGGCTGGAGTGCAGTGGCGCGATCTCTGCTCACTGCAACCTCCACCTCCCAGGTTCGAGCGATTCTCCTGCCTCAGCCTCCCAAGTAACTGGGATTATAGGCACGCACCACCACGCCCAGCGAATTTTTGTATTTTTAGTAGAGAAGGGGTTTCGCCACATTGGCCAGGATGGTCTTGAACTCCTGACCTCAGGTGATCCACATACCTCAGCCTCCCAAAGTGCTAGGATCACAGGCATGAGCCACCGTGCCCAGCTGGTGGGAGTGCTTTCTGTGTCTGGGATATACATACACAGAAAGCTTCTCCATTGGATATACGTATACTGCACATAGCTCCCTGGAGGGGCATGAACAGGAATGTACCAGTGGAGAAGAGGAGTGTGTTGGTGCAGGGCCCATGCCAAGGGAGCTGCACACAGTGTGGTTTCTGGAAAGCCAGGTCCCAGTGCTACTGCACAGCAGGAGGAAGAGGCTGAGGGTGGAGATGCTGGCATCAGGACCCAGGAGGGACGGGAGGCTGGAGGGTGGTGGGGGCAGAGTGTGGTGCTCAGTGCAGCCATTCGAAGGCTTGGGTTTTATTGTGCAGGCAGTGGGGCCCCAGGTCAGATCTGAGAGTAGTAAGGACCCCTGGCCACCTCTTCAGATGGTGAGAGAAGGACCAGGCTGGTGGTGGCTGCCCCAGGTGCTGGTTCAGGCTCAGCATGGGATGGACTGGCCTGGGTGCTGGCGTCAGCCTCGTGTGGGAAGGACCAGGCTGGCGGTGGCAGCCCCAGGTGCTGGGTCGGGCTCAGCGTGGGATGTGCTGTGTTGTGCTTTTCCATGTGTCTGTGTGCATGGGCACTTGGGCAGATTCTCCCGAATGCGGCTATGCAATTTTTCTTCAAGTCCCTACCTTCAGTTCTTTTGGGGACATGCCCAGAAGGGGAGTGGCTGGATCACACTGAGGCCGTTGCTGGGCTCTGAGATGGTGCTTTTTGCACAGCGGAGCTGTCCAGCTCTTTTATTCCCAGCCCAGGTTTGCATACACACCACTCAGCACAGCCCAGCCGGGCAGGGGCATTGCTGACCCCCAGGCTAAGGCTTCGAGAGGCCTGCAGCACAGCCCTACAGGCACACCTGGAGCCAGCATCACGTACCCAGCTGTCACGGCGAACCTCTGTGTTCTTCCCTGCCCTGAGACCCTGGCGGAGACAGGCTGATGCTGTTGGGCTTTGAGTTCCTCTGACATTGAATCAGAACCTGTGGCCCTATCGGGTGACATGTGACCTTCCCCAGCGCAAGATGGCCATGAAGTAGAGAGTGCAAAGGGCGTGAAAGAGAACAGCAGGCTCCTGAGGCCCGGTGTGTCCGAGGAGGAGGCAGCCTTCCCTGGGTTGAGGGGATGTGCATGGGAGGCTGAGGAAAGGACAGGAGAGGAGACTCCACGTGAAGGTGGGGGTGGAAGTGGCACTGCCACCTTGGGAAGGCCAAACGGAGTTGCCAAGTGACCCAGCAGTCGCGCCCAGGGATATTCCTGAGAGAATGGAGCATGGTGTGCACAGCAGCCCATTCCCAGCAGCACCCTCGTGCCATCTGAGAAGCAGCCCAGGGCCCATCACTTTGCAAATGAATAGGGAAAATGAATGTGGTCCATCCGTGCGACAGAACATCATTGGGCCGTAAAGGGGCATGAAGCTCTGACACAGGCTACAAGGCAGATGAACCTGGAAAACATCATGCTCAGTGAAAGAAGCAGACACTGAAAGCCACAATCATATGAGCCCATTTTCACGAAATGTCCAGAATAGGCAAATCCATAGTGACTGACAGAACAGAGGTGACCAGGGGCTGGGGAGCAAATGGGGAGTGACTGCTAATGGAGACGGGCTTTCTTTTTCTTTTCTTTTTCTTTTCTTTTTTTTTTTTTTTGAGACAGGGTCTTGCTCTGTTGCCCAGGCTGTAGTGCTGTGATATCATCACAGCTTACTGCAGCCTTGACCTCCTGGGCTGAGTTGATTCTCCATCCTCAGCCTCCCAAGTAGCTGGGACTACCAGTGTGCACCACCGTGCCCAGCTAATGTTTTGTATTTTTTGTAGAGACAGAGTTCACCATGTTGCCCCGGCTGAGACAGGTTTCCTTTGGGGGTGGTAGTTGTACACCCTGAGTGCACTGGAATCCTGGAACTGTGCATTTACAATGGTACACTCTGGGGCTCTGAATAACATCTCAGTGACCCGGGCCAAGCATGACAGGAAGGGAGAGGACCTTGCACAGGGGCTTACCAGGGAGGGAGGAGCCACGACCCAGAGACCATTGGAATAGCCTGGAAGGTGTGAGGTGTAGCTGAGCCTTGCAGAGCAGACAGCTGGAATGCTGCCCCTCATCCTGGGACCACATGGATTTTGCCCAGCAGCCTGCAGAAGCAGGAGCATGCTCAGGACTGTGTGTGAGAGTCGACAGCTAAGAGGTGACCGTGGAAACCGTCCCCACCCTGCAAGCCCTCCACTCCCAGCGCACCCGGGCTGTTTCCCTAGTTTGTAAGAAGCATAGATTCAAGCGCACCTGTGCACCAATAGGTTCAAGTTGTTTTAAAAAATAAATATGCAAAAGTAAGGAAAATATTAGAGAAGTTAATAAACCCACTGAAACAATTAGCAAGACAGACCTCTTGTAAGACAAGTCATGGGAAAAGAGCCGACATCCATAAAAGCAAAACGTAATTAATTCAAGAAAGATGTTCAGGAAAAAAAAAAAGCAAAACGTAAGTGAAAGAGGAAAAATACGTGCATTTAAGAGATTTGAAGAACAACAAAGTATATATATCCATAAACAACTGTGTTCCAAGACACTTGAAAAGCTATCGTGAAAGCAACAGGTTTTTGAGAAAATGCCAACATTGACAAGAAAGAGGTGGGCAAGTCCAGTGGACCCATAACCACTAAGGTGGTGGAAGTAGTTGCTCTGGGCGTCCACTGGAGTCACCCAGGCTGCGTGTTGGCAGAGGGGTAATTGCCCCTCACACCACTCAGGAGAATGGAGAGGCTGTGTCAGCAGCCAGTGTGGGTGGCACAGCCCAGCAGCTCAGATAACATCATGGGGTGATCAGGTTGGTCTTGGCTTTAAAGCAAGTCTGTCTGCAAAAAGTCACTCCCTGGAGGGCTGAGGAGCAAGATCCAGTGTGGAAAAATGTTTGCTTGAAGTTCAACACCTCCTCACTGTCAAAACTTGCCAAAAGCCAGGAGTACAGAGGAAACCAGTGGGCATGAAGCAGACAGCTTCCACAGCTCTGGCAGTTGTCAGGGATGTAGCTGGGCAGGAACAAGGGGCTCACAGGTGGAGGAAAGGCAAAGAAACGGGTCATCAGAACACAACTGCTACTGCAGGGAGCCGGGCACTGAGCTCTGCACTGGAAGGTCTTGGAATGAAAGCAGCATCAACAGGTTTGCAGCTCCTTTGAGAGCGGCAGTGACCAGGAAGGACTGGCCTGTGCCTGGGCACCTTCCACTGGGCATGGCTCCTGCACCCCTCAGCAATGTCTCGCCACACTGTGGCATCACCACAGAAGTGGTGGGGTCCTGGCCCAGAAGTTTCTGTTGTCAGAATCTTCTCCAGTTCTACCTGCTGTTGCACTTTGAACCAGCCCCTTCTTTCCAGCTGCCCAGGCTATCTGGTGGGTCCCTTGGCCACAGCCAGGAAGTAGGGCCCTAGCCCTGGCCCAGGAACCCTGGGGTGGGTGAGGCAAGCCTGACTTCATAGCTCATTGCTTTGTCTGTTTTCACCCCAGATAGTGGTATTTTCCAGCTGTGCAGTAGGCGTTTGTCAGTCGGGGTCACCATGGCTGGGGCTGGAGAGGAGACTCCCAGGTCAATACCCACCATGGACAGGGAACCCCCTTGCGACAAGGCCATCCCCCAGAGTGAGGCTTACATACTATGCTGCTACAGCACTAGGGGGTGAGCCAGCGTCCTCATGCCCATGTTCCATTTACTTGCTTTCTGGAGCAGCAGGACAGTCGCAAACTTGCAGCCCCCCAAGTCCCATCCTTGTATCTCAGGCCCCGCTCCAGCCTCGGTCTGAGAATCCATCTCCCTGTCCGTCTAGGTCCCCAGCCTGACTCCCGCAGGGGTGCAGTTGGCAGCTGTGTGGGTCCTGCTTCTGGTGGGCCTGCCAAGGGAGCCCAAGAGTTGGACCCAACAGGTGTGCTGTGAGGGCACAGGGCCACTGGTTCTGTTGGCCGCCTGCCCAGCTCTGCACCAACCTCGGCCACATGTGGCCTTGGTGCTTGCACTGCCTCCCAGGGCGCTGGCCACTTTCCATGAGGAATCCAGGTGGTGGCTCCAATTCCTTGGCTTCTGGGCTGTCTGTAGCCCACGGGAGATCCTGGCCGTGCCTCAGGGTGGCACCAGCAGTACGGAGCTCTGCATCTCATGCGGCCTCCTCCGTGGCCCCACCCCCTCAGGCTGACATATGTGTGCCTAGGGCTGCTCCCCACACTTGGCCTCACTGCCGTGTCCCACCCATCCACAGGTGCCCGAGATCATGAGCATGCTGCGCTCCAAGCTTCAGGAGGCCCAGGGAGAGCATGTCCTGCCAGCCGCCCAGCACAGCGTGTACCTCCTGGCCACCCAGCACTGTGCAGCCGTGGTGTCCAGCCTCCTGGGCAGCCCCCTGCCCTTGGACAGGTACCTAGCCCAGACTCCAGGCTCGGGGTCCTTCTGGAATGGTGGTCCCCTGAGCCCTCTACCTGCCTTTGCACCCTGGCTTTCTGCATGAGTTCCCATGGTTCTAGGCCACTTGGGACAGCAAGTGACATGGAGACAGCCCCTAGCCTCTCAGGTACCTGTGGGGACTGCTCCTCTCCAGGTGCCTTGGGACTCTCACTGGCCCTGGTGGACCCTGCATGGCACCCCCACAGGGGAGCTGCTGTTTCTGCCCTCCTCTAAGACCCCGAAGCTGCCTGGCTGCTCTGTTGGCCCCAAGCTCCAGCAGACACTGGAGGCTGCCTCTCACCCTGTGTCTTGGTCCCAGCTGCCCCAGGCCTTGTCCTCTGCAGGGCGTTCACCACTGCCTGTGAGCAGACCCCTAGGAACTGCCCCATCTGAGCTTCCTCAGTAGCCGAAGGACAACCCTGTCTGTACCATGTATCACTGTGTCTTCCCAAACATACCTCCCAGTTCCCAGCAAAGGGCAGGGCGTGTCTACCACCCGCCAGCCCACTGGGGTACCCCATCCTCGTTGAGGCCTTCAGAACATGGGTCTGCTGGCCCCTCCTTTTTTGCCATCCCAGTCGTGGACAGAGGCTGGCCCAGGCCTGTGACCTCCCAGAGACCCTGTGCTGGGCAAGGCAGAGTGACCCTTCCCCCCAGCAGGCAGGGGCGTGCAGCTGCCGTGGGACGCAGGTTTCCTTGCACCTGGTCCTTGACCCTGTCAGTTTTGGTTTTGTTTCATATGCTTTGAGGTCCTGCCATTAGGTGCATCGCAGCTCAAATGCTTCCTCCTGGCAGGGGGGACACGCAGGCACTTTCTGTTCAGACGTGCGCTTGTCTGGTGCCCTGCTCCACCCTGGCACCGTTGACTTTTCTGTGTGTTTGTTTTCAACGTTATGCATCGTAAACAGCTGCATTTTGTTACTGATAGAGTGAGTTTAAATCCACTGTCACGTTGGTTTTTTTAAAGTCTTGTCTTTTTTCAGATTGACAGTGTCCCCTTTACCTCACTTTCTCCACTCACTTTGGAGTCCTGCAGTGTGTTCCTTTTCTTTTAGCGTTTGCCTTAAAAGTGGCTGCCTGTGTCCTTGCTGAAGTCCAGCATGGGCTGAGGTCTGGGTCTGGCTGAGTTGCTGGGTGACCCGAGTCCATCATGGCTGTTGCTCTAGGATGCACTCAGTATTGACCTGCATTTCCCGCGTGGCGTTACTGACCTGCATTTCCCGCGTGGCGTTACTGACCTGCGTTTCCCGTGTGGCGTTACTGACCTGCGTTCTGCGTGGCGTTGCTCTTGGGTGCAGCCAGTACTGACCTGTGTTTCCCGCGTGGTGTTACTGACCTGCGTTCTGCGTGGCGTTGCTCTTGGGCGCAGCCAGTACTGACCTGTGTTTCCCGTGTGGCGTTACTGACCTGCGTTTCCCGCATGGCGTTACTGACCTGCGTTTCCCGTGTGGCGTTACTGACCTGCGTTCCGCGTGGCGTTGCTCTTGGGCGCAGCCAGTACTGACCTGTGTTTCCCGCGTGGCATTACTGACCTGCATTTCCCGCGTGGCGTTACTGACCTGCGTTTCCCGCGTGGCGTTACTGACCTGCGTTCCGCGTGGCGTTGCTCTTGGGCGCAGCCAGTACTGACCTGTGTTTCCTGCGTGGCATTACTGACCTGCGTTCCGCGTGGCGTTGCTCTTGGGTGCAGCCAGTACTGACCTGTGTTTCCCGTGTGGCGTTACTGACCTGCATTTCCCGCGTGGCATTACTGACCTGTGTTCCGCGTGGCGTTGCTCTTGGGCGCAGCCAGTACTGACCTGTGATTCCCGCGTGGCGTCACGGACCTGCGTTTCCCACGTGGCGTCACTGACCTGGTTTCCCACATGGCATTACTGACCTGCGTTTCCCGCATGGCATTACTGACCTGGCTTCCCACATGGCGTTGCTCTTGGGCGCTACTTTCCTTCCACCTGAACAATGTCTTCTGGAATTCCCTCCACAAGGATCGGTTAGTGACAAACTGTCCGCCTTTGTTTACTGGAGAATGTCTTTGGCCGTTGCTTGTGGCTGTTCTTTCTGCGGCTCAGTATCCCCGTTCAGTGGAGTTTTCTCAGGTGTGTGTGGCAGTACATGACTGTTTTCTGGCTTCTGCCATCACTCTTGAGAGCCAGGTGAAGTCTCCTAGTACCGTGGCTGTCAAGGAAAGCCCTCCCTGCTTGTGGCTGGTCTACGGTTTGCAGACGGAAGTTGCTTGTCACTTACTCTGCTAGACTTCAGGGCTTCCTGTAGGTTAGTATCTGTTATCAGTTCTGAAGAACTCAGCCTTCCCCTTGTCAGCCATTCTGTTTCCTCTCCTTCTGGGACATCCATCGAATGTATGCCAAACCTCATTCCATCTTCTGCGTCTTATTCTGTCCTCTGCATCCCCACGTTATTCTTTCTCTGTAATGTTTTTTTCTTTTTTGAGACAGAGTCTTGCTCTGTTGCCCAAGCTGGAGTGCAATAGTATGATCTCCACTCACCACAACCTCTGCCTCCTAGGTTCAAGCCATTCTCCTGCCTCAGCCTCCAGAGTGGCTGGAATTACAGGTGCACACCACCACCACCAGATAATTTTTTGTATTTTTAGTAGAGATTGGTTTCACCATGTTGTCCAGGCTGGTCTCAAACTCGTGACCTCATGATCTTCCCATCTCGGTTTCCCAAAGTGCTGGGATTATAGGCATGAGCCACCATGCCCAGCCCTTTCTCTGTAATAATTTATCTGAAAATTTTTTATCTTCCTATTCGCTGAGTAATTTCTTTATCTTCCTGGTCACTGTTTCTCTTTTCTACCGTGTCTAGGTTGGCACCAAATATGTCCGCATTCGTGTTTCATTTCTAAAAGGGCTGTTTGGTTTTCTTTTAAATTTGCTGTACCCGTTTTTAGAATTTCCAGTTCCCATCACATGCTTTAAAGTTTGTTTATTTCTGCAAGCGCTAAGCAGAGCTGCCTCACGGTGTGTCTGGCATCTGAGTGGTCTCGGTAGCACTGGTGGGTTTCCTTGTGAGCTGCGCTCTTTGACCTGTGCCGTCCCGAGGCCTGGGCCAGACGCTGCTTCCTCCAGGGAAGATTTGTTCTCTCGCGCGGCAGCCCCTCAGAGACCTCCCACACTGCTGCCCTGGGCCCTCTGTGTACAGGCCCAGATTTTTCTGTGTCCTTTATTACCAGCTCTGTTTACAGACCCCTGGCGTCAGAGGAAGGGGTGAGCTCAGATCTGAGGCCAAGAAGCCATTTCCCAGGTGGCTACAGCTGAGCCTGGTGGCCAGGTCTGAGCATTGTGGAGCCAGGGTCCACAGCATCCAGGTGGTGGTGGGCAGGGATGCCTGGCCCAGGTGCTGGCAGTGCTGTGACCAGCCATGGCCTCAAGGTGAATCTCCTCCTGCCCTGCTCCAGCCACACCTGCATGCTGTGGCGGGCACTGGCGGCGGAACCTCGCCTGGCTACCCAGGTCCTGGGGCTGCTGCTGGAGATGATGAGCAGGGACGTCCCATTCAAGGAGAGCCGAGCCTTCCTGCTGGGCCGAACCCCAGACCGCGTGGCCACGCTGCTGCCTCTCTCGGTGAGTCAGGCTTTCGGGGCCACCCTGACCCACTGTCCCTGCCCTGTTTGCCTCGGTGCGGGGGGGGGGGGAGGCCCCTCGATGAGGTGGCCGGGACACCACCGCACGGGCACCTGGCAGCAGCACCGGCTCGTAAAGGCCTCACAGGTGTGGGCCCTCAGGGGAGACCATTTCACGTTTTATCCTGCAGAAAAAAAATAAACCCAGCTTGGCAATGTTTTAAGCAGTAAAGCAGCTGTGAGAATTTCCTCCTCCTCCCTTCTGAGGAGCTGAGAGCAAATGGTCTGAGGTCTGTCCTGTGAAGGCTGGCTGCCCGCCTATTCCTGCCTCCTGCCTCTGCCCGAGGGCCAAGCTGGACAGAGGTGTGCCCCGACCTGCCTGTGCTGCTGCTCCCTGGAGCTCCACGCATGGGATCCAGGGGGCACGATGGGGGATGCAGGCTTGTTAGGCGCAGGGCGCAGACTCTGCTGTGGCCTGGAGGGAGGCATGGCCTGTGGTGACTTCTCCCCAGGCCACCTGTGCGCTGTTCGAGGTCATGTCCACTCCTGCGGTGGGGCCAGCCGTGCTGGAACTCTACCCCCAGCTGTTTGTGGTGCTTCTGCTGCGCGTCAGCTGCACTGTGGGTGTCCAGCTGCCCCGGAACCTGCAGGCTCAGGAAAGGAGGGGTGCCAGTCCAGCCCTAGCCACCAGGAACCTGGAGCCCTGCAGGTATCTGGGTCCCCACTTCCCACCCCCAGTACTGGTTTGCAAGCACAGGCACATGTGTCTGCACACGTGCGTACACGAACACGGTGGGGGGAGTGGGACGGCAGATCGGAACCATGGGGAGCACAGAGTGACTTTGCCTCCAAGGCGCCTCACGCAGGTGCAGGGCTGAGCCACCAGTGGTGACATCACGGCCACCCTTCTCACGCCGGCTATTAAGGCCTTCCTCCTCGACTTTGAGGGCAATATGCACAGTGGTGCTCAACATGGGCAGCTGGTGGGAGCTTCATGTGGCAGCTCAGACAGGATCAGGGTGGTGCCTTCTCTTGGGAGTGGAGTTATGGGGAGTCTTTGGGGTGTAGACTGGAGCCAGCCATGGCAGGACCAGCTTTGTCCCTGCAACTGTCCCAGCAGAGCGGCCTTTGGCACGTGCTCCCAGCCCCACATGGAGGAGCTGCCAAAGTCTCTGACATGGAGGCACTTCAGGTCCTACACACATCCTGGGCCCATAGAGAAGATAGAGCAAGCTGACACCCTGGGCAGGTCTGGCTGTGTGGCCTGCCCCCAGGACCATGAGCCCATGTGAACACAGGGCTGCTACGTCCTGCTTGCCCTGGAGGGCTCTGGCTCTGTCCCACCCAGGCCGCCCAGGTTTGGGCATGCACCTTCACAAGGATGCACTAGGGGAACAGCCTCACTTCACCCCCCTGCCAGCACCACAGGCTGCTCAGCCACAGGCCGACTCATAAACCCCAGTGGGGCCAGCTGCCAGGGCTGCTCAGCCCCTCGCAAACTGAGTGGAAAATGTGAATGGGACGGGCAGCCACCAGCCGCTGGGCCTGGCATGCTGGGAGTCAGTGTCTCTGCCCCTGAACTGTGGGGCCGCCCCCAAGTACCCCTTCACTGGGACGACTGCAGAGCCTGGCATACAGGCTGTCGCCAGTGGGTCAGACCCTTGCGGGTGCCACATTCTTAAATGCTCTGGCCACAAAAGCAAGGGAGGCACCCTCGTCTAAATCACTAACACGTTCCTGAGCCAAACACACGCCTCCCGTTAGGTTTGTTGTAGCTGGTTGTGAACTGCTGCGTGTGCGCCATTTGCAGCCTGGAGTGCAGCCCTTGGTCCAGATGGCGCCTTGCAGGCCTCAAGACCTGGAGCAGGGTGTGGAGCTGGAGGCTGAGCCAAACTGACCGTGGGTCCTTCTGCTTGGGCTGGCCCAGCCTGCTGGTGTCAAGGGCACCTCCCGTGAACGCAGTGACGGGTGTGCTTCTCAGCTCTGCTATGGTCAGTGCTGGCTGTCCTGTTCCCAGGGCTAGAAGCCCCCTTGGCACCCAGGCTACCTGGGCTCAAAGATCAGGCCCCACACTGGAACCATGGGACTCCTGGTACACCCAGAGCTGCCTTCTAGCATGTCCTGCCTTGGGGAGGGACCCCCGAGAGTGGAGCCTGGGGTTACTCATCAAGGGCCATGTGAGGGGCTGGCCCTGCTGTTGGTTAGCACCAGGCCACCCAGACATACCCATGGGGGCAGTGGTATACTGGAAGCAGACCCCTGGCACCTGCTTCCTGGGCTGCCAAGACCCCCATGGCCCTCAGCTGCTGCAGCTTCTGCGCAGCTCTCAGGCCACCTCAGTCCTGCTGGCATCACCGGCCTGTGTGTCCAACCTCCCAGAAGCTTCATGAGACCCATCACTAGATCTCTAACAAGCTTGTCCTGTGCTCCTGCGCTCACCACACCCTCCTGGATCCCACCTGCATGAGAGCCCTAAACACCATCCAGGCGAGCAGGACCTGTCCCCCAGCTTGGCAGGGCCACTTGCTCCCTGCCGGGCCCACCCCACGTCCCAGCACCTGCGGCCTCCTGGTCAAGAGGCCATTACGGGAAGGGAGCCTGTGGGACACCTGGCAGGTGACCAGTGCAGTGGCAGTCACCACAGCCAGTGGCCACCACATGGCTCATGCCGCTTGGGGGTTGTCTTCTCTGGGCCAGGCGCTCGTGGGGACGAAGCCTTGTGGAGGCAGAGGTCCACAGGCATCAGGGGCCTAACGTGTGAGGTGCTAGTGGGCAGCAGAAAGCCACGTGGCAGGGGCCGTGGGCACCCGAGTTGCAAGGGAGGGTCCTGCTGGGTGGGGATGCTGGTGCAGGGCACCCTCTTCCCCAGACCATGCCTGTTGGGTCACACGCTATGTCCTGCCCACCGGCAGCCTCGGCAGAGAAGGGCTCATTTGAGCTGATGGCAGATGCCAGGTTCAAGCCGGGCCCTGTGGAGGCTTCAACATCAAACTCTCCCTGTCAGTTTCTGGCCTCTGGGGAGTCAGGAGAGATGGAGAGTTGTCCAAGTGTCAGGCCAGCGGTGGCCCGAGTTCCTGCCTGTTCGCTCTCTGGGGTGGGAGTGGGAAGAGACCTGCCTGCTCTTCAGCATGGGTGGGCTGGGTGCACCCCTGCAGCCACTCCAGCTCTGAGCACCATCCTCCCACTCACTTGCCAGCCAGCCTCAGCCAACACTGGGAATGGATCAGGGGCTTGGCTTGGCTGCTTCCCAGAGGGCTATGGAGTCTCCTGGGGTACAGATGTGAGAGCCTGAGGTGCCAGGCAGGAAAGGCCCAGGGGTGGGCACCTGTGGTATGGGTGCCCAGCATTGTCCAGATGTCCAGAAAGGCAGGCAGGTGTGGCCAGGGGGCTTTAGCTGTGTCCAGCTCTCACTTGGATACCTCCAGGCCAACATCTGCATCCTTGCCTTGGGTGGGGAAAACGGGGGCGCTCCAGCAGGTGGCCCAGAGCCTGCTTCCTGGAGGATGACTCTGGCAGGAATAGGGCTAGCCGCCAGGTGGACAACACACAGTGGCTGCAGACCGGAGTGGCTCCTCAGGAAGGGAGGAGGGCACATGTGTCCCCACCAGCTGAGCACCCTGGTAATCCTGCAGCTCTGCTGTGGACACCCTGCGGGCTGTGCTGCTCCGAAGCGGCAGCGAGGCTGTGGCCCAGCGCATGGACCAAGAAGGAGGCTGGGAGCTGCTCAGGACCTCGGCAGGGCATGAGGAGGGGGCCACCAGGTTGGCCAGGTGAGTCGTCCCAGCCCATTGCAGCTCCGGCACTGGCTGGGCTCCAACTGATCTCTGGGGGCCCGGGACGTGACAGTGATCAGGCAAGGGTCCCATGTGTGTCAGGCCAGTGGTGGCCTGAACTGCCTGTTCACTCCCTGGGGTGGGGATGGGGAGAGACCCCTTTGCAGAGGCTTGGTGAGACACGCTGGAAGGCACCTGTGAGTGGAAGAACTCCCAGAGCCTGGCAGCTGGAGGTGGACTGACCAGGGCTGTGCAGGGTGGGAGATGCCTGGGTAGGGTGCAGCACAGCAACGGCCCCTGCACCCTCAGCAATCCCCTTTCCAGGGCCATGGCTGAGCATGCGGGGCCCCGGCTACCCCTGGTGCTGAAGGAGCTGGCATATACACAGAGCAGTGCCTATGAGGTCCAGAGGGTGACCACCACCGCCTTCCTGGCTGAGGTAGGCCTTTCCAGGGAAGGAGACTGGGCATCAGGTTGGACCTCCTGCTCAGGGCAGGCACGGGACACCCTTCTCCAAACCCTGAAAGACACCCCCTAACTATGGCCTGCAAGGGAGGGATGTGGACACTAACCACCTCCTCCTGGTGTGCCAGAACTTGCTCCATCCCGCCCAAGAACACCTCTGTTCTTGGTGAGAGGAGGACCCTGGCTGCCTGCAGCCTGCGCTCTGAGGCCCAGGCCCTGCTGGGCACACCTGTAGCTGGGCAGGGCTGACCCCTGGAACTCCAGATGACTTTGGTGGTGTGGTCTTGCCCATGGCCATGTAGCAGGGCAGGGTGGGGTTCAGAGTGGGCCCCAGCGGCAGAAGTGGGAGGGGCTGCCACAGATCTGAGAGCCAGGGAGTAGGTCCTGCACCTCATCTGCCTCACCGGCGTGGGGGCAGCCTCTGGTGTTCTGGGCATGGGCTGGTGGGTTGGGTCCTAGGGTCAGCTGGAGGGGCAGTCACGGCACCCCTGCCTGCAGCTGCTGAACAGCAACGTGGCCAACGACTTGATGCTCCTGGACTCGCTGCTGGAGAGCCTGGCGGCGCGGCAGAAAGACACATGCGCCAGTGTGCGGAGGCTGGTGCTCCGTGGCCTGGCCAACCTGGCCTCCGGCAGCCCTGACAAGGTGGGGCAGCCCCCAGCCCTTCTGGGGCCCAGAGAGCTTGGGTGCAGGCTGTGCATGAATGCCACCCTGTCTGGTGGGGTGGCAGACAGTGACTCTGGGACCCAGGCTGAATGTAGGGTATCCTCAGGTGCGGGCCCACGGCCCCCAGCTCCTCACAGCCATGATTGGCGGGCTGGATGACGGGGACAACCCTCACAGCCCAGTGGCCCTGGAAGCCATGGTGGGCCTGGCGCGGCTGCTGGACCTGATGGAGGCCTGGGACCTGCGCTCGGGGCTGCTGCACATGGCCATCCGCATCCGGCCCTTCTTCGACAGTGTAAGCTGCACTGGGGGTGGAGAGGTGGGGCGGGTGGGGGAGGCAGGGCCCCAGCCCTTCCTGCCTTTTACTCTGAGCCTTAGCCCCAGCCCCATCCTGCTCCCTGTCATTCTCCCACCGCTGCTAGGTGACCACGGAGAGCTCAGACCTGCATGGGTGCTGCTTTGCTGGGCCTGGCAGCCCCCACCCGTCAGGGAGTGTTTCCTGGCCTGTGTCAGGCGAGGGCACCATCAGTGCCAGGGGCTAGGACAGGCAGGCCCACAGGGGCACGGCATGTGAGGGGTGCATGCTGCCTGTCCCTCCCAGGAGAAGATGGAGTTCCGGACGGCATCCATCCGCCTCTTTGGGCACCTTAACAAGGTCTGCCACGGAGACTGTGAGGACGTCTTCCTGGACCAGGTGATGGGTGGGCTGGCACCTCTGCTGCTGCACCTGCAGGACCCTCAGGCCGCTGTGGCCAGCGTGAGTAGCCAGGGGGTGGGGCGGGTGGCTTCAACTGGATTCAGCCTCAGTACTGCACCCCTCAGGCCTGCAGGTTCGCCCTGCTCATGTGTGGCCCCAACCTGGCATGTGAGGAGCTCTCAGCTGCCTTCCAGAGGCACCTGCAGGAGGGCCGGGCCCTGCACTTCGGGGAGTTCCTCAACACCACCTGCAAGCACCTGGTGAGGGGCAGGGTGGGGCCAGGTGGATGGGGCGGGGCCAGGTGGATGGGGCGGGGCCAGGTGGGGGGGCCAGGAAGAGCTGACCAGGCCTCTCCCCAGATGCACCACTTCCCAGACCTGCTGGGCCGCCTGCTGAGCACCTGCCTGTTCTACTTCAAGAGCAGCTGGGAGGACGTCCGAGCCG
Organism: Sapajus apella; assembly: GCF_009761245.1. Taxonomy (NCBI): domain Eukaryota; kingdom Metazoa; phylum Chordata; class Mammalia; order Primates; family Cebidae; genus Sapajus; species Sapajus apella. Next base: position 66,760,309 of record NW_022436943.1, read on the forward strand.
CCGCCCCACTGTTCACGGGTGAGCACCAGCCCCTGCCCTGCCCCCATTCTGCTAGCAGCCCTGCCTGACACCCCCACTTCACAGGGTTCCTGGTGCTGCACGCGGAGCCCAGGCAGCAGCCACAGGTGGAACTGGACCAGCTCATTTCGGGTGAGCACCCCCTCCACAGGGCCCCTGTGCTGGGCCCTGCTGACCCTGTAGGCACCCGCAGGGACTAAGTGATTTTCCTGGATTTCAGGATTTTTTTCCCTGTCACTGGTGACCTCATCGTCTCTAGTAATTCACGGAAACTTCTTAACTGTTCCAAAAGAGCTTAAAAAACACTAAAAAAGGAAAAACTATCTTTCCGTTGGCTCCTGAGCCCTCCCAGCAGAGGCTGTCAGGAGAGCGTGGCCCATGAGCAGGCATAGGCGTGCGGAGGTCACAGCCCCCAGGCACGGTGGCTGCAAGGCACTGCCCCAGGCAGCCCCTCCCTCTGCCCCCAGCACTCCAGATCCTGCTGAAGGACCCGGCCCCAGAGGTGCGGACGAGGGCTGCTGAGGCCCTGGGTCGCCTGGTGAAGCTCGCCTGAGGCTCCGGCCAGGACCCCCGGCAAGGAGTACCCACCCAGACCTGTGCCTGAGCTCCAAGACAGGGCCTCCTGAGGACCAGCCGCAGGGTTGGAGGGGCCTGGCCCCAGAACAGGCACTGCCAGGGACCAAACCCAAGCCCTCAGTGAGGGATGTGCCGCGGCCAGACAGGGTGTGGGAGGCCGTGCGCCCAATAAACTCATCTGCTCCCAGCAAATGACTGACAGGGTGCGATGCCACAGCCTCTTAGGGGATGGGCCAGCGGGTGCCCTGGGCTGGGTGTGGTATCCCCACCGTTTTGCAACACCGAGTGGGGGGGCTCGGCGCTGTGGTGGGGGCGGCTTTGTCGGCAACCCCAATTCAAGAAGGTGGGAGCACCAGGCAGCACAGGGAAAAGCCTCTATTGACTCCAGCGCAACCGCCCCGGCCCCAGGGCAGGCGGCACAGCTATGAGAAGAGGCGGATGGTCCCATCTGCCCCCGAGGAGAAGACCCACGGCTGAGTGGGGTGGAAGATGACGTCCAGCACTCCCAGGTCTCGGGTCAGCGTGTGTCCCTTCAGCACCTTGACAGGCACCAGCAGGGGGTTCTGCAGAAGGTCACTGTGGGGACAAGGATGACTTAGGACACAGCCAGACACCACTGCCCTGGGGAGGGGGCCAGGCAGGGTTGGCACTCACTTGTACACCATGCCATGACAGACGATCACGCTGCCGTCATCCGACCCTGATGCGAAGAGCGGGTACCGGGGGTGGAAGGCCACAGCCCGCAGAGCTTTCTTGTGGTGTCTGTGGGGAGCAACCAGGTTGAAGGCAGGCTAGGGCTAGAGGGAGGGGCTCCACTGGCCGCCTCCACCCCTAGCTCTTCTCACCTTAGCACCTTGTATGGCTTGGTGGAAAGGTCCAGGTCAAACCACACCAGCTTGCTGTCGTAGCTCCCACAGATGACGTTGTCACCTAGGGCCCAAGGCTATGATTCAAGTGTCCCACCCCTCCCTCACCTGCAAGGTGCACAGCCCCCACCCCCCGCCTGCAGGGTGCACAGCCCCCACCCCTCACCTGCTGGGTGCACAGACAGGCTGGACACCCACTTGCAGTTGGGCATCAGCTTCTTGGTGAGCTCCTGGCGCAGCAGGTGGTAGAGGCGGATGCTGCGCTGGGACGCCACCAACAAGAAGGGCCTCGAAGGGTGGAAGGCCACCCGCTGCACCTGCCCGTGGCTGCGGCGGAATGGGCTCTGGCTGCGGCGACGGCTCAGCTGATGGATCAGCACCTGGGTGTGGCCCTGGGTGGCCAGTACCACGGCCAGGTAGTCCCCACGCCCATGCCAGGTCACCTGCGTCACTGGCTGCAGGAAGGCAAGGCTGGCTGATTGGCTGAGCCGGGCCCCTCCCACGGAGCCTCACCCGCAGCGCACCCACACACCTTGCTGTGGCAGATCCGCAGCCGCAGGCCCACTTGGCGCTCCTCCTCTGAGGCCTCCAGCCAGTGGGCAGGCTGCGAGGCGGGCTCCTCAGGCGGGACGAAGGCACTCAACAGCTGATCCGTGCCGCCTGCCACCAGCCGGTCCCCCAGAGCCGGGTTCAGCAGTAGCACCGAGTCCTCCCTGTGGGCCAGGCCCAGACAGAGCCCCTCAGCATGGCGCCACCCCGGGCTCCCTTGCCCCCAGGGGTCCCACTTACACGGCCACAGCCACCAGGCAGACGGTAGGGTTAGGGTTCCAGGCCACACTCCTCACCACGCCCCCCACAGGCACAGTCCTCACACAGCGGGCAGTGGCCACCTCCCAGAGCCGCAGGGAGCCGTCATCGGAGCCTGGGCACAACAGGGAAGGCTCTCAGCACCTGGACATCCCACCTGCCCCCAGCTCAGGGCTGCCCCCAGCTCAGACCCACCTGAAGCCAGCCACTGGCCCCCAGGAGAGACACTGAGGCAGCGGACAAGGTCACTGTGGCCCCTGTAGACCTGAGAAGGCGGCGGTGAGGAGCCAGGCACGGAGGGCACAACCCCAGCCCCCTAGTCTCCGCTCAGCAGGTGAGGAGCCAGGCACGGAGGGCACAACCCCAGCCCCCTAGTCTCCACTTACCAGGGCCTGGCACGTGGGGAAGGGCTGCAGGTCCCTCGGCCGAGGCAGCTTGGGGATGAGGTCCTCGGGGTCTACGTTCACCTGGGGCAGGAGAGCGCCAAGTCAGCCTTGCCCCACGTGCTGCCCCCCAGGCGTGCCGCCCCCACACACCCTCATCTTGCGCTGCCGAGGGCACAGGTACAGGTCGAGGCAGCGCTCAAAGCGTTCCTGGATGAAGCGTCCGTAGGCAGGCACGGCCCGCAGGCTCGGGAACTTGCGCGGCAAAAAGCTCAGCTTCCTCTCGCTGGGCTCCTGCTGTTCCCACACTGCACGCTGTGGAGGCCGGGGGGACTCGGGTGAGGGGGGTCGGGGGGCAGCATCGGGGCAGGGCCCAGACCCCCGCCAACGCAGGCCCACCTCCTCCTCGCCAAGCAGGTATTCGGGGGGTGGGTTATACGACTCCGCATGGCCAGGCAAGGCCAACTTGGGTGCAGGCACGTGCATCTTGTGACGCCCCAGCACGGCATTGGGGTCCTCCTGAGCCCACAGGTCATAGAAGCTGGGGGTGGGGTCTCGGGGCCGGCGAGGCTGGATCCAGCCCATCTTAATGGCGTGCACCATGCGAGAGACCTGCACAGACAGCCGGGTCAGGACAGACAACACAGGGTGGGCAGCCCAGGCCCAGCCCCAGCCCCAGGGGCACGGGGCAGCCGCACCTTCTCCTTCTCCACCAGGGAGGGGATGAAGCTGCGCTTGTCGGCTGGGCGGTTGGTCACCGGATGGATCATGATGTCCCCACTGAAGAAATCGACAGCCGGCTGGGGAACAGACGTGGGCACGTGGGCCCGGGTGGCAGAGCCCCTGACGGTGCCTTCAGAACCCCCCAGGGCCAGCCACTGCCACCTACCTCATAGGGGTCGAAGCCTGTGTCCCCAAACTGGCCGCTCTGCAGCCGCCGCACCAGCGCCACCTGCTCGTCGGTCAGCCTCAGGTCCCGCCCTGTCATTGGGTCCTGCACGGTGCGCCTGGAGGCTGCCAGTCAGACCTGCCCCACACCCCAGGCCCACCCCGGCCGACGGCCCTGCCCCACCGGCCCTCACCAGTAGTCAGGGTTGTCCATCTTGTCCAGGAACTGATCCAGCTCATCCTGGGTCCTCAGGGGCTTGTAGATGCACCTGCCATCCAGGTCATAGCCCACGTGGGGGAAGTCGTCATACCACTCCAGGGGCACGTTGCCCACCGTGTTCCGGATGTCCTGCAGCCAGCGGGTGCCACCATGTCAGCATTTGACCCTACAAGGCCCATCGAGGCATCGGGTCGCCCAGGGGAGCAGGTGAGGAGGTTGCGGAGTGAGTGCAGGCCCAGCCTCAAGGGCCCTGAGGTCACTGGCCCCGACATACGCCCTTTCCCCAGCCCTGGGGTCTGACGTGGCACGGTGGCCACGCTGCCCCCACCCCCGCCCTTGGAGGCGCCGGAGCTGCACCTTCACATTTTCCACTGAAGTGGTGCCAACCCCAGAGCTCCCCCCTCGTTGGATTCCTTGGCCAGGGCTCTGGGCAGCCACAGACAGGGATGACCTCATCACCCTCGGGCTCCCTCCCCTGGCAGGGGCCTTAGGCAGAAGTGGGCAGCTGCAAGACAGGGACGCAGGGAAGACCCCAACTGACCCACTCCGCAGAGAGACAGAAGCCAAGGCCTCTCCGTGGGAGCACCCCGCTGTCTGCCCCCGGCCCCTCCCCAGGCAGAACAGCCACGTTCCTGGATGCACATTCCTGGTTGCAGCCCCTGCCAGCCGCCACCCTCGCTCTTTCCAGCCTGGGGACTGCTGCCCAGGCGGCTGCTTCCTGCAACGGTAGCCACGGGGAGGGGCCCAGGCAAGACAGAGCACAGCTGGGAGCCTGCCGCCCCCCCTGCCATAGGAGGGACCCCCTTGGGCCCTGCCCCTCCCCAGAGGGCCACCCCCAGCACCTCCCCACACTCCTGCCTTCCCTCTCCTCCCCATGGGAAAAGGGGGCCATCCCCAAACTGGAGAATGGGGGTATGTGTATGTCTCCTGAGGGGCCTCATGGCCCTGGAGAGGAACAGGAGAAAGGTGGGTTAGACCCACGAGGAGAGGGGTCCACACAGCACAGGAACTGGGGACCTGGTCAGGGCCTCTCAGGAGGCACAGTCTGTGCCAAGCCTGGAGGAGCAGGTGCAGGACAGATAGGCAGGGACTGAGCTCTAGGCCCTTGAATGCTCGGCTGTGCCCGCCCCCTGCACACACGGCCTGGCACAGGCAGGACCTGGCGCACATGGAGTCAGAGACAGACAGGGTGCGGTCAGGCAGCAGGGCCAGGGCGGCTGGGTTAACACGGTTGTGCCACAGGAGAAAGTGGGGTGGTGGGTCCCGCTGACCTCCTTCCCCTCTCCTGCGGAGGGGGGGGGCACTGCAGTCTTGGGGCCCTGAGTAACTGTGGCCTAGAGGCCTCCCGCTTCCTCCGCATCCCCAGAGACAGGACGATGCTCCAAAGACCCGCACCCCGCCCCCGCAAGCGTGGCCACAGAAGGCCCAGGGACTCGGGCAGCTCGAGGAGCCTCCGGGCCAGGAGGGGCGGGGCGTGCACGGGGGCGGGGCCGGGACGCCGCTATAAAGGCGCGGCTCGGGGCCCCACTCCAGCCCGGGACGCACATGTGCGCGCGGCGCCCGGCAGCTGCCACCGCGGGGCGCAGTCGAGACCCCGCGCCTTGCCTTGGTGCCTTGCCTCGGCCCCGGGTGGCCCGCGAGGCCCGCGGCGGCCGCAGGAGGCGGCATGAGCAGCGTGCGACGGAGCTGACGCCGCGCCCCCGCTGGCCCCATGTCCTTCGCTACGCTGCGCCCGGCACCGCCGGGCCGCTACCTGTACCCCGAGGTGAGCCCGCTGTCGGAGGATGAGGACCGCGGCAGCGAGAGCTCGGGCTCCGACGAGAAACCCTGTCGCGTGCACGCGGCGCGCTGCGGCCTCCAGGGCGCCCGGCGGAGGTCTGGGGGCCGGCGAGCCGGGGGCGGGGGTCCAGGGGGCCGGCCAGGCCGTGAGCCCCGGCAGCGGCACACGGCAAACGCGCGCGAGCGGGACCGCACCAACAGCGTGAACACGGCCTTCACGGCGCTGCGCACGCTGATCCCCACCGAGCCCGCCGACCGCAAGCTCTCGAAGATCGAGACGCTGCGCCTGGCTTCCAGCTACATCTCGCACCTGGGCAACGTGCTGCTGGCGGGCGAGGCCTGCGGAGACGGACAGCCGTGCCACTCGGGTCCGGCCTTCTTCCACGCGGCGCGCGCGGGCAGCCCCCCGCCACCGCCACCGCCGCCTCCCGCGCGTGACGGCGAGAACGCCCAGCCCAAACAGATCTGCACCTTCTGCCTCAGCAACCAGAGAAAGTTGGTGAGCACGGGCCGGGGGGCACCGAGGGGGCCTCCAGTGCATCCCTCAGGCCACACCTGCCAGGCAGAGGAGGCGAGGCCACGCAGGCAGGGCTTCCCAGCAGGGCACAGGCAGGCACACCTGTAACACAGGCCTGGTGGGGGCTGGGCCTTCTCCTTGGGCTCCTCCTCTCCAGGAGTCCCTAGGACACCCAGCTCCCAGTGGAGTGTGGAGTCCCTCCCAGGGAGCTGCATGAGGGGCAAGAGCTAGGGAAGGCCAGAGGGGGCCCTACCCAGTGCGGGGAAGCTGGGGCGCTGGACCAGGCCGCTGCAAGCTGCCGATCCAGCAAGTTGAAAAGGTGGAGTGAAAATAGCCGAGTTCATAAGATGCTGCTTCAAGCCCACCCACCTGCCCCTGGCAAGGGGCAGCAAGAGAGTTGGGACCCCAGGATCTTCGCAGCCCCTGTGGCCCACCAGCAGCCTAGGCCATCTTGGGCACCTGCTGTCCACTCCCCGCCCGGGCTGCACAGCAAGACACCAGGTCCTGTAGGGCTGGCGGAGACATGGACCATGGGACATGAAGGCAGAGACTGGCAGGAGATGTGGGGGTCGGGGAGGTGAGGGCCCCTGCAGGAGACGCTGGCCAGCTGTGATTTACAGCTCCTGCTGTGCTTGGTGGCACCGGAAAAGCAGGGTGAGCAGGGAGAAAATACGGCACGGCTTTTCCCAATCCCCATTTCCTCTCCAGACAGCACGCGCGAGCTCCTGGGGCCTGAACATCTGGGAAATTTAATTTTACAATTTCGGCTGTGCAGCAGTGTGCTCCCCTCCCCAAAATGCTTGGGGGAAGCTGGGGAGAGCTGAGAAGGAGGTGCCTCAGCGCTGGCCACCTGAGACTGCACCCAGCAGGGAGGCCAGAGAGGCGCAGACTGGCGCTGGGTTCTGCCGGGCCCTGACACTCCTCCCTCCCCTCTGCAGAGCAAGGACCGCGACAGAAAGACAGCGATTCGCAGTTAGGAGGTGGCCGGCAGCAGCCAGGAGGCAGACGCTACTGGGGGAGGTGGACGCCCTGGGCGACCACAGACAGTCCCACCTTGGACCTGAGCTGGGCAAGGTCCGCCGTGAGCACGCCCCCGAGGCCAGCCCTGCCCTGGCTGTGAGCGGGGCCGAAGGACAGACGGACGTACAGACAGGCACCGGCAGCGGGACTCTGTGCTGGCCCCAGCAACCTGCCCGGGCCCACTGGAACTTTCTGCGCTGGCTTCGGGCCTGGGTTTTCTTCTGGCCACTGTGTGTGGGCATCTTGTGTTTTTGATATGATAATATAAAGTCTGAAAATTTTTGTATAATTAAAAACAAAACAGTATCTTCCAAATATGGAGACCAACTGTCCGCTTGAAAGTTCCAGAATGCACCCCTAGCCCGAGCCTCCATTCCCACCCCTGGTGGTCCCATCCTCCTTGGGCTCCCTGGGAAGCCCTCACTTTCCAGGGTTCAGGGCCATCCCTCCCTGGGCTGAGGCGGTGAGGACAGGCTTAGCTCTCCCACAGAGGCCTCTATCGGAAAGCTGTGGGGTGGGGAACGAGGGATCCATGCCGGGGGAGAGGGTTGGGGAGGAGCTGTGTGGCAGAAGGTAGGAGGGTGAGGAAGGACAGGGCCCCTGCCACAAGGCAGGGACGGGGGCAGCAGCAGGGCAGGGGTGCCCCACTCTGGGGCCTGCCAGGCACCCAGGGGACAGAAGAATGAGGAGGGTGCCACATCTGGCCTCGGAGTGCCAAGGAGTGGCCACAAGGAGTGGAGCAAGCTGTGCTGCCCGGCAGAGGGGGTGGGTGCCCTGCCTCCACCAGCCTGGCCTGGAGGGACGTCTTCTCCGTCTGCACCAGGGCCACTTGGACCCTCCACTGCCCACATGGGAATGAAGACCCCCTGGCCACCCTCCTCCCACCACCGGGCGCCACCCAGCCGGCTCCCTGAAGACCCCGCCCACCACAGGAGGTGGGTTTTGCCCCAACAGCGGTCTGCACACAGCTGGCCAGTCATTAAAACCCTGCAGGTGACAATTACCATTTAGTGGTGTGAGCTCAGTGGGCACAAAGAGAAGAAAGGTGGGCGGTGCTCCCCCCAGCCCTGCCAGGCCACAGCCTGACTTCTGGCTGGGTGGACAATGGCTGACAGTGCCAGATGCGGGCGTTGGGGCAGCGCCGGTCCCAGTTCCCTCCTCAGCACAGGCACGGATGCGCCCCCGGAGGGGAGACCAGGTGCTGTGGCCCACGTGGGCATCGGCGCAGGGCTGGGCCAGGACTGCCCCTCCTCTGCAAAGACAGGCTCCAGGGAACCACGGAGCAGGAAGCAGTGGTGTAATTTTGGAGGAAATTCTCAAAGCCAGAGCCATTAAGGGCTAGAGGGGGGCTGTGTCCAATCTGATAGAAATATAACAGGATAAAAAGTCACAACGGCAGGTTTCGTTCAGAGAGAAACCCAACCCCAAATTTCCTTTCCCTAATCCTGCAGGAGCCCACAGCTGGCCAGAGGGAGGGGAGGAGAGGACAAGCTCAGTCACCGCAGAAGCCCCCGCCCGCCGGGAAGCCAGGCCCCAGGGGACATGGGGGTGCAGCTAGGGGCTAAGGCACCCCGTCCCTCCCCTTTCCGGGTGCTTTCCTCACACCCCCACCCAACACCCTCCCAGGCACTAAGGCGCCAGTGAGTGAGGAGTGGGGTGGACCCAGGAGCAAGGCCCGCCGGGCACTCTGCACAGCACCCGAAGGCCCACGGCCCCTACGCCAGCCCTTCCTCCACGGGCACTGGGTGTAGTTCTGTAGGGAGGGTCTGCGACCCACATGCCCTTCACCTCCAGGCCTCCCATTTCCAGACCTGGGCCTGGTGGGGGTTGCAAACCTCCACATGAACCCCCACCTCAGTGGCCAGTCAGCGTCAGGGACAAACCTGAGGAGCGGGCACCTGGAAGATACTGAGCCCCCAGGGCAGGGACACCAGGGGCTGCCGGCACCAATGGGCACCCCATGGCCAGAGCCCAGTGCCGGAGGGATGCCAGCATCAAGCTCGGAGCGGCAATGCCGGAGGGCAGACTGGAGCAGTGGGAAGGTACCGGCCGAGCTGGGGGGTCTGGGCAGGGTCACAAGGGACTGCAAGGGAAAGGGAGGTCAGAGTCCCCAGGATTGGGGCCAGAATTTGGGGTGTCTAACGAGGCCAGAAGAAAGGGCCAATTGACCCAGAGGACTCAGAGCTAAAAGGATCCCCAGGGCCCCGCTGGTTGGGGTGCCGCACTCACAGCCAAGCCCTCTGCAGCAGGCCTGACTCCGACCGCGGCTGCAGCTTGGCCAGCCTCAGGCCCGGGCAGCCAGCCCAGCCGCTCCCTGAGCTGCACCGGTAGCAGCGGCCGAGGGCCTGGCCCGCCAGCCAGCAAGAGGGGAGGGGTGGGGGAGGAACACTCCGTCACCCTCCGCTGCTCCAGAAATTCAAACCAGACCGGGGGTGGTGTGGGCTGACCCCCAGGCCTGCGGCGGCCCACCCCAATCCCCTCTCGGCTCACAGCCGCCGGGCAGAGGAGTGGCAGGTGCTCCCTGCCCACCACAGCCCCTGGCTCCCTTCCCGGAGTGCTGGCCTCACCTCCACAGAGACCCAGGGCTCCCTCTGCCTGTGCCCCTCAGAGGCAGCTGGGACGGAAGGGGGCCCAGCCCGCACCCTGTGAGCCGAGCTGGGCTGGAAATGCTCTGCTGGGCCTCAGCTGTCAGCTCCTGTCCCCGGCCTGGGGAACGAGCTGCTGGCGGCACACATGATTCATCACCGGCCGCCTGCGCCCACCGCCAGCCGCCCCGCCCTGCACAGCACCTGCGGGCGCCAGGAAACACATGTGACCCCTCCGGGTCAGGCCCCGCACGAGACCCGGGCCAGCCGGGGGCACACGCAGACCCAGCGTCACTGCTCTCCTGGGGGCCGCCCAGCCCCACGGACAGGCCCCCAGCCCAGACTGCACCGGACACAGGCCGAAACTGGCTGATGTGTCGGCTGGGATTTTTCCGCTCTCGATGAGCCCCCTTCCCTCCCCCTCCCCAAAGTGGCTGCAGCTGTCAGGACCACAGATTGGAACTGCAGGTATGGGGCTGGCCCGCTGCCCGCCTCCTCCCGTGTCTGTCTGCGAGAGAGGAAGCCGGCCCACCTCTGGAATCCTTCACTCTCTCCTCGTTCCGCCTCTCCCACCTGTCCCCGGGGAGCGTGGGGTCAGCCGCCCTCACTCCGTCTCTCTCTTCCCCGGCCCCTCTCCGATTACAATGCGGGTAGTGTTCAGCGTTCTCGCCGCTCCCCTGCACGCAACGCCCGCCTGTCTCGGAGCGCCACACAGCCTTCCTGTGCGACGCGAGGCCTCCTCCTCCTCCTCCTCCTCTTCCTCAGGGCTGTATCTGTCAATGTACTCAGGGCACGGCCAGGGCAGGAGGCTCACCTGCTGCATCTCACCCTACTGAAGGTTCCAGTGGGTTGCTGGGCCCTGGAGCCCAGGCCAAAGGGGAGAGAGAAAGCCAGGTCCTGCTTGGCTTCCTCCCCAAAGTCCAAACCGGTTGAGCAGACCCTAGCCCAAGGTGGGGGCCCAGGCAGGAGGAGCCAGCAGCCCAGACCCCCTCACCTCCAGCACTGCTCACGTCCATGCATCTGCCCTTCCAGAGGCTTTGCACCCACAGCTCAGCCTCCTCCCTGCACCTCCACAGCGGGGAGGGCAGCACGTCAGCCCCTTGGGGTCTGCAGGCTGGAGAGAGGGAACTACTGGTCCAGAGGTTCCTGCAGACCCTGGCCTGCCTCAGTCTCTGGTGGGGCTGGCCCAGGGACAATGGCTGTCCGACCCCTGCAGAGCACCCCAATGCCTGGCGGCTCATAAGCAGGGCCTCCCAGAAACTCCTGCAGGATGCTGGGATTGGGGCGTGGCCCCTCACACCTGTGCTCCCCTTCTCTGCCTGCTCTGAGCCCATGACTCAGTGCAGCTTCTAGTGGGTGGGGACAGGGCTCCAGAACCCTAACCCACTCAGCCCCCAACTCCAGACACCTCCAAAATCTCAACACGGAAACTTTCCCCTCAGTCCCAAGCCATACACACACGCACCTGTGACTCCCATCCCCGGCGGAACCACCCTGGCCTTAGGACACAAACCCAGACCCAGCCCTCTGCAGCCGGCCTCCCCGGAAGGCCCAGAGCCTGCAGCCCCAGCACCCGCCCGGCAGGCCTTGCTTCCCCAGCTCAGCTTCACGGGCTGCTCTGCCGGCCCCAGGGCAAAGCCTCTGCTCAAGAGCCCCGTGGAGCATGCCCACCCCCCCACCTGGGTTTCTGCCGCCAAGGAGCCTGGCCCCAAGTGGGGACAGCAGGCCAGGGCCTCCACCACCTTTGCAGCACACAAGCAAGGGGCCAAGGCTCTGATGAGGCCACGCCCACCTGCCAGCCACTGCCCGGCCTGGCTTCATCTGTGAGCCCAGGGTGCCCCCATGAGGGCCCTGGCTTCCCCCCGCCCCTCCTCACTGAGCCCAGGGGACTCTCCCAAACAAGAAAACAGTGCGGCAGGCCAGGCCTAGGAGGGCCTCTCTGGCCAAGGGGCAGCAGCAGTCACGCCACACACACCCACCCACAGCCAGGCCAGCAGGACGCGCCCATGCCCCTCCTCAGTGGGAAGGGACCAGCCCCGAGGGCCAGCCCCAGCCCAGCCAGCAGCCCCCTTGGAGAGAGGCATACAGGCGGCCTCGGGGTGGATGGCCGCCAGGGAGATCAGGGCGGTCTGCAGGCCCGGGCGCCCTCCGCAAGCAGCGTGAGGAGGGCCGTTTGCTTGCTGGGAAACCTGAGCCGAGGCCGCGCTGCCAGCAGCGACGCAAGCCTGAGTGCGCGCGGGGCCAGGAAGAGGGGCGGGGGCGGGGGCGGCCGGAGGAGCGGGAGGCCGCCAGCGCTGAAGGCAGCTGCCGGTTCAGTAGCTGGGAGAGGCCATTAACGGCACTTGGCGAGAGAGCAGAGGGGACCACGGGTTCTGGATGCTGGCAGGCCAGGTTGCATCCCTGTGGGAACTGACTCAACCCAGGCAGGGTCAAGGGCCCCAGGGGGCCTTGCAAGGGATGGCCCCAGCCCCGTACCCGGGGAACGGGAAAGGGATAGCAGAGGGCGGCTCCTCCGGCCAGAGTTCACGGCCACCCTGACCCCTGCCTGCCACACTTTCCCGACAAACATGGCCGCAGGCTGCTGGGCAGGCGGCGGGGGGTGGCTGCATCCTCTGCCTGACAGCTGCCCAGCCTCAGTTTCTCCCACACGCTCAAATCAAATCGGAGTGGCTGCTTCTGCAAAGGCTGAGCAGCCCCCTCGCCCCGCCCCTCCACCCCGGCCCACCTCCCCGGGGGTCCCAGCAGCTGGATGAGATCACGTCTGTGAAGCTCCAGGCGCGGTGGGAGAGGGGTGAGGTGGCCATGCGGGGGCGGGGCAGCCTGAGGCTCAGCCGGCTCCTGGGGGCCCCCCACTGCCGGCGGCAGGACCCCAGCCAGGCCCAGCGCCTCCTCCAGGGGCTCCGCCCGCCTCCCTCCGCCTGCTGGCTGCTGCCTGCACATCTGGGGGAAGGGAACAAGGAGCCGTGAGGGGCTGCTCAGGTCTTCCAAAGTCAGCGTCTGTCAGGGGGTCCCTGACAGTGACAGGCCCAGAAGCCCCAGTGTCATCCCGGTCCAGGCCTGGGTCCAGACCCAGGAAGGGCAGAGAAGTGGTCAAGGAGAAGGGGAGGCAAGTGGACAGGGGTGGCAAGGAGGAACCTCCCACCAGCAGGAGCGTGGCCCGGCCCTCTCAGCACCGCAGCCACCGCTACCCGTGATCCCCAGTCGAGATGGCCACTCGCAGGATCCGCACCCCAGCAGCACCCTCCCTGCCCTGCTGCCAGCCCTGAAGGGCCCCGGCAGTGAGGTTGGCCCAGGGACCTCTCCCAGCCAGCTCTGCCCAGTGCCAAGGAAGACCAGAGTCCTGGTGCCACGGCCACCTCCAAGGACACGGGGCTACCCAACGGGCCCTGCTCTCTTCACCCCACTGTCTCCTCGGAGCACGGCAGGCTCAGCACCTCCTACCTCCCAAGCCTCCTCCCTGCCCACCGTGGCCCCACATCACTCCCCTAGGGCCACCCCACTCTGCTCCAAGGGAATGGAGGCCTTCTCTGGAAGGGAGGCATCTGCACCGGCCTGGCCTGGCTCCTGAAAGCTGAGCTCTGCCGCCCCCTCGAGCCGCTGGCCGGCTGTGCTGGCGGGAGCCCCGGCGGCATCCCGGCTCCCTCGCTGTCACTCAGACCAGCATATGGGATAGTCATCACCGGAGGAAGCAGCCCCCACAGCCCTGGCCGGCTTCCTCCCGGCACGGCAGGGGGCTGCCCACCCGGCAGGCAGCAGTGGCACCACACGGCCCCGGCGAGGCACCCCGGGCAGCAGGGGACGCAGGCCCTGCCGAGGCCCCTCCCCCGGCCTCCGCACTCCATTTACAAGCATCATCGATTTCTCCAAATACCAAATATAAAAAAGTAGCCGACAGGATGTGGCTGCCGACAGCCAGAGCCCCTGGGAGGGGGAGGGGAGACAGGCAGAGAGCGCACGGCGTGGCCCCCCTCTCTGAGTGAGCCCGCTGCTCCGGCCAGGAAACCAATTTATTTTGTTTTGTCTCTGTTCTCTGAATGCGCAGCAGAGACCGGATCGGGCGGGCAGCCAAGACTCCTGCAGCCACAGCCAAGAGAGCCGAAGGATGGGGGAGGAACCTGGGTGGGGGGGACGCGTGTCTCCCCAAGGTCCCCGGGGATAGCCCCTGACAAGCAGGCAGGAAGAGCTCCTTTGGGAAGGCCCTATGCCAAAGCCTCCTCCTTCGCCTACAGCCCCCCAGGGCCCAAAGGGGACTCCACCTCACACCCAGGTACTCCACTGGGACCACAGCCCTGCCTGGGGTCAGGCCACACTGAGGAGGGTACAGGCGGGCAGTGCCTCTGACCCCAGAGCTCCTCAGAGCATCCAGCCCCTCCCAAATGAGGGCAGCCCTCACGAAGCCAAATCTGCTCCTGGACACAGCCCGTCCCAGCCTCTCCACGCCTGCGGAGCCAGCCCAGCAGCAAACTCCTAACAAGAAACAGCCAGCCTCCTGCCCCTCCTGAGAGGTGCTCCTGGGACTCAGAGGCCCAAAGGCTATAGCCCCAGCCTATGTCAGCCACCACAGGGGGTGGGGGGAACTCCAGGGGAAGGGAAGGGTCACAGCTGCCCAGAACACCGGGAGGTGGCCCAGCTCTGTCCTGCCAGAGGCCAACCTGTGGCCCACCCTACAGCAGGCACGACCGGGGCGCCACCCATGCCCATCGCCCCCACCCAGACCATGCATGCTGCCCCCAGGGAGCCCACAGCCACCCTGCAGATGCCACAGGAGCCCCGGGGCCTGTCCACAGGCCAGGACCGACACGGGGCACGGAGCCACACCCAGCTCCTTTCCTTTCGCAGGTGATGATGACACACAAACACTGTAGTCATGTGTCCCAGACCCCGAAATTGCTCTTCCAGACAGGGAGCAGGACCCCGAGCCAGGACGCCCACTCAGGCCTCAGCATTCTCACTGCCGCCAAGACGCCTCTGCCCCTGCCAATGTGGCCCACCTGTGGGTAGGCCCCAGCACACCCAGGGCAACACTGGCCCCGAGGCCCCGCACCTGCTGGGCTACAATAGAAGCTGCCCCACCCTGCCAGCGGGAAAGAAGCCCCGGCCCACCTCCTCATCAGAGCTGTCCTCGGCATACTCATCTGCGGTCGGGACACTCGCCATCTCCGTCCTGGGGCAAGCGGGGTCAGCCTGCAGAGAGAGGGGGAGAGTGGTTACCTCAGGGAATGGAAGATGCCCTTTGACCCTGGGTAGACAGACCCCAGACCCAAGCACCCCACCACCCCCAAGACACTGAGCAGCTCCAGCCTGGCCCAGGCCACAGCACAAGGCCAAGGACATCCAGCTCAAAGGGAGCCTCTGGGGGCTGTGGCTGGTACCCGGCACCACAGGTCCTGCCCACGGCCCTGTCCTCTGCAAGGCTGGGCTGACATGGGTGTCAGGCTGGACACAGGGCCACTGGGGCAGTCAAAAGCAAAGTCTCCAGCCGAGAACTAAGGCCACCCCCCACCCACCACCAACCACCCATACATGTCAAAGTTGCAGGATTCCTCCCAAAGGCCCCACCCAGGACTCCTGCCAAGCCCCGCCTGGGACCAGGGGCAACATGGTGGGGGTAGGAGCAGACACAGGCATCACAGCGGCATCACCGGGTGCAATGCTCTTGAAGGGGCCGGGGCACACATTGTCCTGGGGCCACATCCAGCCCGGTCCAGCCAGCAGAAGGCCCAGAGAGGCACCCACACACTCAGAATGCCTGCAGCCCCCCGCATTCTCCCACTCCCCATGTCCACAGCCCAGGCCAACCCCATCCCACCAGGTCACAGAGTGGGCGCCACTGAGAATTCACATCCCAACCTGGAAAACAGATTCTGCCCTCGACTGGGGAGGTGAGGATGGCTCCAACCAGATCGGGTTTACTGGCGGAACCAGGACTGATGGGGAAAACAGGCCACCTCTCACCCTTGGGGGCAGTAAAGCACTCGGGCGCAGGAACCCCAGAGTGAGGGTGGGCGTGCCCCACCCCCGCCCTGAGCCCCTCTTCCCTCCTGCCCAGGCCGGAGCCAAAGGCCTGTGCAGCCAAGCTCCTCCTCTGCCTGTTTTTCCCTTCAATATAAAGAGAGATGGGAGACTAAGTTTTTTTCCAGGCCAGGAACAAGGAAGGATTCAGTTTCCACATCTCCCACCACGGCTGACAGTGGCCTGGGGCACCCAGTGACACTGAGCTCTTGCCCCTGCCCAGGGCACACAAGCCCCCACAGCCACAGCAGACACGCCAACCCCGGCCCCAAGCCCCAGACCTGCACGAGGACAGTTCCACGCCCAGCTGTGGTCAGCTGCCCCCGCCCAGCCTCTGCTGCACGGGTCTCCACAGTGGCCCCGGCTGAAGCACCCAGGGAGTCCCAGCCTCAGTGCTGCTCATGGGCCAGTCCCAGGGTCCCGGCAGGTGACGACAGACTTGTCCCCCAGAGCTCTGTGCCCCGTGGCCCCTGTGCTAGACACGGACAGGCCACAGCACAGGCAGGCCCTGGGCAAGGGACAGAGGTGCCCTTCAGAGGTGCCCTTCAGAGGGGCACAGCAACCCCATGGGATAGCTGCAGGGCACACTGAGTCCACCAGGGGGCGGCAGCACCCAGCCGGGCCCAGAGGTGCGAGCAGGGGCGGTGCGGGCAGGGGCGGTGAGGGCAGAAAGGCCCCTTCAGGTTCTGAAGACAGATGCTGTGGGGCATTGGAAATACACACACACACATATATATATATATAGTTTGTTTGTTTTGGTTTGGTTTTTGCCAAGCACAGTGGCTCACGGCTGCAATCCCTCCTCTGTGAGAGGCCAAGGCAGGTGGATCACCTGGGTCAGGAGTTTGAGACCAGCCTGCCCAACGTGGAGAAACCCCATCTCTACTAAAAATACAAAATTAGCCGGGCGTGGTGGCATGTGCCTGTAATCCCAGCTACTCCAGAGACTGAGGCAGGAGAACTGTTTGAACCCGGGAGGCAGAGGTTGCAGTGAGCTGAGATTGAGCCACTGCACTCCAGCCTGGGCAACAAGAGCAAAACTTCGTCTCAAAAACAAATTAAATTTAAAAATCAGAAGAAAAGGCCACTAAAACCCTAACGAGGCTGGGCACAGGGCTCACACCTGTAATCCCAACACTTTGGGGAGGCCAAAGCGGGCAGATCAAAGTCAGGAGATTGAGACCATCCTAGCTAACAAGGTAAAACCCCCGTCTCTACTAAAAATACAAAAAAAAAAATTAGCCGGGTATGGTGGTGAGCACCTGTAATCCCAGCCAATCGGGAGGCTGAAGCAGGAGAATCACTTGAACCCGGGAGGCAGAGGTTGCAGTGAGCCGAGATTGTGCCACTGCATGCCAGCCTGGGTGACAGAGCAAGATTCCATCTCAAAGAAAAAAAAAGCCTCTAACGACACAGACAACAGAACACAGACCCACGCCACACTCCGGACTCCTGGGGGACAGGACTCCTCCCGTGATGACCATGCTGGAGTCTGCCCAGATACTCCAGGACCCCACCACCACCTGCAGGAGCCCCGGCACAGCCTGACTGAGGACCTCCGCCGCCAGTGGGGGGACATGAGGGAAGGGTCCACAGGCAGGGATCCCCGAGGAGGGGCCGGGCCTGACGGAGCCCAAGAGTCATGTGAAGATCAAGGAAAAGTAGAGAGAGGGCGGGCAAGCGCCACTGGGCAGCGGCAGGTGGGACTGAAGCACCAGCGGGTGGGCAGGGAGCCGCTGAGCGGAAGCGCGAGGACATGGTGTCAGGACTTGGCAGTACAGCAGAGGGCAGTGCCGCTGGAGCCCAGGCAAGGCAGCTGCAGTCCCTGAACCGTGTGTGGCCTCTGCCCGGCCCCAGGGCTAGAATGTCACCATGAGGACCAAAGGAAGAAACCCAGGGTGGGTTGAGCCAGCCAGAAACGGTGTCCAAGCACTTGGCCCCTACTGTGACTACAGCAGGGCCTCCCTGCCCAGCATCAGGCCAGCCAGGCCGTGCCCCACTGCCATCAACCAGGCACGTGACAAAGGCTTTGCCCTCACCTCCTGGGAGAGAAGACAGAACTGCCAGGGCCTGGGTCGGTGGGAAGGAAACTCTGCCCCCAAGGCTACCTTCCCTATGGGGTCTGCCCACAGGAGGGTTCTTCTGGAGCCCTCTCCAATAACAGGGAAGCAATCCCACCTTGCCCAGAGACCGGAGCCAGAGTGTCGCTGGCGGGGTGCCACGGAGGCCAAGAGAACCCAGTGCTGTACCAGAGGTCCCACGCCTGGCACCTCGGCGTCGCCAAGGCTCCCCGAGGCCCTGCTCACATGAGCTGCAGGGTGCCCAGCAGAGAGACGGGCTGGCATCCAAGAGCTCTGTGTGGACGGCTCATCTGACAGCAATGACTCATAAACCGGTACCTAGGAAACCCACATTTTGTTTTAAAGAAAGCACATCAGCAGGGACTAAAAAGCCGAGGGAAAATACAAGCCAAAAATATCGCTTTTTTCTCAGGGAAAAGGAAGGTAACTCGGAGGAGCCCAAGAATGGCAGGGTCATTCCCAGGGATGAAGGCCAACCCTGCATGAGCCACTGGCCATGTGTGCCCCACCACAGACCCCATGACCACCACAGCCATGACTACCAAACCCCACGACCACCACGGTCACGACCATAAGACCCCCACGACTACCACAGACCCCCACGACCACCACAGGCCATGACCACCACGGGCCACAACCACCACTGGCCAAGACCATTACGGGCCACAACCACCATGGGTCACAACCACCACAGACCACGACCACCATGGGCCTCAAGACCACCATAGGCCACGACCACCACAGGTCACGACCACCATGGGCCTCAAGACCACCATGGCCAGGTGCCCAGCCACCTTAGGACCACCACAGACCAGAGACCACTGTACAGCATTGTGACTTGGTGCCCCACTGCACACAGCTGGGCATGGTTTAGACGAGACCCTGGCAGTGGAATGAGTTTGAAGAGCCTTGGGGGAAGAGTATTTGGCAAGGGTGAGGGTGACTGTGGCCATTGTAAAACACAGCCACAAATCTTTGATTTTCGTCCCATCAAGAGGTGGAGACTGTCCACCGGCCCCAAATCTAGGTGGGCTTATGGCTGCTTTACCCACCCACAGGAGGCAGCCCACATTGACACCACAGGATTGTGGGCTGAGATCATTAGGGCCGTGTAGCTCTGCCTGGCACAGGAGACAGTGTCGTTGCAGCCCTGAACCCTGGGAGGGAGAACAGCTGAACAGGGGTGCCCTTCGTGAACATGGCCGTCAGGGACGGTCTGGACGCAGAAGAGGCCCAGCTGTGCTCACCTGAGATCCTCACCCAAGTCACAGAGCACAAGATGTGAGCTGAGTGTCACTCTTCCTCAAGTGGAATGTACCAGAACCCTGAGACTCCCCCAACCCTCAGTGTGACACTATACTAGGGGTGCACTGACTCTACTGCTTTCAGTCTGAACTCTGACCCCTCAAATCCAGAATGCTATAAAATGTCTGTTTGATGCTGCAAAGCGCCACGGCGGGGGGCAGAGCAGCTGCCTAACTCCCCTATGGGGGCCAAGAAACTTGGAGCAGGTGGTCTGTAAGAGAACCCAAAGCATGGCACAAGCAGAGCCAAGAGGGGAACTCGCCACCAGCCCTGGCCCCTGGTCCCATCCCCAGCTCTGTGGTCCACACCCAGACAAGTTCGCCCGAGGTGGGTCCCACTAACCAGCGGGTGAGAATCTGGGCAACCCCTTCCCAGACCCCAGAGAGTGCAGCTCCAGACCACTCTCCACCAGACAGCAACAGCGCCTAGACCCCAGAACCACAGCGACACGGCAGCCCGGGCCAGGTTTCCCAGGGCTGCAGCAACACACCCTGTGGCCTGCCATTCCCGGAGCTATGCAGACTGACGGACTCCCTGCCCAACAGTCTGAACTCTTGGCACAGGCAGAACTCTCTCAAATCATCCAGGAAGGCCAGGCGCAGTGGCTCACACCTGTCATCTTGGCACTTTGGGAGGCCGAGGTAGGCGGATCAGTTGAGGTCAGGAGTTTGAGACCAACCTGGCCAACATGGCAAAAGCCCATCTCTACTAAAAATACAAAAAATTAGCTGGGCG
The DNA here is from genome assembly GCF_009761245.1 of Sapajus apella. Lineage (NCBI taxonomy): Eukaryota > Metazoa > Chordata > Mammalia > Primates > Cebidae > Sapajus > Sapajus apella. Next base: position 66,780,101 of record NW_022436943.1, read on the forward strand.
TGGTGGCACACACCTGTGATCCCAGAGGGAGACCGAGGCAGAAGAATCGCTTGAATCCAGGAGGTGGAGATTGCAGTGAGCCACGATCAGGCTATACTACACTCCAGCCTGGGCGACAGACAGACTCTGTCTCAAAAAAATTAAAAAATAAAAAATCTGGGAACTATCACTTAATACTAGGTCTTTTCTTGTTTGTTTTTTTTTCTTTCGAGACGGAGTCTCACTCTGTCACCCCGGCTGGAGTGCAGTGACGTGATTTCGACTCACTGCAACCTCCGCGTCCCAGGCTCAGGCGATTCTCATGGGGTTTCGCCATGTTGGTCAGGCTGGTGTCAAACTCCTCAAGCAATCTGCCCGCTTTGGCCTCCCAAAGTGCTGGGATTCCAGGTTTGGGTCACAATATCAACTTTTCTCACGTTCTTGACTGTGGTAAGCAGATTAAACTGACAAAACAGAAACTTTTGCACAAAAGAATAAAAAGAAAAAACTCACATAAATAAAAAGACAAAGCAGGCCGGACACGGAGGCTCACTCCCCTAGCACTTTGGGAGGCCCAGGCGGTGGACTGCCTGAGCTCAGGAGTTTGGGACCAACCCGGGCAACAACGGTGAAACCCTTTCTCTACTAAAAAAAAACACAAAAACTAAGCCAGGCGTGGTGCCACATGCCTGTAATCCAAGCTACTTGGGAGGCTGAGGCAAGAGAATTGCTCATACCTGGGAGGCTGAGGTTGCAGTGAGCCAAGAAGCACCACTGCACTCCAGCATGGGCAAAAGAGGGAGACTCTGTCTCAAAAAAAAAAAAAAAAAAAATATATATATATATATATATATTTATATATATATATAAATAAATAAAAAAAAAAGCCAAACAAAATTCGGGAAAAAAATGAATCTGAAAGAGCACAGAAGGGAAAAAAAATGGCCGAAAGCCCACAGACCCACTCAACACCAGCAATAACGAGAAGGCACTGCCACCAGTGGTTGCTCCCGTGAGCCCGAGGCCCATGGCACATGCTGCTGTGCGCTGCTGGGGAGGGCACTGGGAGCACGGGGCAGGCCAGCAGGAGGCAGTTTCCTCGCCGACCCGGTCCGTGGAAAGCCGGGAGCACCAGCGTCAAAGGTGCTGCAGGGGCAGGGAGCACACAGCCCGGGCGCCCCTCCAGTGGGGCGGCTTGCAGACACGGTCAACAGCTAGAAGGGCAGGGGCTGGAGAGGGTTCAGGGAGTGGGAACCAGGCCAGGAGACAGAACTCTTCTCAGGTCATCTAGGTGGCACAGAACGCCACTAAGAGGCAGGACGAGCCGGGCGCAGTGGCTCACGCCTGTAATCCCAACATTCTGGGAGGCAGAGGCGGGCGGATCACCAGGTCAAGAGATCAAGACCAGCCTGGTCAACATTGTGAAACCCCATCTCTACTAAAAATACAAAAATCAGCTGGGCATGGTGGTGCCTGCCTGTAATCCCAGCTACTCGGGAGGCTGAGGCAGGAGAACCACCCAGGAGGCGGACGTTGTAGTGCGCCAAGATCACATCATTGCACTCCGCACTCCAGCCTGGTGACAGAGTGAGACTCCGTCTCATAAAAAAAAAAAAAAAAAAAAAGGCCAGGTGCATGGGCTCGTGCCTGTAATCCCAGCACTTTGGGAGGCCGAGGCGGGTGGGTCGGGAGTTCGGGACCAGCCTGACCAACATGGAGAGACCCTCTACTAAAAATACAGAAAATCAGTTGGGCATGCTGGCACACACTTGTACTCCCAGCCACTTGGAGGCTGGGGCAGGAGAATCGCTTGACCCACAGAAGCAGAGGTTGTGCTGAGTCGAGGTCACACCACTGCACTCCAGCCCGAGCAACAACAGCAAAACTGTCTCAAAAAAAAAAAAAAGGCAGGACTGCCAGGCCCAAGGCAGGGAGGCTGGAGATGGGGTAGGTGCCAGGGTGAGGCTGGCCCAGCAAGCTCAGGCCAGAGCAGGCAGACCAGGAAAGAGCGGTCACTGCAACAGGGACACAAGGGGTGGGGAAGGAACGCCGGCCCCCAAACCACACAGGCACACAAATAAACCCACTGGGCCCGAGCAAGCTACTAGCAGCAGCTGCAGGCCCCGCCACAGACAAGCCAGATACCCAGGGAGGGAAGGGGTGGCACAGCACCCACCCCATCTTCTCAGGGCCCGTCCCTGTCCTCATCCCCAGACACAGAGCACCCGCTTCCCCTTCACCCTTGAGCTCCTCGTGCCAGCAGTCAGGGGAGGAGCTGGGACAGGCACAGGCCCTGCCCCTGAGAGCACAGACAATCCCACCACAGGGAAAAGACAGAAGGGCTTCCCGGACTGGGACCACAGGCACACGCCGCCAAGCCCAGCTCATTTTGTTTTTTTAATTTTCAGTAAAAACGGGTCTCTCACTATATGGCACTTGCCTCAGCCTCCCAAAGTGCTGGGATTACAAGCATGAGCCACTGTGCCTGGCCTATGGCTCATTCTTTCTATTTTTCATTTTTTCAGTTAAGCCCAGCTGTGTGAGCCTCATCCTTATAAAAGGAAAACACCACTAAACGAGGAGAAGACGAAGAAGCAACACCATGAGGGGCACCGACGGTGGGAAAGCAGCTCGGGGGCGGCCGCGGGAGCGCAGGGCATCACCGCCTCTCTCGAAGCACCTCACAATTAAGTGCACTGGCAGCTGGGCAAGGCAGCTCACCCTGTCATCCCAGCACTTTGGGAGGCTGAGGTGGGCAATCACCTGAGGTCAGGAGTTTGAGACCAGCCTGGCCATCTCTATTAAAAACACAAACATTAGCTCTGGGCATGGTGACAGGTGCCTGTAGTCCCAGCTACTCAGGAGCTGAGATATGAGAATCCCTTGAGCCCAGGAGGTTCAGGTTTTGGTGAGCCAAGATCGCACCACTGCACTCCGGCCTGAGTGACAGAGACCCTGTCTTAAAAAGAAAAAAGGCATTTGCCCTTTGACCCAGAAATTTTATTGGAATTTATCCCAAGAACGGTGTGCACATGTGAGAAACAGCGCAACGCTGTTGCCACACGAACCGTAAGAGCAAAAGCCCGCAACTGCCCACCCGCTGGAGCTGGTGAGACCGAGCCGCCAGCCACTCTGCAGGCACCAAGCACTGTGCACGCCAGAGCCACGGCCTCCCTCACAGAACGTCCTGAGACAGTGCACGGCTGCCCTTTCTGTTAAGAAAACTCTGTGCACGTACACAAACTTCATGTGTCTAGAACACCCTGGAAGGAGACTTCAGCATTGCAAACAGTAGCTGCCTGGATGCAGGGACAGGAGCCAGGAGGGAAAGGGAACCTCGTTCCCTGGCACGCCCCTCAGGGGCACCTGAACATCTTCAAGTGCCCACCATGCCACGTGCACCTTTACCTCTTCAATAAATGCCATCTAATTCCACACAGCCCTTAAAAAGAAAACAGGGTTGTGCCAGGCGTGGTGGCTCACGCCTGTAATCCCAGCACTTTGGGAGTCTGAAGCAGGTGGATCACTAGGTCAACAGATCGAGAACATCCTGGCCAACATGGTGAAACCCCGTCTCCACTAAAATACAAAAATTAGCCAGACACGGTGGTGCAAGCCTGCAGTCCCAGCTACTTGGGAAGCTGAGGCAGGAGAACCACTTGAACCCGGGAGGCGGAGGTTACAGTGAGCTGGTATCGTGCCACTGTACTCCAGCCTGGTGACAGAGCGAGACTCTATCTCGATTAAAAAAAAAAAGAAAGAAAGAAAGCAGAGTTGTGACCATGGCAACGCTAAAGGCCTGAGGGCAGAAAGCCAGAGGGAAGCCTGTGGCCTGGCACCAAAGCCAGGTGCATGCCCACCCTTGGTCCACCCAGACAGGGGCCGCCAGCAGCTGACTCCCAGCAGTCACCCAGCTCCCTGCTGCAAGGCCCTCCCACTGTGGGGTGCTCGGCAAGGTACCCTGGGCCTGTCTGGGTTGCCCTGGGGTACACACTTGGTATCACATTTATGGACGAGGCTCTCTGAAGGTGAGCCATCAGCCACATCACTGCCAAGATGGCAGAGACAAAAGCCCCAGCTCCCTCCCATGTCGGTCGTACAGCCACCTTCGTCACAGCATACACTAGGCCAGGAATATTCACCAAGGGCTGAGTGGCCTGGGGAGTGAGGACCTTGCCCGGCCTGACTTCGTGTGTCCCTGATGTGTCCATGACAGGACACACGCCTGCTGCCTGACGCCCATCTCCTTCCCACCACTGTTCCAGCGGGATGTGACTCTGCGGCTAGGTTGTCTTTCAGACGCATGAGGCAGAGGCCACAGGGACCACGTCTTGCCAACTAATGTGGAGGAAACAGTGACAGGAGGGAGTTGGGGGACAGACAGGAGCACGCAGCAGAGGAGAAACTAGCAAAAAACTTACCAAGTAGCCCACCTAGGCCCATGAACTGCCTGCAAGACCACACAAGTGGCCGTGGCCAGGATCACAGAATCCTGTGGCCGTGGCCAGGACCACAGAATCCTGAGTGCCTACTGCAGAGCAAGGACACTTAGCAGCAGCGCAGGAGAAGCTGCTATGTCACTGTTGTGTGAATTCCCAGAACCGATGGGCACTGATTCTAGAAGCCGCTTTAACGGAAGGGTTCTTGGGTTGAGGACCCACAACCAGTGGCAGGAGCAACGGAGGCAGAATCCTCCAGATGGCTGTGGCGGGCGAGGGAGGCCCCACCCCATGGACCCGCGACACGAGTGGCGTGTTACAGAGTTACAGGAATAAGGAGCCCTGGACTGCCTTCAGGACAGAGAAACAGGCCTAACCCGAGGCCACCAGCTGGGCATGACAGGGCCATCTTGGTGGCACCCTGGGAGGCCTTACGTGGTCACGCTCACACAGGAAGCGTGCCCGGGGCTGCACAATAGGAAAGGACTCCCCCCGCCACGAGGGCTGCAGATGGATGGAGGCAGGAGGGAGTGGCCTCAGCAGGCTGAGGTGCTTGGGTGGCTTCCGACGAGTGGCTGGTAAAAGGGGGGAAATGGGAGGGCTTCCCACTATGGAGGTGAAAGCACCCCCGCCTCATCAATTCACTCTCCTGACCTGGAATAATTTAAACCCAGTAATGAGAATCACACTTGAGTACCGGAAACACCCCAACAGGACCCGAGTGCCCCTCAGCAAAAGCACAGGACACACAGGCATACGCATAAGCGCCACAGCAGGGAGGGCATGGGGAACTCTGAGGACCGCCCCCGCCAGCCCTCCTGCCATGCAGCGTCAGGCCTTCCTGGATGACGAAGCACAGAGACTGCGGTGCTTTGGAAATGCCCTGCATGGGGCAGCCGGTCACATTGTCAGAGAAACCTGAGCAGGGCACCAGGCAGGTGGGCACGCGCTCGGCAGCGCAGAGGACCCGGAGCTCCAGGCCGGGCGGCGGGCACGCGCTCGGCAGCGCAGAGGACCCGGAGCTCCAGGCAGGCGGGCACGCGCTTGGCAGCGCAGAGGACCCGGAGCTCCAGGCCGGGAGGCCCGCAGCGAGAAGACGGCACCTTCCCCAGACCCCACAGGACACCTCTGGTACCTTTCAGGTACTTGCATATGTTTTGTTTTGTTTTTTCTTTTCTTTTTTTTGAGGCATTGTCTTGCTCTGTCACCAGGCTGGAGTGCAGTGGCACAATCTCAACTCAATGCAATCTCTGCCTCCTGGGTTCAAGCAATTCTCTTGCCTCAGCCTCCCAAGTAACTGGGATTACAGGCGTGAGCCACCACACCCAGCTTTGCATCCATTATTATGTGAAAAAAATTTTTTTCCATTTTTGAGACAGTCTCACTCTGTCGCCCAGGCTGGAGTGCAGTGGCGCAATCTCAGCTAATCGCAACCTCCGCCTCCAGGGTTCAAATGATTCTCATGCCTCAGCCTCCTGAGTACCTGAGATTACAAGCATGCACCACCATACCGGCTAATTTTTGCATTTTTGGTAGAGATGTGGTTTCACCATGTTAGCCAGGCTGGTCTTGAACTCCTGACCTCAGGTGATCTGCCCACTTCAGCCTCCCAAAGTGCTAGGATTACAGGCGTGAGCCACTGCGCCCAGCAGAAAGAATTCAATAGTAAGAAAATCATTAACATGTAAATCCTTAATTTTAAAAAGGGACAGAAGACCCAGAAAGACGCACATCAGACCACTAACTATGTTCACTGTTAGGAGTGAGGACCCTGAGTAGGAGCTTCCACCCTACTGAATGGTGCTGATGCCGTATCTAAATTATTTTTCAGGATATTATATCTTATAGATTTTTTTTGAAACAGAGTCTTGCTCTGTCGCCCAGAATGGAGTGCAGTGGTTTAATCATAGCTCACTGCAGCCTGGATTCCTGGGCTTAGGTGATCCTCCCACTTAGGCCTCTCGAGCTGCTGGGATTACAGGCATGAGGCACTGTGCCTGGCCTGGTACTGTATAATTCTAAAATCTTAACAAGAAGGGGTAACACAGTTGTCCGTGATCTTATAAACCACTGTCCTTACAGCACATCATTTTCTCTCTGCGTACACTAGTGTTATAATGAAAGCCTGAATTAAATGTGATTTTAAATCTTTTCTTCCCAGTAAACAAGCCAATCCAACACAGCTAACACAGACTGAACAAGACATGACTCCTGGGTTTCTATCACGGGAGCCTCTGCACTAGCCAAGGCCATAACTTCCAGGACACTGAAACTACTGGAAGAGCAAGTCCTTACAAACCGTTTCCAGAACAGTTTTCATTTTTTTTTTGAGATTGAGTTTCACCCGGTCTGGGCTGGGGTGGTGGCTCACACCTGTAATCCCAGCACTTCGGGAGAACAAGGCAGGCAGATCATCTGAGGTCAGCAGTTCAAGACCAGCCTGGCCAACATGGCGAAATCCCCGTCTCTACTAAACATAAAAAAAAAAAATCGGCTTGGTGTGGTGGCATGTGCCTGTAGTCCCAGCTACTCGGGAGGCTGAGGCAGAAGAACAGTTCGAACCCAGGAGGCGGAGGTTGCCGTGAGCCAAGATCACTCTACTGCATTCCAGCCTGTGCAACAAAGCAAGACCCTGTCTCAAAAAAAAAAAAAAAAAAAAAAAAGGGCCAGGTGTGGTGGCTCACGCCTGTAATCCCAGCACTTTGGGAGGCTGAGGCGGGTGGATCACGAGGTCAAGAGATCGAGACCATCCTGGTCAACATAGTGAAACTCCGTCTCTACTAAAAATACAAAAAATCAGCTGGGCATGGTGGCGCGTGCCTGTAATCCCAGCTACTCAGGAGGCTGAGGCAGGAGAATTGCCTGAACCCAGGAGGCGGAGGTTGCAGTGAGCCGAGATCGCGCCATTGCACTCCAGCCTGGGTAACAAGAGCGAAACTCCGTCTCAAAAAAAAAAAAGGAAAAGAATAATGGTGTGTTTTAGTTAAATTACGCTGTTTTCACGTTGTTCTCAATAAGAGTGGGTGCACCCTCCCCCACCATAGCTGCAACACGTACGATGTCTAACCTTCTGCCCGTGGGCTGCTCCGGCCCCTGACGCCCTGTGGGGTCAGGCCTGGCTGGGGCCCCCATGCCGCCTGCTTGAGCCCTGCCCACACTGCACAGCTCCCTCCTTGGCTGGGTCCTGCCACTCAATCCCAGGCAGTGGAATCCACACCTCGTGGAAACCCAGCCTGTCACCGAGAGCGTCACCCGCGCGGCATCTGAGGGGAAGGGCCTGGGCATGTGGATTCTCAGAGTTCCCGAGGGTGGCACACAAGTGGGGATGGAACCAGCGTCCTAGAGCCCAAGTGTGCCCCAGGTGCAGCAAGGGAGGGACACAGGCCTTGGGGTTCCAAGGAACAGTGGAGAAAGTAGTGCAGTGCAGCTCAGAAAGCCCAAGGCCACCTGCATGTGGGGGAGAGCCCACATCAGGGGCTCCTAGTTCACCCACCTGCACCTGCTCCTCGGTGGTCTTCTCCATTCCACCAGGGCCCTTGTCACTGCCAGCTCCATCCTTTCCCTTCTCATCGCCTTCATCATCATCCTCACTGCTGTCACTGCCGGAATCTTCCAGACCTGAGAACATACTCTCCTCACTGTCGGAGAGGCCAGAATCGCTGCCGGCACCGTGGCTGAGAGGAGAGGTGCAGAGGAGAGGGGGCTACAAGGAAACAGTGGGTTGTTGATGACTGCCCCTCCAGGCATTGGGGGATGAACACTGCAGGGAGAACTGCCCCACACCCCACCATGCACCGGCCAGCAGCTCTGTGGCGCGGCCTCCAGGACCACGCCCCCTGCAATCACCAACTTCCACCAAAACCATCCACCCAACTTGAACCTTCCTAATCTTCTACCTCCATTGACAAGACAGCCTCCTGCCTTTGACATCAACATTTTAATTCCCAGCACCTCATAGGGAGAGGGCTTTTCAAGGGCAATCTCCCCTTCTTGGAGCTCAGTTCTCATCACAAAACCAATACTGCTCTCTACCGCCCACTGCCACTCCAGAGGCCCTGTGGGGTCAGGCTGGGCTGGACTCCATTGGGTCCCTCACACAGCTTGCCTGACTGAGTCCTCTCCACACCTCACCCTGACATCCAAGGCCTCAGAGCCATGAGGTCACTAACCAGAAAAAGGGCTGGAGGCTGGGAGAGAATTGGAGTCCTCAAACAGAAGCCTCCTCATTTAACCAAATTGGGACCAACAGTTGATCAGTAAATTGAAAGGACTGGCTGACAAGTCAGAGACGCTGTGGACTCTAATTGCAACCACACGTCAACCCACCCACTCCTCTCTCTGAGCAGGACGACAGCTGCCTCTGAGTAGAGCCCTGCTGACTGCATGACCCCAGCACACTCATTGTGGGGTCCTTCACTGGCCTTAAAAAGTGGAAGCAGAACTTAGACTCTTAGGACACAGCTGAAGGCCAGGCACGGTGGCTCACACCTATAATCCCAACACTTTGGGAGGCCAAGGCGGGTAGATGATCACCTGAGGTCAGGAGCTCAAGATCAGCCTGGCCAACCTGGTGGAAACCCCATCTCTACTAAAAATACAAAAATTAGCTGGTGCTGGCAGGCGCCTGTAATCTCAGCTACACAGGAGGCTGAGGCTGCAGTGAGCCAAGATCAAGCCACTGCACTCCAGCCTGGGCAACAGAGCGAGACTCTGTCCCCCACCCAAAAAAAAAGAAAGAAAAAGGAAGCAGTTGAATGCAAAATTCTAGATTTTACTGTTTTCCTAATAGTTTACAAGTCTCACAGAAGGAAGGAGCCGCATTTATTAGCTATTGCATACTGAATCTTCTTCACACAATGCCTCTCTCACAGAGTCATGATGTGTCTCCAGTATTCAGTTAGCTACACAATCAAAATAACCAGTGGAAATGGCATGCCTGATCTGGTACAAACACACCTGGCTCCTGAGGACCATTTAGCCCAAGGGTGGAAGCAGACCCTGGCTGGCGCCTACAGCTGCCTGCGGGTCATTCAGTCGGGATGGGGAGCAGGATGAATTCGCTTCACAAAGCAACGGGGCAGTTTCAACAACCCAGCGCGGCCGAGGGGGCTGTGAGGGGCTGGCTGTCCATTCCCTCCACCACCCAATTTGACGACCCCCACAATCAAGCCGGGGCTGAGCTGGCAAACAACAACAGTGGGTTCTGACACAGCAAATGCAGCAGACACGGGTTCTATTCAGGCTGTGGTATTCTCATGTCTAACTCGTGAGCATAAAAACGAAATTAAGCAGCGTCCAAGTAGGTTAAGCATTTACTGGGGGGCGCAAGCGGAGCCCTTTTAATAAAAGGACAGAATGCACAAACGGAACCGCTGGAGAGGCTGCTGCAAGGGGGTGCCCCGTCCCCACTCCCCGCTCCCCCGTTTCTTTGCTTCCCGGACGCCATCCTTCACCCCGCAGACCGCTCTGCCTAGGACGCCCCCCGGAGACGAGCTGCGGCCACGCGCAAGGCCGACTTACGGGACACGGGGGCCCAGATGACAGCAGCAGCCGGGCCCGCCGGCCCCCGCCCGGCCACGTGCACGCCGGGTCCCGGTAGGGACGCGCCCCGCCACCCCGCCGCCCCGCATCCCCGCAGTCACCTCTGGCTCGGGCTCAGGCTCCAACTCGGGCTCCGACCGCCGCTTCCACGGCCGCACGCCCAGCACCGCCGCGCGCCCCGCGCTCCGCGAGCCCGCCATGCCCCGCCGCGCGCCGGCCGCGAGCGCAACTGCCGCTTCCGGCAGCGATAGGGCCGCGTGCGCAGGAGGGCGCGCCCCGCCCAGCCTGGTCCCGATTGGCGGGCGGCGGAGGCGGGACGAGCACGCGCAGGCTCCCAGAGGGGCAGGGGCGGGGTCGGGGCCTGCGTGCGCGCGCCAGGGTGACGCCGGAGGGCGGTGGTGGCGGCGGCGGCGGCGGCGCCGGGAGCGCGCCCGTTGCAAGATGGCGACGGCCATGCTGGGCCCCGGAGCTGTGTGTGCGCAGCGGGCGGCGCTGCGGCCTGGGCGGTTGGCGCGGCGACGGCGCTAGCCCGGCCCTCGGTCCCCCTTCGCGGCCGCTCCCTCCGCCTCTTCCCGCCTTCCCCGACATGGATCTGCCCGTGGGCCCCGGCGCGGCTGGGCCCAGCAACGTCCCGGCCTTCCTGACCAAACTGTGGACCCTCGTGAGCGACCCGGACACTGACGCGCTCATATGCTGGAGCCCGGTAAGGGCAGCGCTCGGGCGCGGGGCCTGTGGGACCCGGAGGGAGCAGGGCCGCGGCGGACGGCGCGGGAAGGGCTCGGCGAGGGGACTGAAGGGCCGGGCCCAGTCGCACCTTGGCTTCCGCGCGGTGAGCCTGCCATGGCCCCGCCGGAGAAGGGCGACGGGTCCCGAGCTTGCCCAGACCCAGAGCCTTAGGCTGGGAAAGTGGCTGCGAGGCCCACTCCCGGTTTAATTCCTGCCCTAGCGAAGTTTCCTTGGCATGAGGAGAATGGGGCGTCCCGTGCTTTGGGCTTCTGCGGTTGGGCGGTTGCGGAAGTGTCCGCACTTGGGGCGAGCACCCGGCTTCGCGAGCGGACGCCGTGCCCCAGGGGACATCGGCGTCCCCAGGGCATGGCCTACGGGGTGCTGGGTCGGCAACTATTCGGAGAAAGTCAGGACTTGGCACGTGAAACGGAGGGCGTTGCTGTAGTGGAACAGGAAAGGCAGTGAAAACAGAAAGTAAGACGTCATGAAGCTTCAGGTTGATCTCAAGCCCGTTTCCAAATACCGAATCTGGGTTTCCCAAGAGGAGTTTTTTTTTCATTCCTTATGGGGCGTCTTTCTTCGTGTCTCTGTCTTCAGTTGCCTGGCAGCAGGCTTGTTTACATGATCCGACCCTGCAAGACCGGACAGCTCCGGTTTGCAGAAGTAAATCAGTGATTGTCTGGAGTTGGAGATCAGAATCTGCTGTTCACATCCCGGCTGTGACGTCGTGTCCGGTGAGGGGCAGAGCCACAGCCCATGGCTGGCAAGTGATGGCCTGAAGAAAGGCCACATTGGCTGAGCAGGGTGGCTCCTGCCTGTAATCCCAGTACTTTAGGAGGCAGAGGCCGTTGGATCACTTGAGGCCAGGAGTTCAAGACCAGCCCGGACAATATGGCGAATCCTCCACTCTACTAAAAACGCAAAAAATTAGCCGGGCATGGTGGCACTTGCCTGTGGTCCCAGCTACTTGGGAGGCTGAGGTAGGAGCATCCCTCGAACCTGGGAGGCAGAGGTTTCAGTGAGCTGAGATCCTGCCACTGCACTCCAGCCTGGGCAAGAGTGAGACCCTGTCTCAGACAAAAAACAAAAAGAAAGCCACTGATCATTGGGAGCTTTTTCGAGGGACTGTGACAGGCGGGGTGCCACCAAGCATGTGTGGCCTCCCAGGAGCTAAGACTCCAGAGTTCTTCAGGCTCTGCTGAGTGCCTCCTGTTTGCACAGCCTCCTTATGCTGTTAGGAATGAGAAAAGAGAACTGAAGCTGTCCCAGCCAGGAGGCCAGGTTTTCTGCTTCTCAGGTTTACTGAGGCTCTGCGTTACCTACAGAGTGTTTGGGAATAAAGAGAAGACTGGAAATCTTTGCTCTTGTTAGAAACACTTTGTATGTGTCCTGCTGATGCTCCTGCGTTGGCTTCCCATTCCCAAGTTCCAGTAAGGTAAGGTGCAACGCACCTTCCTGCAGCTTGACTTCATTTCACCATCTCTTCATTCTAGACCTTGGCATTCTTATGCAAAGGAAATTCTCCCATGTTTCTGCCTTCTTTTATCCTTCTTTTTCTTTTTCTTTTTCTTTTTTTTTTTTTTTTTTTTTTTTTTTGAGACAGAGTCTGGCTCTGTCGCCCAGGCTGGAGTGTGCAGTGGCACAATCTCAGCTCACTGCAACCTCCACCTCCCGGGCTCAAGCAGTTCTCCTGCCTCAGCCTCCTGAGTAGCTGGGGTTACAGGTGCACGCCACCACTCCCGGCTAATTGTTGTATTTTTAGTAGAGATGGGGTTTCACCACGTTGGCAAGGCTTGTCTGGAACTCCTGACCTCAAGTGATCCACCCACCTTGGCCTGCCAAAATGCTGGGATTACAGTGAGCCACCGCACCCAGCCTTTCTTTTTCTTACTCCCCTTAACTCTCAGAAGTACTCTCCTGCCCCTTGGGGGAGGGGCATCCAAGATTCTCTGGGATATTCTAAGCTTAATCCTATTAGCATGATCTATCCTTTCCTGTAATCTGCTTGCCGTTTCTGCTTAAAGATTATGAGGCGTGTGGGTTAGGTCCCAGTGTACTGTTTTTGGGACCAAGGCATGTCCTGGGCAGGGCTTTTGAGCAAAGGAGGCAGATTTGATCAGGCCTGTGGCTGGCCCCCACACCACTCACAGGTGCACCACCTGTGGGCCTGTTCTCCCTGGGGAGGGATGGGGAGCTGACCGGAATGTGAGTGTTGGTTCCACCTGGCTAGTGTGAAGTGGCCATGGTTGGTGTGGGACATAGCAGTGGGGGCTAGCATGAAATGAGACAGAAGCACTGACTTAGAATGGAAAGAAGCCCTTCTCCAGGCTGGGCAGGGGGCTGCAGAGCTTTCTGGCACTGGCTGCCTATTCTGGAAAAAGGAGGTTGGGATGAACTCCGGGAGACCCAGGCCTCAGGATCAGGGTGAGGCCAGCGGGGCCTCTTTATAGGAAGCACTCTTTATATTATTATTATTTTTTAGACAAGGTCTGTCCCTGTCACCCAGGCTGGAGTGCAGGGCTATGACTGCAGATCACTGCACCCTCTGCCTCCCGTCACCTCAGCTGAGTCATTGGGACCACAGGCTCACACCACCACACCTGGCTTTTTTCTTTTTTAAGGTTTTAATGGAGACAGGGTCTCACCATATTGCCTAACTCAAGCGGCCCTCCCAGCTCAGCCTCACAAGGTGCTGGGATTACAGGATTGAGCTACCGTGCCTGGCCCGGAGGCATTCCGTTTTAAGAACCACCTGCATTTGGATGGCCCTGAGAGTGAGGGCCTCTTTAGATGTGGGCTCCTGGACACCTGTCTTCACCTGGCGCCTCATGGGTGCAGCTCTCTTCTCGTTGGCAGCAGGAAGGACTCTAGAAGAATGTGCTGAGACCCTGGGGGTCCCTGAGACTGAGAGAGCTGGAGGTCACCAAGGCCTTGGGCCTATCCCGTGAGGTGGGGTCCACTGAAAGCCAGCGGCCAGATGGCCACGATGGAGGGGATGGGTCTCTGAGTGGACAGTTGGGAGCAGTGATCCTTGCAGTAAGGCAAGGGGCAAGGCGTCCACTCGTGAACACATGAGGATTGACAGAAGCAGAGCTGACCTGGCCACACCCAGTCACTCAGACCCTGGCCCCAGATCGTGTCCAGAGCTCCCACAGCAGGCAGGGCCACTCCTGCTTCCCTGGTTCTAAGAGCTGCCAGGACCCAGCAGGCCCACTGGCCCCACCCTTAAAGGTCGGCATGTGGCCCAAGATGCTAAAGGCCCCACAGCGGTAGCTGTGAGGAGCGCTACAGGGTCTGGAGGCCCCGATGTATCCCTGGACCAGAGTGCCTCCAGGTACGGCCGTGAGAAGCACACGGCCGCCCTTGCACAGCCTCTGTGCAAAACACGAGGTCAAGCCCTCTTGGTCTTTGTCCTGTTCTGTCCACAGCCATTCATGTAGATGGCACAATGACCACTTTCTAGATAAGAAAACTGAGCCTCATGATGTGAAGAGGCTTAACTAAGTGAGCGCCGGAACGTGGTGAAACCACCTCCAGAGTCTGTGCTCCCTCCCAGAGGGGTCCAGCTGCCACTCACCACCAGGCACCACACCTTTCCCAAGCAGGGCAACAAGAGCCTGGCCCAAACTTGAAAACAACAAACATTTGGCCAGGCACTCTGGCTCGCGCCTGTAATCCCAGCTCTTTGGGAGGCCGAGGAGGATCACCTGAGGTTAAGAGTCAAGACCAGCCTAGCCAGCGTGGTAAAACTGTCCCTACTAAAATACAAAAATTAGCTGGGCATGGTGGCATGCACCTGTGATCCCAGCTACTTGGGAGGCTGAGGCAGAAGAATCACTTGAACCTGGGAGGCAGAGGTTACAGTGAGCTGGGATCATGCCACTACACCGGGACTCCATCTCAAAAAAAAAAAAAAAAAAACTGGGTAAGTTAAAGGCCTAAATAAATGGAGAGGAACAGTATAGTCATGGAACAGAAAACTTAGTGTTATTAAAAGGAGAACAAAATTAGAAGAGTTACACTATCTGATCCCAAGACTCACTATAAAGCTCTAATAATCAAGACTGAATGATATAAGCATATAAACATGTGAACAAACAGAGCAGACTATTTGTTTCAGAAATAGACTCACCCATCCAAGGCCGGTTGATCTTGACAAAGCTGCCATTAGTTCAATGGAGAAATAATAATCTGTTCAACAAACAGTGCTGGGAAAATGGGACATCCATAAACAAAAATGTGAGCCTTGTCCTTTACCTCGTATACAAAACTGAGAATGGATTGGAGATTAAATATGAGCTAAGACAACAAAACTTCTCGGGAAAAAAACCCTTTTAATCTTGAGTTAGGACACAAAATAGGAAAAAATTGATAAAGTCTACTTCATCAAAGTTAAAAATATCTCCTCTTCAAAATACACCATTAAGAAATTAAGAAGC
>NW_022436943.1:66800224-66841419 GCF_009761245.1 Sapajus apella
TTTTGAGACGGAGTTTCACTCATGTTACCCAGGCTGGAGTGCAATGGCGCGATCTCGGCTCACCGCAACCTCCGCCTCCCGGGTTCAGGCAATTCTCCTGCCTCAGCCTCCTGTGTAGCTGGGATTATAGGCACGCACCACCATGCCCAGCTAATGTTTTGTATTTTTAGTAGAGACGGGGTTTCACCATGTTGACCAGGATGGTCTCGATCTCTTGACCTCGTGATCCACCCGCCTCGGCCTCCCAAAGTGCTGGGATTACAGGCTTGAGCCACCGCGCCCGGCCTAAAACTTGCGATTTTTAAGACCAAGCATGGTGGCTCACGCTTGTAATCCCAGCACTTTGGAAGCCGAGGTCGGTGGATCACTTGTGGTCAGGAGTTCAAGACCAGGCTGGCCAACCTGGCAAAACCTCGTCTCAATTAAAAATATAAGAAGTAGCCAGGCGTGGTGGCGCACACCTGTAATCCCAGCTACTCAGGAGGCTGAGGCAGGAGAGGCACTTGAACCTGGAAGGCAGAGGTTGCACTGAGCTGAGATTGTGCCATTGCACTCTAGCCTGGGCAACAAAGCGAGTCTCCATCTCAAAAAATATATATATATATTGCAGTTTTGAAAATGCTTTAATGAGGTGAGAGCTGAGGAGAAGGTGATCAGAGCCCTGGGTGTCCTCCGCCTGCTGCGGCTGGGACGGAGTCTCCACTCTGAGGGGTGGGCAAGGTGGAGGAAGGGAGCCCTGGCCTTTTGGCCACATGCACGAGGAACTTGGTCTCTTCAACCTGGAGTCAGTGAGGATGAGAAGTTCTGGTGGTCTTTCCAGCCCATGAGATCCAGGAAACCACTGGGAACTGAGGGAAGAAGGGCCGCCATCTTCTTGTTCCCCTCCCTTCAAGTGTAGTGTACATCAGGCGAGCTGGGGTGGAGGGAAAGAGGAAGCTGAGGCTCAGATGCCACCAAGACTCACTGTTCATACCAAGCGTTAGCAGATTTTACTCAATGCGTGTTTATGTGTTACATGCCTTTAGGACAGTTTTGAGACTTTGCTTGCTTCACGGGAAGTGCTTCCACAAAGCTCCTCACGTTGCTGTTCCAGAAGTGGAAATCTCTCCATTTTCAAAGGATAGTCTCACTGGGTCTTACGGTGTTGCCCAGGCTCATCTCCAGCTCCTGGGCTCAAGCAGTCTTCCTGCCATTGCCTCCCACA
This sequence comes from Sapajus apella, assembly GCF_009761245.1. Lineage (NCBI taxonomy): Eukaryota > Metazoa > Chordata > Mammalia > Primates > Cebidae > Sapajus > Sapajus apella. The sequence continues at coordinate 66,801,429 of NW_022436943.1, forward strand.
GTGCTGGGATTACAGGCATGAGTCACCACACCCAGCCAATATAGAATGATTGAGTGGCAGGGTCTTTTAATACTTTCATTTTATTTGTTTTGTTTTGTTTTTTGAGATGGAGTGTCACCCAAGCTGAAGTACAGTGGTGCAATCTCAGCTCACTCTAACCTCTACCTCCCAGATACAAGCAATTCTCCTGCCTCAGCCTCCCAAGTAACTGGGATTGCAGGTACCCACCACCACACCCAGCTAATTTTTGTATTGTTAGTGGAGACAGGGTCTTCATCTCTTGACCTCGTGATCCACCCAACTCAGCCCCCCAAGGTGCTGGGACTACAGGCCTGAGCCACCGCGCCCAGCTGGCTCTGCTCATTTTTATTCCTTCGTTTTTCTTTCTTTTCCTCAGACTGGACCATCTTTATTGACCTGTCTTCATGTTTGCTGACCCTTCCATCTCCTAGTCAGGTCTGCTCTTGAGCCCCTCTGGTTAACTTTTAATCTGAGTTATTAATACTTTTCAACTCCATAATTTTGATTTTGTGCTTCTTTATAATTTTTATCTTTTTTTTTTTTTAATGGCAAGAACCTCAATTAAATTTTTTGTCTCTTTATTGATATATTCTGTTTGGTAAGATGTCATTCTCATACTTTAGTTCTTCAGATGTGGTTTCCTTTAGTTTTAATTTTTTTTTTTAATTAATTTTTTTTTTTTTTAGAGTTTTGTTTGTTTGTTTCCAGTCTGTTACTGAGGCTGGAGCGAAGGAGCCCAGTCACAGCTCACTATAGCCTTCACCTCTGGAGCTCAAGGGATCCTCCCTCCTCGGCCTCCTGAGTAGCTGGGATGACAGGTGTGTACCACCAAGCCCAGCTAATTTCTGTATTTTTTCTGGAGACGGGGTTTCACCTTGTTGCCCAGGCCAGTCTCCAACTCCTGAGCTCAAGCGATCCACCCACCTCACCCTCCCAAAGTGCTGGGACCACAGGCATGCGCCAGCGTACCCGGCTAGAAAACTGGAATTCTAGCAGGTAGCAAGTGGCAGCTCTGGAGCTCGGATTCCCCCGCCTCCCCAGATTGGCCGTCGCTCCCGTTTGTTTCGGTTATTTGTCTGGTAGCTTTTTGGGACTAATTCTGTAAAGGTTATCTTCGCAACCGTAGTCTCTGTTCAGTTAACTGACTTAGGTGGTGATGGGGCAGAAATGTTCTTGAATGCCTGGAGCCACTGACTACCCCGTCTTTTCTGGGGGGGGGGGTGGGGGGGTGTGTGTGTGTGTGTGTGTGTGTGTGTGTGTGTGTGTGTGTTGGGGATGCCCTCAGCATTCGGCCAGGCAGCGGACAACCTGCTGTACCCTTCCCTCCTGCTTATGCGGAGCCTCAAGGTCAGCCAGAGCTGAGAGCTCAGGGCTAGCTTGGGTCTTTCCTGAATGTGGGCATGGCTCTACACATGTACACAGCTGCAGGACATCCAGGAAGGTCTCAGAGCTTTTCAGAGCCCCTCGTGGCGCCGCCTCCTCCATCTTTTCCTGCCAGGTCTCCTGGTTAGTGGTCCTTCCCAGCTGCCAGGCACTCCTCAGGCAGCCACGGCGTTCAAACATCACCGCTAGGTGTTTCAGCAAGCACGCCTAGGAAAAAGGCTTTTTTATACAGGAGAGCCTCAAGTCAGATCAGAGACAGCCTTGCGAGTGAACTCTTCAGGTCAGATACTGACGGTTCTCTGGGAATGGGACCTTGAAGAGCCCAAGCCCTGCCCCGCACCTCAGTGGCTGCCAGGACTGCAGAAGGAGTGGGAATAGGGCAGTGTTGGTTTTCAGGGCTGCAGAAGGAGTGGGAATAGGGCATGTTAAAATGCCACAAAGCCTGGCCGGGCATGGTCACTCACGCCTCTTTTCCCAGCACCTGGGAAGGCTGAGGTGGGTGGATCACTTGAGGTCAGGAATTCAAGACCAGCCTGGGCGACATGGTGAAACCCCATCTCTACTAAAAATACAGAAATTAGCCGGGCATGGTGGCACCCGTAGCCCCAGCTACTTGGGAGGCTGCTCACGAGAATCGCTTGAACTAGGGAGGCGGAGGCTGAGCTGAGCTGTGTTTGAGCTGCTGCACTCGAGCCTGAGCGACAGATCAAGACCCTGTCTCAAAAAAAATAAAACTCACAAGGCCCACAGTTCTTACTAAGATTGGGCTGTGTTTCTTGAATGAACCTGTGCTACTGTGATGCTTTGGTTAATTGTCAGAGTTCTGGAAAGTCGGCTTGGCGGCTTTCACCTTCTCTCTTCTGCTGTTTTGGAGTCCTTTCCCTGACCGTCTCCCTCCCCACACACGCACATCCCTGTTTATCTTCACATCTCTGTACTGGAAAGCGGGTCTCCACTTCTGGTACCACACCACGGAGTCTTTCTGGCTTTTTTTTCTGTTGACATCTGTAGCTCCCTTCCCTGGCAAGGAGAAACCTGTCCCACTGCCCTGAACGATTTCTTCACTGGGTCAGTCACCCCTTCCTGGCAAGGTGCCCCTCATCACTTGCTGGCCCTGCCCCAGGCCCCCTTCCCTGCCGTGTGGGTTTCTAGCTGTCCCCTCTGAGCCACCGTGGCGATGGCCAGCAGGGATGCCTCCCTCACCAACTCCTCCTAATGGCTGTGGGCCTGAGCTCAGCAAAGAAATGGAGGAGGAGGAGTATATGCAGTGTTTGACTATCTCTGTTTCTTGTCTCACATGACAAAACAAGAATGAACTGGGATTTCTGAACACAACTGTGTTTTCCTCGGGAGTGATGAAATTAGGGTTCCCTTTCCTTAGCTGTTCCTAAGGGAAATGTGCTGCTTAAAGCCAAACATTCATCCCCTAGACAGGGGCCAGAGTGCGGTGGGTGCGTTGTGAGTGGAAAGGTGGCATCGGTCATCTCTAGAACTTCCCACAGTTGGGAAGGCCCTGCATCTGCCCACTGCCAAGTCCTGGGCCTCACAGTGAGGATGCTGACCCAGGTGGCAGGTGGTCCAGGAACAAACTCACCTCCTGCCAGCCCCCGGGCCTCCTGTGGCCCCAGCCCCATTGGTTAGAACGTGCACGGCACAAGGGGCAGCGGGGGGAGGGGCAGCCAGGGGTGGGGTGGCCCAGGCACGCTGCCCCTTGCCGCCCCATGTGACCCGCCCATGTGTCTGCTGACAGAGCGGGAACAGCTTCCACGTGTTTGACCAGGGCCAGTTTGCCAAGGAGGTGCTGCCCAAGTACTTCAAGCACAACAACATGGCCAGCTTCGTGCGGCAGCTCAACATGTGTGAGTGCTGCCCCTGGGCGGGCGGGGGCGTGCGCGCGCGGAGGTGGGCGTGGGCGGGCGGGGGTGTGGGCGCGCGGAGGTGGGCATGCGGGCAGTGAATCCAGACCCAGCAGGAGGACCCTGAAGAATAAGGATGGGACCCCCCTGTGCTGGCCAGGGCAGCTGCCTCTTCCATGGTGGGGGGGTCCTTGTGGGTGTGCACCTGGGGTCCGCAGGGAAGAACTGTGAAGCCCGAGTCAAATACACATGTGCGTCGGGAGTGGGGAGCCCTGGGGGGACACGGGGTCTCCCTTAGACCAAGGCCACCTGGCCACCCAGGCATGGGCTGTGAGGAGGCAAAGTGGGGTCTCACCAGGGCCAAGTCCCCAGCAGCCTCCCGGGACAGTGGCCGCCCTTGGAGGCCGTCTGGTCCCGTCCTGATGCAGAGCCACCACCACCCGGTTATGTGCAGATGGCTTCCGGAAAGTGGTCCACATCGAGCAGGGCGGCCTGGTCAAGCCAGAGAGAGACGACACGGAGTTCCAGCACCCATGCTTCCTGCGTGGCCAGGAGCAGCTCCTTGAGAACATCAAGAGGAAAGTGACCAGTGTAAGTGCCTCCCGTAAGCTCGCCTGCCCTCACCCCCCACGCTCTCCCCGTCCACCTCTCCCTGAGAGCTCCCACCCCAGCCCGCCCCCTTCCTGGGAGACCCGGTGGCCACGGGCAAGCCTGAGCCTGCCAAGCTCCCAGGCCACTTCAGTGACTCCCGTTCCTCTCGGGGCGGGGCGGGGGATCCAGGTTTCCACCCTGAAGAGCGAGGACATCAAGATCCGCCAGGACAGCGTCACTAAGCTGCTGACGGACGTGCAGCTGATGAAGGGGAAGCAGGAGTGCATGGACTCCAAGCTCCTGGCCATGAAGCAGTAGGTCCCACACCAGCACTGTGGGCTGCAATGGGTCCTGGCGCCCACCAGGAGGCCCCATGTGCTGTGGGGGCAGAGCCTTGTCTGGGGCACCAGATGCTTGGCCCCACCCTCCCCTCCAGGCAGATCTACCCTGGGCCTCTGTCCCAGCCCTGCCACCCGTATCTGCGTCGAAAGCTCTAGGGCCAGCCATTCTCCACGTGCAGAAGGGGGTTGGGGGTGCCCTGCTCTGTACATCTCCAGTGCCCTCTGGGCCATCCTGGCTTCCTGGGGCGTTGGCTTCTGCCTGGGGCCCACAGCACAGGCGAGCTAGGTGCCAAGCTTGGCAGGACCCACCAGCCTACTTTTGAGCACAAACCATGTACACCAGACCCCTCCCACAGGCCAGGGTCAGCAGGAGCTTCTACAGCAGGCCTGTGGCTGGACCCCTTGCTGCTCCCCCGTCCCCTCCCCCTGGCTCCATCTTGAGGTGCAGCGGTCGCCATCCCACCCGCCTCAACCCTGGGGGCAGATGCATCTCTGCCCCACACGTGCCTGGGCCTACGGAGCCAGCCCCCAGTCCCTCTGCTCCAGGACCCTGCGGCTCTGGGGAAACCTTGGCAGGGGACTAACACACAGTGTTGCCTGAGAAACTGAGGCAGGGCTACTTCAGAAGGCCGGCTCAGGTCTCACAGCCACTTTGGGACTCCAGGCATGCGGGAACCCCAACCCCAGTGCGGCATCCTCAGCTCTGAGCAGCAGGTGCTCTCGACCCCCACGTCATGGAGGAGGCCCTGGCCTCAGACTCTCCCGCACGGGCTCCAGCAGGAGCCACTGGCTTTGTGATTCCTGGAATCCGGCCACATGGGCCTGGCCTGCTAGGACACAGGCGCCTCTCAGGGCGGCCCCAAGAAGACTCACAGGCTTGGCTGGGCCTAGCCTCCCAGAGCAGCAGGAGCCCGCTCACGGCCCTGCGCTCCTGCCTGGGGACAGTGCTCGGGAAGCTCCTCCGTACCCCGTGAGGCCACCTCTGAGCCAGTCCTAGGCCTGTCTAGGGTCCTGAGCATCTGCAGGACACAGGACAGCTGGTGGTGCAGCCTGAAGAACCGTCCTCCCCAAACCTGGCTTCTCAGGCCTCGTAGGGGAGGCTCAAGGGTCTGCCGTTAAGGCATCCCTCCAGATGTTGTCCTGGATGGATGCCAGGATCCAGGTGCACCTGGCTCACTCAGTCCCCAATCACCCTACCTGACACCAGCTGTCCCCGACAGGGAGGGGCAGTGGGACCAACAAGCTCTGGCCTGTCCCCTAGCCCCTCCACACAGCAGTTCTCATACTGGACTGGGCCAGGCCAGACATGGTCACACTCAGCCCTGCTCCCACCTGGGAGACGGGAGGGTCTGTGGGGCTCCTGGAATTGGGCCCCACTGACCCAGCCTGGTCTGTTGCAGTGAGAATGAGGCTCTGTGGCGGGAGGTGGCCAGCCTTCGGCAGAAGCATGCCCAGCAGCAGAAAGTCGTCAACAAGGTGGGGGCAGGGCCAGAGGGCCAGCGGGGGCCCCACAAGTGCCAGGGTGACTGTGTCCTCTCTCCCCACAGCTCATCCAGTTCCTCATATCGCTGGTGCAGTCAAACCGGATCCTGGGGGTGAAGAGAAAGATGTGAGGTTCTGGGGACACCTGCTTCCGCCACACGGGGCACGGGGCCCAGGGTCATCCCTCTCCTCTGTCAGCTGTGCCCTGGGTGCCCCAAGCCTGGGGGAGGCGGCTGACCTGCCCCCTTCCCCGCAGCCCCCTGATGCTGAACGACAGCGGCTCGGCACATTCCATGCCCAAGTATGGCCGGCAGTTCTCCCTGGAGCACGTCCATGGCCCGGGCCCCTACTCGGTGAGCGCCGGGGGCAGGGCTCCCGTCCAGGCATGTGGGCGGTGATGTGGGGGTCGCCCCGCCCACGTTTCATGGGCCTCCTGCCTTTGATTGCAGGCCCCATCGCCGGCGTACAGCAGCTCCAGCCTCTACGCCCCCGATGCTGTGGCCAGTTCTGGACCGATCATCTCCGACATCACTGAGCTGGCTCCTGCCAGCCCCGTGGCCTCCCCCGGCGGGAGCATAGACGAGAGGTGAGGGCCACATCACCCCAGCCCTCCCGTTCCCTCAACGAGGCCAGCCCCCTTGGGCCCAGGGCAGAGTTGGGGGTGAGGTGGGGCCGCCCAAGACGCCAGCTAATGTGGCCCCACCTGGTGTCCAGGCCCCTGTCCAGCAGCCCCCTGGTGCGTGTCAAGGAGGAGCCCCCAAGCCCGCCTCAGAGCCCCCGGGTAGAGGAGGCAAGTCCCGGGCACCCATCTTCCGTGGACACCCTCTTGTCCCCGACCGCCCTCATTGACTCCATCCTGCGGGAGAGTGAGCCTGCCCCCGCCTCCGCCACAGCCCTCACGGACGCCAGGGGCCACACGGACACCGAGGGCCGACCCCCCTCACCCCCGCCCACCTCCACCCCTGAAAAGTGCCTCAGCGTAGCCTGCCTGGACAAGTGAGTGCCGCCCCAACCTCAGAGCTCGGGGCTGGGGAGGGAGACAGGTGCCAACCAGATCACCCCACAGCTCCGAATGCCACAGAAGCCAAGGGTGTGGCAGGACAGGCTGCTGGGCCCTGCCCTTGGCCACCCCTCCTGCTGCCACTACCCTCTCGCCACAGGCCACGGGTCCCAGCATCAGTCGTGCTGCCCAGACCAGCAGCAGGGGACAGTGACGGGGCCCAGCCTAGATACCCCCCGGCCCTGCCCAGCCCTGCCTGCAGTGGGGACTCTTGTTTTTGTATCTTGCAGTTTGGCTCACACTCCACAGATGTCTGGGGTCGCCCGCCTCTTCCCCTGCCCCTCTTCCTCTCCACATGGCCGAGTCCAGCCAGGGTTAGCGCTGACCCCTCTGGGGAGGGAGGAGGGCCCTGCCAGAGCTTGGGCCCTCCCACACAGCCGTGGACCAGACCCAGCCTGGCCGGGCATGAGCACTGGGCCTGGGCAGTAGCATTCTGGGCCCCTCCATGACGGGGGTCAATGTCATCCTTCCTCCCCTGGCCACAGGCCTGTGGTCATTGCCTGTGACAAGGACAGGCTTCCCTGGCCTGGCACGGCCTCTGGTGCCAGGCTGCGGTACTGACTGCACTTCCTGTCAGGCATGGTCTCTGGGGCACCTCCAGGACCCAGCCTGGCTGCCTGTCCAATGGCTCATGTGTGTCCCATGGCCTTGGGCTTTCTTGGTCACTGCCCCCAGACTGTGGGTCTTATCCCCACAGCAGCATCGGGGCAGGGGCTGAGCCACCCACATGCTGAGCACAGCCTCAGCCGTTTTCCATAGGCAACGGGAAACCTCGCCGACCCTGAAAACTGAAACCCCCCACCCTCATGCTGGAGCTGAATACACCCCTTCTCTCCTGCCACCAAGGCCTCCAGGCCCTCATGATGACAGGATGCCCCACATGGGTCCGACCACACCTGTGCAGGGCACAGAGCCCCCACCACCTTCCAGGCCGTCTTCCAGCCTGTGCAGGCCTACACGGGGGCATGACCTGGGGGACACAGCCAAGGGGAGCCCTTCTGCAGGAGGGCATCACGGTGCAGGGCATGGGGCACTTGTTCACCTACCCCCTCATCCCGGGCCAGGAATGAGCTCAGCGACCACTTGGATGCTATGGACTCCAACCTGGACAACCTGCAGACCATGCTGAGCAGCCACGGCTTCAGTGTGGACACCAGCGCCCTGCTGGATGTGAGTCAAGCCCCGCCCTGCCCACCCCGCCCCGCCCTGCCCCAGATGCAGTGCTGACTTCCCTCCCTTCTCTGCAGCTGTTCAGCCCCTCAGTGACTGTGCCCGACATGAGCCTGCCTGACCTTGACAGCAGCCTGGCCAGTGTGCGTAGGTGGGTGGGGGGGTGAGGGGGAATGGTACAGGCAGGCGTGCTCACTGTACCCCTCCACCCCACAGATCCAGGAGCTCCTGTCTCCCCAGGAGCCCCCCAGGCCTCCTGAGGCAGAGAACAGCAGCCCGGATTCAGGTGAGCCAAATCCCATCAGCCCCCCTCTGCCTCGACCCCCACAGCCTTGACACCCCCACCCCCGCAGGGAAGCAGCTGGTGCACTACACGGCGCAGCCCCTGTTCCTGTTGGACCCCGGCTCCGTGGACACCGGGAGCAGCGACCTGCCCGTGCTGTTTGAGCTGGGAGAGGGCTCCTACTTCTCCGAAGGGGACGGCTTTGCAGAGGACCCCACCATCTCCCTGCTGACGGGCTCAGAGCCTCCCAAAGCCAAGGACCCCACTATCTCCTAGGTGACCGGGAGGAGCCGAGCCAGCCATGGCCTGCCCACCCCCACCCCCAGTGCAGGGCTGGTCCTGGGGAGGCGGGGCAGGCTCACAGTCCTGTGCACTGGTGGGTTGGCCACCGCAGCCCCAGCAGGATGCACAGAGGGGCTTGGGCCTGGGCAGCACCTCTGGTCAGGAGGGTTGTCCGCCTGCCAGTCTGCCTTCACCCAACCTCGTGTCCTGTGGTTTGGTTGGGGCTTCACAGCCACACCTGGACTGACCCTGCGGGTTGTTCATAGTCAGAATTGTATTTTGGATTTTTACACAACTATCCTGTTCCCTGTTCCATAGAGATACACAGATATATACACACAGGTGGACAGACGGACGGACGAGACAGGCAGAGATCTATAAACAGACAGGCTGTATGCTGTGGCCTCCCATGTGGTTCCTCTGTCCCAGAGTGGTGTGGTGGGTGGGGGTACAGTGAGGAGGGGCCCAGGGCACAGAAGGGCTGGGCTGCAGTAGCCTCCTGGGGGAGGGCAGATGTTTGCAGCGCCCTGTGCACACCCAGCTCTGCAGGACCAGCATTTGCTCTTTATTAGTTCTTTATTGAGGGACCAGGGTTGGGCACCCAAGGACTACAACGAACCCCCTTCCCAAGGTGTCTGCACTCAGGGATGAGGACACAGGGTGGGCACACTGTCTTCTATCAGAGCCTGAACCCTCCTATGTAGGCATGGGCAATGGGAGCCTGTCCCATAGCCTTAGGGTTTTCCACTTGGCCTGGTGGTGGAAGGGAAGGTGGCCTCCCAGGCAGCCTGGGGTGGGCAGTGGAACGGGCTTTGCCTCCTGGGCAAGGCCTTCTCAGCCTCCGTTCCATTCTTTATCTGGCAGCAACTTGTTCTCAGCCTCCATTGGCCAAGGGGTGGGGAGAGGCACAGGACCGTATGCAGCATGGGGGAGTCAGGACCCCACACCTGTCCCCCAGCCGAGAGCTCACCCACTATTGCCTCCGACACAGGGCCCACCAGCCCCTACTGGTAGAGGGAGGACACCACCAAGGTAGCCCACCCTCCCCGCAAGGCCACCACAGTCCAGCGGGTTGCTGATGAGGCCCAGGGTGCAGCCCCGGGACCACGCAGGGCCTCAAACACCTGCCTGTTGGGCCACAGCTGCAGGTCTGGGAGCACCAGGGACTGGTATAGTTTTGAGGTCTTTAATCAGGTAGTCTCCCCAGCAAGGTAAGGCAGCAGCAGGGCCCTGGGGTTACCCCTGACCTCTCTCTGCAACCAGGGTGGCTCCATTTGCCCAGCTTCGTGGATATAAAGGCTGCAGGGCTACACTGTTTACACTGCCCAGCCTGGTGCCAGGAGTGCAGAGGGCAGGGAAGGCCTGGGGACCAGGGGTGGCCCAGCCTCATGGAGGCCAGCTGAGGGCCACCTGGCTGCCCAGGTTCCCACTGAAGAGGAGAGGCTGCCAAACCGGGGCCCTGTCCCAAGGTGCATGACCATGGACACCAATGGTGCACCATAGCCTCTCAGCTCACCAGACAGATGCCAGAAAGGCCCTAGGGACTGCCCATCCCTGGGCCATCCTGGCCGGGGCCCACTTCCAACAACCCCAGGGCGACCTCTTCCCGAGCCGAGGCCGAGCATGGTGGATCCAGGTTGGCCAAGCAGGCTCAACCTGCAGCAAGGGCCAGAGTGCGGATTCCCCCATACCCAGCAGAGGTAGTGCCAGGACAGGACGCCTGAGCTGAGCTTTTCTAAGGGGAAGTGCAGGGAACGGGGACGTCTGCCTGGCCTTGCACTCCCCCTACCGGCCATGCCTGCCCTGCTGCAGTGGAGCTGCCTCTCCCAGCAGGTCCTGGAGCCCTCCGGCCCACAAAGGCACACAAGGCAGCTTGGAGAACAGGCCTCCTGGCCCTGGAGTAGCTGTCCATGTGGCCCTGGCTGTACCTCCCACCAGTCCTCAGGCTCCTGGCAGGCTGAAGAGGTGACTGGACAGCACTTTATTGACACTCAGACCCCAGGGCAGGGTCGGCAAGGCTCCCAGCTGGCCCCAGCCTGCTGTCGCCATCCCTGAGGGGTGCAGGACAGAGCCCCATAGGGGCAGAGAGGCCTCCCTGGGGCAGGAGGAGGGTGCTGTGCAGCCAGGCCTGTCCCTAGCACTCGAAGCCCAGGAAGAGAGGCTGGCTCTGGCCGCAGGTGCGAGGTGGCAGTGAGAAGCCAGGCGCTTGGGTGCAGCTCAGGCCCCTACTGCTGGGGCCTCGTAGTTGAGCACGTAGTAGTCATGGACGTACATGAGCACGACTATTGGCTGTCCAATGATGAGTGTCACCCACACAGCCGCATTGCCATAGTTGCCCTGGAAAAAGCGGCCCACGAGCCAGGCCAGTGGGACCTGGGGAAGGTGGGGCCAAGTCAGTCGGTCATAGTGACCACAGAGCTGGGGGCTCCAAGGTCCCGGGGGGGTTGGCCCAGGGGTTCAGGCAGGGGTAAGTGAGCGAGTGGGGAGGCCACATTGGGGGTCACTCACCTGAGCCATCATGCCCGTGAACGCCCAGAGGCGGAACATTCGCAGAGGGATGCTCACCAGATACTGGAGGGGAGGAACGGGACATCAGGGAATGGGGTGTCAGCCATCCCTGCCGTGGGCACACCCCTGCCCAGGGATGAGGCAAGTTGTCCCACAGAGCACTGACCTCGTGGAAGAAGGCTGAGGCCAGGAATACTCCTGTCTTGGCCATCCACCTGCTGCTGCCCCTTCGAATCATGGGCTTGTAGAAATGCCTGCAGAGGAGGGGGCAGAGAAAGGGGCTCAGGTTCACAGCCACGTTCAACATCCCCCCGCAGACACACACTACCCACCTGAGGCACCACTTGTGTACAGGGATGTTCCAGTTCTGCCAGAAGTAGGTGACAGACTCGGAGTTCCTGCGGCCAAGAGTGGATGGTGGGGGGGGGGGGGGGGAGCACACCATGGCCCATCCCAGGGCCCCAGGGGCACCCCAGGGCCACTTACCACCAATCCCGGTAGAACTCCCGGTCTCCAAACTGCATGAGCTCAGCCACAGCATTCATGGAGGAGTGGAAGAGCCAGTAGAAGAAGACCAGCCAGATAAGGTGGTTGGGGACCTGGCGGGGAAGTGGGGATGGGCAGCAAGTTGTAGAACCTTTCCCTACATGCCACCGACCCCTCCTGTCCTGCCCCCACTCACCGCCAGCTTCAGGAGGCGCTCGATGATGCGTGAGTAGTCCATGTCCTACAGAAACAAGCCCTTCGGCCAGCCGTTCTCCCAGTCTCTCCCCAGCCACCCCAGCCACAAGAGCACTTGAGCCACTCACCTTGAAGGGCTTCATGGAGTTCTGGATGGTGGGGACCATCCACTGCAAAGGAGGGCACCATGTCAGCTCCCAGTTGCGCCAGCTGTACCCAACCCTGCCACACCCCACTTACCTGCTGGATCAGCCCCACCTGGAGCTGGGTGAAAAAGAGCTGGGGGAGGAACCAGAGAGCAGCCAGCTGAGGCCCTGGCCAGCTGGGAGGACCCCCAGCCTCCAGTGGCCCCCCTCAGCCCCCAACCTCACCATCTCAAAGAGCCGTCGCAGCAGAAAGCGCTTCCGGATTCGGGGAGAGCGGGGATAGTTGAGCTCGTAACACAAGGTGGGGGCGAAGAGGAAGTAGTAGAGATCTGGAATGGGAATGGGGGGCTGGCACCAGCACAGGCCCGGCCTGTCCCCTGCACCTCAGCCCCCCGGAGGTCCTCACCACAGTAGGTCAGGTTGTCTGGGTAGCTCACGGTGTGCAGGGCAGCGGTGCTGCTGGCCTTCTTCCCTGCAGAGGCTACGAGCACAGCAGAGTGGGAGGGGAGTGGTGGGGTCCTGCTGCTGCCCAGCCCCTCCAGCAGGCAGCCCCAGCCCCCAGCAGCCCCTCACCAGCCTTGGCCTTGGCCCTGGCCCTGCGGCACCACAAGTTGACGTCTCGGTAGGAAAAGAGCTTGAGGAAGAGGATGGTGTGCACTGTCAGTGCCAGCAGGGAGCCCACTGTGGGAGAGATGGGTTCAGGCTTCCACAGGGCCACAGCCAGAGGCTGTGCCTGTAGCTGGCACAAGACAGCTGAGCAGGATAGGGTAGGAGCACACCTGGAGTGATGGACTCAACCAGCAAGGCCACAGCCGCTGGGAAGCACAGAATGGTGGCCAGGTTGGCCACATGTAGCAGCAGCCCCACCTGCTCCGTCAGGACACCCTGGAGTGAGGAACAGAGAGTCAACCAGGGCTCCCACTGCCTGGGGGAGGGCTGCCAAGCCTGGGGAGCAGCTCCTCCCAAGAACACACACAGCAGGGGGAGCACACACAGAGGTGAAGGGCACTGCTTACTGCCGCCAGACGCTTCTCAATCTGGAATCCAGCCACAGCAAAGACATTGGCCACTGTGGATAAAGGCACCAAGGAGCAGTTTCAGGGCCATGTCAGCCTCATCCCCACCCAAGGCCCTCCTCAGAGCCCAGCTCACCAATAACCAGGCATGGGGCAGGCCAGCTGTAGGGATCCTTCAGGAACAGAGATACCACCTGGATGGGGTCCACCAGGATGCCATACCTGGGGGTGGAGTGGTGAGGACCTGAGTGGGTGGCAGGTGGGGCCAGGGGGCGGCCCCTGGGCAGTCCATGGGTGGGGCAGGAGCAAGACCTAGCAAAGGCACTCACTTGATGAGGTTCTCCAAAAATAACCGGGCATTGCTCAAGATCTGCAAGGGACAGACAGGAGGGTACAGCCCCTTTAGTCCTGGCCACAGGGCACTCACCCCAGCTCCTCCCAACACCTCTGGGCACGTCCCAGCCCGAGCTCAGGGCAGAGCCTCAGGCTTGCAGACCCAGCCCTGTCTGATCTCCATCCCAAGCTCTGAGACTCGGCACCCATCTCAGCCAACACCAGTGCTGGGCAAGGGGAAGTCCCTCCCTGTCCCCATCACTCCAGAGGGGCCCACATGGAGGGAACCAACCACAACCAGGCACTGGCCAGACACCTGGGTCTTCTGGAGCAGCAAAACCTGCTGCTTAGCTGCTCACATCCCTCCTGCTGAGCCGAGCCAGTGAGGGACCCAAGGCTCCCATAGCCAACCACGGAGACAGCCCCAAAACCCAGGCCTGCCCACAGCTGAGCCCCAAGGAACCAGTCCCTACTGGTGGCCCAGGCTGAAGAGGGGGAGTTGTCCACCCTTTCCCTGTAGGAGCAGTGCCCAGCTGTGTGGCAAGGGGGGCTGGGCCTAGAACTGCTTCCCAGGGCTTATGCCCTGTCTGCCTCTTCTGCTTCCTGCAGTCCTCCAAGCCCTGGACACTTGGCTCCAAGCAGCTTTCCCAGGACTAAGCCCCCATGGAAAAAGGCACCTGGGTCTAGCCTGGAGCTGGGTGCTTGACCTCCCTCTGCAAGGACAGGAACCTCTTTCGCCATCTTACAAGCACTACCAACACCTCCATGAGCTGGGTCCCAATGCCACAGACCTGGCTGACCACCCGGAGCTCAGGCTTCATGCGAGGGTGTGAACTGGTGCTGGGGAAAAGGAACACTGTCAAGGGAACACTGAGGGTCTATCCCTGGGTGGTCAGGGAAGGCTTCATGAAAGAGAAGACTGGTTCCGGGACACAAGGGCCATTGCCCTGCCTCCCGCAGCTGGAGGGCTGACACGCCTTCTGCAGGGACACATGTGGCCCACACTGTCACCCGCCTCTCCTGAGAACTGACAGCAAGCAGGAGCCAAAGCTGCCAATGTGAGGTACCTACTTCCAGGCCCAGGCCACAGAGATAATGTAACAGGCAGCCCAGAGCGAAATGCACTCCCGGGGCTCGGGACCATGGGGGAGCCAGAAGCAGGGAAAAGGCTTCAGGTCTGGGCCAAATGGCCAAGCAGGCCCAAAGAGTTGGGGAGAACACACAGTGCTGCCTGGGCTGGACAAGGCCCAGCCTGAATGGGCTGCGTCTTCTGAGTGCTGGGCTGGCACTGGGCCCACTGTCCTGCCTGGCCAGCTTCTCAGCCACCAGGCCTCATGAGCCTCCACAATTGGCCACCCCCAGGGAACCTGCCAGGACCATGGCAGTAGGGGATATGGATGTGCATGTCGCCCCTTCCATGTTGGCAGCCACAGGAGCCGCACCCAAGGGCAGAGATAGCCTGGGTGAGGGTCAAAGGCCTCGAGCCACATCAGCCCTGAGTGGTGGGGGCCGGGCCCAGACAGCCCTTGCCCTCAATCTGCCCTGCAGGCTGCCCCTTTGAGCCCTGGGCTCCAAATACTTCTGGGGTGGGGCAGCCCCACCCCATGAAGTGCCAGTGGGAACCAGGCCCAGAGGCAGGCCTTGGATATGGCACAGGGCTCTATCTAAGCACCTTCCTAGGGGGCTCCTAGGACCCACAGCTAAGGAAAGGGGCCAGGAGGACTGCAGAGTAGTGTCCAGGCTTGCAGGGGCTCCATACTAACAAAGGCCATGTGGCATAGCACAGGAAACTCTTCTCACTTCCCCTGCCGGAGAGGCCTCATGTCCACAGAGCCCAAAGTCCACTGTCCCACCAGCCCAGGGCAAGCCCCCTCTCCATCCTGCTCTCCATGGAGGCCCTGCACCCCTCAGGCCCAGCTCACAACACACAGGCTCCAGCCCAGGCACTCCCCACACCACATCTACAGGGCTCTCCTGAGTCCAATGGGGAGCAGCAAGTATGTGGTGCACAGGCACCCAAGTGGCCACAGCAGGGGCAGCCACTACCACTTCCTCTCCCCAACAGCCCAGTGCTGACGGCCACATGGAGATGCAGCCTGCTCCATACACCCCAGCCCACAGGGGTGCCAGTCCCCCACACTGGCTGGCAGAGCCTGTTCCCAGGCAAAGGCCAACCTGGCCCTGACCTGCTCCCAACACCATGTCCCACTCACCAGCATCACCACACACCAGTTCAAGATGCCACGGTAGTTGCTGAAGCCACTGTCAGAGCTGAACAAAGAATCCTGCAGGCGATGGCACCTGATGGGGCATGACACAGCACCCCCTTAGCAGACACCAGCAGGGCAGGGCCACCCCCACAGGATCCACGCCCCCACCCCAGCCTCCTTGTCTGCCCACAGGCCCCACTCCCTATTTACAACCAGGAGGAGGAACCAGGCAGAGCCACACTGTGGCCACGAGACCTACAGAGGGCAAAGCTCTCAGGACCCCTGGAGCCTGTACCTCTAGGGTGCAGCCTCAGGCTTGCAGACCCAGCCCTGTCTGATCTCCCTCCCAAGCTCCGAGACTCGGCACCTACCTCAGCCAACGCCAGTGCTGGGCAAGGGGAAGTCCAGGGAGCAGGAGGGCACATCAGAGTCAGGAAAAGCAAGCCCAGCTGGCCCTGCCTCTGGCCACTGCCATGCACTCTGGCTGTGGACTAGCACTGAGGCCACAAGCAGAGTCCAACCTGGAGGTGGACCGGGGCACACCCAGCACTGCAGGGACCAAGTGGTGAGGGTTGGTTCCCCCACATCCAGCACCCGGGAGCCAAGGGATCCCTACTCAAAGGGGCAGCAGGCTCAAAGTGGCAAAGGCAGGCCAAGTGCCAGCCACACATCAGCCTGACATGCACTTTCCTGGAGGCAGGGAGCCAGTCCTCATGTGCCGGTGTGGTCTGCACTTGTTTGTGCTGTGTTCCAGCCCAGGCTGAGGCAGCTGAAAGGACCCCACCCAGAGCTAAGTGCCTGCTGGCTGGCCAGGAGGCTTCCGACAGAGGTAGGTGCCCACCCATGATCTCCCAACCAGTGTTGGAGGGGCACAGGCAGACCCTGCCTGATCCTCCACGTACTGCACAGGTGGAAGAGGGCACCCAGCCCAACATAGGGACTGCCATGAAGCTGGGACAAGGATAGCAGGAGCCTGGCCAGGCCCCACATGTCCTAGGAAGAAGTGCTGGCTCACGCACACCAGCTGCAGCCCCACCTCATCCCCCAGCTGCCGTGCCACCAGGAAGCCACACGCAGCAATTGAGCAAGTCCTCAGTTTTGTAAGAGGAGAGGCCAGAGCCTCCTTTTTCCTCCCACGCACACACATCTGCCCTCAGAGCCCCTAGACAGGGAGAGTGGGCCTGAAGCAATGGCAGGAGCCCCGTGATGCAGATGCCCTCAGGGCGCCCAAGGCAAGTTGGCTAATGTTGGGGTTGGCATCAGACAGCCCTGCCCAGGAGACAAGGGGCCAGGGAGGCCAAGGGGCAATGCCAACAAGCCCAACCTTTGCCCTCCAAGACCAAGGTTGGTACAGCACCTGCCCCATCTACACCTACACAGTTCCTGGACAAGCTTACACCAGCCCCAGAGACCCTCATGCAGGGAAGATAATCACACTCTTCCTTCTGCCCATCTAAGCTGAAGCACCAGGACAGGCAGCTCTACCCCAGCTGCCTGGTGCCTGTCCTGGGAGAGGCAGACCCTGCCTCTCCCAGCTCCAGCCTGAGCATCCTGCCTCCACCCACCAGGTCCATCTTGGGCCATGCAGTGAGGCTGTGGTCTCCAACTGAGCCTCCCTCCTCCCCAGGTTGGCAGCTGCCTTCCCAACTGACCATTACCCTCAGCTTATCTCCCCAGCCCACTCCACTCACTGCCTGCCCCCGACCAGGAGGCTGGGCGTGTACGCCACCAGAGCTCCAACACCATAACAAGAGCGGGGCACAAGGCCCAACTGCCCAACAGCTTCTCTGGGGGATCTGTGAGACTGGGCCTCCCTACTGTCCCTTCTTCCCCAAGTTCAAGCTCATTTGTTTTCAGCAGAATGATCCCAAGCCTAGGGTTGGCCTTCTTGTATCATACCTACCAACCACAGCTGTTTCACAACAGTGTGACCCCTGCCCACTTTGAGCCATGAAGGATACCATGCTGGCTTTACCCGTGCCCATCTCCCAGATGAAAGCAGGAATCGGGAAAGGGTGGTGCTTCCCAAAGCTCACTCCAGACAATCTTATAGGAGCTTCCTCAGGGGCCCTTGAGGCTTCCAAGGCCTACCTCAACCCAGCCACGCCCTCACCTCAGGTCCTCCATAGGCCTCCTAACCAGCCCCACCCCCAGGAAACACCCCACTGCACTGTCCTACCCCTCACAGATCCCCATGAGGAGGAAGCCCCAGTCCACCAGTGCCTACACAGCTGCAGGCTTGCCAGTGCAGCCAGAATCAACTGGGCTAGAGAGCATGATGCAGGGAGTGGCATGGGGAGGCGGGATCTGCCCCTGTGCCCAGAGCACCTTTGTCACCCTCTCACCTACTGGAGGGCCTGCCCAAGCCTCTGTACATTCCAGCTGTCCCTACACCCACTCCCCAGGCCAAGAAGACTCGGAGCAGCCCACCCTCCCACCCTGCAGCCCCCAGGCCCACCCAGCAGTCTCACAGCAATACTGAGACCTCGGCACACGCCCACCTGCCACCCTGTCTCCAGGTTCAAATGTGCCCAAAGACACAGGTCCCAGTGATTCCCACAATTGAGCCCCACAGACTGCAGCTCCAGGGCAAAGCAGAATGAGGGGTGGGCAGGGTCCAGCTCTGCTCCCAGCTGCCACCTCCTCCACACAGGCCTCTGGGCTGGGCCTGGGGTTCAAGATGGTTGGAGCAGGCTAACTGCACCTCACAGACCCTGCTGGAGAGAGTAAGGGAGAGTCAGAGAAGACACCTCAGGGACAGAACACCCTGGGAGAAGCCACAAACCAGAAGGCCCCGACTGGGGTGCCTGTGAACAGAGGGCTGATGGGAGTGTGCAAAGAGCCTGGCAGGAGTGAGCCACAGGCAGGGCAGAAAGGGGTGCCCTCTCCTGCCTGCCTCACAGCCTCACCTTGCCACGGGGCCGGAAGAAAAGAGCTCATACCGAGCCCAGCCCAAGGTGAGCAGGAAGTGCCAGTGAGGGGAGGAGGCCCAGAGCTCTAGCCGGAAAGGAAAGGCTGGGCTGGGCCAAGAGTGGCAGCAATCGGGAGGGAGGGGAGGCTGTTAACGCTGACAAGGGACTGCACTAGAGGCCAAGTCCCAGGAGGGCAGGCAGAGCAAGGCCTGACCCAGACAGCAGGGAGAAAGTGTCCACAGCCAGTGGTCCCTGAGCCCTGCTGTATCCACACGTCTGAGGGACAAGCACATGTGGCCTGCAAGTCCTGGAAACCCAGGAGCAGATGGACTTTCGGGCTCAGCCTCCAGCCCCAGGAAAGCCCCACCTCTGCCTTCTGTCCCTCTTCCCAAAGAGACCCAACCTCAATGTCAGGGACAGGGACTCCCCAGGCCTCTCCCACGAGCTCTGCACTCATCCCACACCAGCAGAAGTACAGGAAAGGCTCAATGGTTTGAAAAGCAGGAAGGTGACTGCTCTCCCCTGCCTACTCCAGAGTGGCAGCTTGGCCCAAAGCTGGGATACCCCATCTCACACTAAAAATCTCAATTCCTGGCTGGGTGTGGTGGCTCACACTTGTAATCCCAGCACTTTGGGAGGCCGAGGCAAGTGATCACCTGAGGTCAAGTGATCACCTGAGGTCAGGAGCTCAAACGCAGCCTGGCCAACATGGTAAAACCCCATCTCTACTAAAAATACAAAACTTAGCTGGGCATGGTGGCGGGTGCCTGTAATTCCAGCTACTCAGGAGGCTGAGGCAGGAGAATCTCCTGAACCCAGGAGGCAGAGGTTGCAGTGAGCCAAGACTGTGCCATTGCACTCCAGCCTGGGCAACAAGAGCGAAACTTATCTCAAAGAAAAAAAAAATCTCAGCCGGGCGCGGTGGCTCAAGCCTGTAATCCCAGCACTTTGGGAGGCCGAGGCGGGTGGATCACGAGGTCAAGAGATCGAGACCATCCTGGTCAACATGGTGAAACCCCGTCTCTACTAAAACTACAAAAAATTAGCTGGGCATGGTGGCGCGTGCCTGTAATCCCAGCTACTCAGGAGGCTGAGGCAGGAGAATTGCCTGAACCTGGGAGGCGGAAGTTGCGGTGAGCCGAGATCGTGCCATTGCACTCCAGCCTGGGTAACAAGAGCGAAATTCTGTCTCAAAAAAAAAAAAAAAAAAAATCTCAATTCCCATGCCCTCCAGAGGTCACGACCAGCCTCCCTCAGCAGCACCCCAGGCCCACAGCAGGCAAGCACCCCTCTCAGGAGGGCCACCCTCCTCCCCATGGCGCCTTCATGGCTTCTGTGCTCGACCTTTGTCCACACTGCTCCGTGCCTGCTTCTTACTGAGGTTATCTTATCTCCCAGATGAACTGAGCACCCTGAGGGCCACGACGGCGACTGCCGTCCCCAGCCCCCTCTCCATGGTGCCCAGTGAAGAAAAGCTCCATTCTTATTCATTGAGAGAGCAAATCCTTGCCAACTAAATGTCCAAAATCTGCCCACTTCCACCTTATTAACCTCTAGGCCTTCAGCTGCCCTCTAAAACAAAACCCCTAAGAGCCATAAAAGGGGGATGGAGGGTGGCAAAGGGATTGCTCAAGGCCAGCTTGGAGGAGGAAGCCAATGCCCAGGCTGGCCAAGTCCTTCCCATCAGCCATGGTTCCCTCCCTCCACCCCTGTCAGTCGGTCATCCAGCTGGGCAGGGCACCCACCTGTAGATGTGTCCACCATCCCTGTACCCCACCTCCCTCCTGAAGGATGGAAGTCCCAACACAGAACCCAACTCTCTGTCCCTACAGCAAACGCGGGTCCTGGCAACATCAGCAGGGACGAATGGGGCACGCGGCCACTCTCAGGAGGATCTGCAAGGACAAGAACGTCTCTTACACTGCCCCTTGCCCAGGGGCAGCTGCTCACTCCCCTGTCCTCAGACAGGCCTGGGCTCCAGCTGGCCCCCTCCCTGGCAGGCCATCCCTCCTCCGGGAGCCTTTCCTACCTGCAAGGCACGCTCCGAGCACCAAGACGGAACCCATCACCACAAACGGCCCAGATCTCATCTGACTCCTTCCAGAGAAGGGGACACTGTCCGGGGCTGGGTCACGCGGGGTCTCACCAGCCCGCCCCTCGAGAAGCGCTCAGCAGCCCCCGAGGATGCACAGACCCAAGAGGACCCGAAAGCGGGACACCTGCCAGGTCCCCTCGCCCGGCCAAGGCGGCCAGCTCCACGAGCCCCCACCCCGTGACCTTGGCAGGCGCCCCTCCCGCCAAAGCCTCAGCCTCCCCACAAGGTCCGGGGGTCCAGGTCCCCGGACTCGAGCCCGCCCCGCGGCAACCCCGGAAACTCGCGGAGCCCGCTACCTCAGCTCCCAGTGGCCGCTGCCCACGCCGGCGTCTCCGTCCTTGCCGGGGGCCGGCGCTGGCGCGTCCCCCGCGGCTCCCACGTCGGGGCCCGCAGCGGCATCCCGCAGGTCCTCTTCCGCCGCCGCAGGCCCGCCGCCCCCGTGGCTCGAGGGCCGCGACCCTGTCCTCCGACGCCGGGAACCGCCCGCGCCGCCGCGGTCGCCCATGGCCTCAGCCAGTCCCCGGCCGCGGCTAAGCTGAGGCCCGCCGGGTTCACAGCGCGCGAGGCCCGCGGCCCCACCTCCGGACACCTGGGCAACAGCCGCCGCCGCCCCCTGCCGGCCGCCGTAGCCCGCGTGCCCGCCCCACCAGCGCGTTCGGCCCGTCCGAGTCGGGCGGGTCGCCTAGAGGATCGCGGCCGCGTCGCCCCGGAGCCGCTAACTAACGGGCGGCCGCCTCTCACGTCCATTTGTAGTCCGCGGCCGGCCCGAGGCGGGGCCTGGAGAGGCTGGCAGGGCGCAAAGCACCGTGGGAGTCGTGGTCATCGTGGGCACGCCGGCGCAGAGCACCCTGGGAGCCGTAGTCGCCGCGGGCTCGCCTGCGCAGAGCACCCTGGGAGCCGTAGTCGCCGCGGGCGCACTAGCGCAGAGCACTCTGGGAGCCGTGGTCGCTCGCAGGGCCGGGGTTGCGGGCGGCGAGCACCGGGCGGGAATGGACCTGGCATCGCCCCCGCGTGGTGCCAGGGTCTTGTCCAGTTCCACGGGGCGGGATGTTCCTCCAAGGGCTGCTCGGGGCCCCGGCGTCCTGGCCGCTGTGCGCCCGCCCCTCGTCCCCCTTGTGTACGCACGGGACCTCGCCAGCCTCAGCCCGACGGGCCGCTCGGGACAGTCATTTAGGAAGCGCCCCGTGCGCTGCGGTCCCGCTGCCCGGGCCAGTGCCCGCGGCAGCTCGCGTCGCCCTCCACCCAGCGCTCTGGTTTCCGCGCGTGCAGCTTACGGTAACGTCCCCGGCGCGCTTCTGCTCCGCGAGTCCTCTGGTTACCCCGGCAGGAACATGCTTTTTATCACCTTAGGGGGACACCAGACAAGGGCCAGGTCAGCAGGCCAAGCTGGAGAAATGCGCCGGGCCCCGCGTCACCGGGACGCCTGCCCTGCACGCGACTCCCAGGCTCTCCACCTCCCCGCCGGCAGAGCCGGGCTAGGGTAGGGCGAGGGCGCAGGCCCCTCGGTGTCGTCTCCCCGGCCCACCCACTCCCTCCACAGGGAGCTCCACGTCCCTCAACTCAGGGCCGCCCGATTTCCAACTTGGGCCAGCAGCTCCAGGATGTTACGAGCCTGGGGCGCTGGATCGCCAGGATTCAGAGGCTTCTGTGCATTTGCACAGCCTGTGCAACCGCCCTGCTGTCTTTTGTTATTTTTTCTAAAGACAGGGTCTCCCTATTCTGCCCAGGCTAGTCTGGATCTCCTGGCCTCAGATCCTCCCACCTCAGACTCAAGGTGCTGGGATTAGTTACGAGCCGGCCATCTTGTACGTTAAATGAAGCAACTAATCAACTGTAACAGCCACAGGTGCGGCCCACCTTGGCCTGGCATGCATAGGCACAGGGCATGGAGTGAGAACATCCTGGATCTCAGGGTGCCAGGGTTCACTAGAAACCTAGAAACACCTCCATTCCTCTGGGGTGAGCAGGGACAAGAAGCGGCTCTCTGGAAGCAAACAGGTTGCTCCTCCTGAAGTCAGGTCCTCTTATGTGGACTGGTCACAGACTGCTGACCTCAGTCCTCTTCCGCCACCTCCACCAGCAGCGGCTGGCAGGCTGCCCACCCGGCTGCCCCCTTGGTGACATGTTCTTGTCACCACAGGCCATTGTGGGTTGCTGCCAGCCAGGCATCAAGCAGGCTGGAGCTACCTGGCAGATGATCCTCGTGTACCCTGCTGAGTGGGGCCACCCTCACTGGGCCAGAGAGCCCCTCACACATGGGCCTTGGTCGGTCAGGACCACAGCCCCATCTCCTGCCCAGTCTCCTAGAACATTCATCTGTTCACCGCAGTTGCTGGCAGACGCACTCTGCAGCCAGGCCCAGGCCTCTGAGTATGGACTGACACCAAGCTCAGAGAGGTCTGGGCCTGACCGTAGAGCACCTCAGGCTAGGCAGAGGAGAGCCACAGCTCAGCCTGTGGTCGTGTCCCAACTCAAGGCCGGCACGTATCCACAGAAGAAAGACCACGGGAGGATGGACTGGACCACCAGGTCCAGGGAGGATGAGTCGGGCCTGGTGAGCAGAGCTGGGCCTGGAGCCAATGGGAAAGCCCTGGCTGAGGGTGCACCATTAACGAAGGGTCTTGCCACCAGGGGTGGGGGCAGTGTGGGGCGGCAGCTCCAGAGCCTGGTGAAGCCCTGCCCAGACAGCCCCTGTACCCTGGGATCTAGGTGAGGGGAATGGCCAGGGTAGGCGAGGTTGGCTGGGGACAAGGGTGTGAGTGGCCGGGTCATCAAGGAAAGCATGGTACAGGTCACCCTGCTGGGGACAGCAACAAATGAGGGGGCTTCAGCCTGGAGTAAGTTGCCTTGCAGGACCAGTGGAATAAAGGGCCAGAAGGGGGTTGGGGCCTCAGGCTGACCCCAGGGCTTAGGGGCCATGGGTAGGCCAAGGAGGCCTGTGAGAAGCATGGGTCCTGGGAGAGTTCACGGCCAGTAGTGGTCGGTGGCTAATGCCACTCATTCTCTCAGAAAGTTGTGTCCCTGGCTGGGAGGAATTGGGAGGTCAAGCTCATCCCAGGCCTCAGGGAGGCCATCTCCATCCTTCATCCCCTCTACACATCAGAATCCTGGAGGAATAGAAACAGCCACTCACTGTGGAGTCCTTTGGAAGGACGGGGTGGCTAGGAGCTTTCCTCCTGGCCATTGCTGTCTGCCATTGTCATTGCTGGCAGTGCTCTCCCAAAGGAAGCACCCAGCTGCACCCCAGCCCCTCCAAATGCCAGCACACAGCCATAACATGCTGCAGGCCCGGCTTCCCTGCTCTCCACCCCTGCGGAGTCTGGGCAGGTCTGTCTCCTGTCCCTGCCAGGGTGTGGGCAGCTTTGCTGGTCCTAGGACTGACCTGGTTTGAATGTATGTGCATGAAAACTTTGGGCTTCTCAGCTCATGCCTGCCTACCTGGTTACCAGGGGCCATTGTAGGGCAGAGGGTCCCTGCCCCTCATCTCCACTACCCATTCTGTCTAGAGCCCCTGGGCAATGATTGCAGAAGCCTGTTTCCCCCCCAGGCACCTCCCCCTGGGACTGGTCCAACGCAGCTGTCCATGGAGGCCTCCTCAGGCACTGGAGTAGCTCGTTTGGGAAGCCTAGGGGTCAGAATGTGGGCAGCAGGCCACCGGCAAAGGGCCAGACCTTGAACCCTCTGCTGTCCCCATTTCCTGCAAAAGCATCTCAGAGGGCTTGGGGTGGCTATCAGGCCTTCCGGCACAGCACAAGCTCCTGCAGGGAGAGAATAGTGGAGGCACCTAGGCTGGGGAACTGCAGCTCCTACTGTACCTACCCTGCCTACTCTGGACCACCTGTGGGCCGGGCCTGACTTTGAGCTAGAGCCCTTCAGTGATCTAATTCCTGGTGCAGAGCAGATCCACCTACCCCAGGTGAAATGCCAGCTGCTTTGCCTTCAGACCGGATGCTCCTGTGCTTGGCCTGCTGAGCTAGCCCTCCCCAGTGGAAGAAGAGGGCCCTCTTGTGAAAAGCCTCAGCGTGACCCTTGCAGCACCAGCCTCTGAGGTACTGCCGGACTGGGAAGACCCTCCCAGCCACCCCCAACCGCAGGGGCCCAGCCCAGGACACATCAGCCCGACACTCCAAATTCTATCAAGAGTGGCATTTATTCTCCTTGTGGAGGTGCGGCGCTCCGGGGAGCTGGTGCTATTGTGCTTAGGAAGGAGGTCTGTCCGTCCGTCCGTCTGTCCGGCCGGCCTGGCCCCAAACGGGGGCGGAAGAAGGGCGCGGCCCGAGTAAAAATCCCGGCCTGTTCCGGGCGGGAATATGTACAAGGCGGCGGGGCGCAGGCGGGGGTGGGGGCGGGCGGGCCGGCGGCCTCAGCCCCCACCCGAGGGCCCCCGCACCTCGGGCCCTACTTGTAGAATCAGTACAAAATAGGTGCTACCTAAACGTTCCTTCTACCTGAATTCGCTAAGTCGGTTATTGTGCTGCTTAGTTATGGGGGCGGGAGGGGGCCCATGGCTTTCCACGGCGGCGAGGTGTGGGGGGAAGCAGGAGACCCTGACGGGCCCACAGCCCTCCAGCTTTCTCCTTAGGTAGGTAGACAGGAGTATGGGGTGGGGTGGGGGCGCCTGTGTGTGCGTGTGCATGCAGCACAGGTGGGCAGGCACCACGCCTGGTTGTGTAGGGTGCTGGACGTGGGCACTGCTATGCAGAGCAGCGGGTCATCCTTGTGGGGCAGCCACACTTGCTGCTGGGGCTGAGTGAGGGTGGCCACACCATAGGCTACACCTTGCACCTTCTTCTCTGGCCATGGCTCTGCCCCTGGCTGGACATGGCAAATGTGTGTTGGCCAGGGAATCAGAGAAGTGGCCACCTGTGTGGGGGCCCAGTGTCTCAGCGCCCTGGAGCCCTGGGTCTGTCCCTCCTCAGCTGGGACCAAAAGGTCTAAGTCGAAGGTAGAGCCCAGTTGTGCCCAGCAGGGACTGGTTGAGGTGGGGAGGAGAGTGGGGGGCATCTGAGCCTAGGGACCTGGTCTCTGCACCTGCCCTTCTTCCCTGGCCCGCCCAAGCCAGTTGAATCCCTGTCCTGCAAACACCTCCCAGCAGGTGGTTGCGTTCCTGGCGGACTCAGCAATTGGCCTGGCACATAGTAGGTGCTCAATGAACGGTAAGAGAAAGATTAATGACTGAAGGAGGGGTCTTGGGTGCATCCACCCCACCCCCGCCCATGGAACCAATACACCCGCCGGGCTCTGCCGTGGGAGTCGGGGAGGAGTGGGGAGAAAGTCCGCGCGGCCGGCCCCGCGCAGCGTCCCTGATCTAGGGGCCTATGGGGTGGGTAGGGCAAGGGGATACCTGATTCTCAGTAACTCTAGAGGCGGCGGCAGCTTCGCATGCAGTGCGCGTTATTGCTCTATAGTCGGCATCGGACTACCTAAGAGGGAAGGGGAGCGGGCAGCCCCGGGTAGGGTCGGAGGAGGGGTGGGGCTGCATGCAGTGACGTCACAAAGGCGGCGGCCAATGGGGCGGGCCCTTGGGGTGGGGTCGCCGCCGAGGCTTTGGCATAGACGGGCGAAAGTTGGCAACCGAATGAGGGCGGGGCCTGGGTCTCGGGGGTGGGGCCTGCCTCCGAGAGGCGGGGCCTGAGGCGCCCAGCTAGGGGCGGGCCTCGGGGCGTGGAAAGGAATCCCGGACATCCCAAGCCCCCGGCGTCGGCGGGCAAGACGGGGGTTCAGCGTCCCCTCCCTGACCCGAGTGCAATCCGTTCATAAATAAAACGTACAAATACAGAAAGAAAGAAACCCGACGCGTCCGCAACCCCCCCAGGGGGCTTTACCCGCAAAGCGAATACAGAGGTGTGTAGAGGGCAGCACCCAGGCCTGCCTGTCGGCCCCGGGAATCCGTCCTCCAACACGAATGCCCAGGGTACGGGGGTGGGGGCCCGGGGCAGGGCGGAAGCGGGGTCTGAGGAGGTCGGATAAGTCCATGCGATTCGATATGTGTCATTATTATTCGATATGGAGGACAGAGCCCGGGAAGCTGGGCTGGAAGAATTCGGATTTGGCAGAGGATGCGAGGCGAGGGTAGGAGGGCGGCTCCAACTGAGGCCCCAAAAGCAACCCGAGGGAGGGGGTGCCGCCGTCCGCCCCTCTCCCCGACCCCCAACTCGTCTAACACTCCCGGGAGTTCCGCGAAGACTGTCAGGCAGGGGCGCCCCTGCAGGCCCGCCTCATCCGCCCCGGCCTGCTGCCGGGGAGGGGCCGGCTCCCTGGACGTCTGGGCGGCAGGACCTGCGCTAGAAGGCTTGGGAAGGGGTGGGGGAAGACCTGAGTCCCTGCGACGCGATCCAGGGGCGCAGAGGCGGGAGGAGGGGCTCCCTACCTCACCTCACCCCCGTCTTCAGAGACCCAACTCGGAGATGAGGTTCGGTTCTGGGTCTCATCGACCCTATTGCTGGGAGAAAGCCGGGGGCACCCTGGAGGGGAGGGAAGGGGGCTCGGGGTGGGTCTCCCCTCGGGACCCTATTGCTTGAAGGGGCCAGCAAGGCCCCTGGCGGGCGGGGCGGGGTAGGACCGGGCCCGCCTCCCCCTATTGCTGTGAGGAAGGGCCCGCCCTCCGGCCCCTCCACCCGGACGCCAGCGAAGACTTCCCTGGGGGGCCGTATTGCTGAGAGCCGACCTGGCTGGGGGAGGCCCCTCCGCCCTAGGCCTGCACAGGGCTGAGCTGTGGCGGCGCAGGAGCCGCGGGGCCGCCGGCGCCGCCCTTGAAGCAGGCCGACTCGTAGTGCTTGTTGAGATAGGACTTGAGAGCGAAGCTCTTCTTGCAGCGCTTGCACTGGAAGTGCTTGAAGGCCGAATGCGTCTGCATGTGCGCGCGCAGGTTGGAGCGGTCGGCGAAGGCCTTGCCGCAGTGCGCGCAGCCAAAGGGTTTCTCGCCGGTGTGCGAGCGCATGTGGCCCTGCAGCAGCCAGGGCCGCGAGAAGGCTTTGCCGCACACGCCACACTTGTGGCGCAGGTCGTGCGTGAGCAGGTGCATGGCCATGGCCGGCATGGACACGTACACCTTGCCGCACGTCGGGCAGCGGCGCGCCAGCTGGCTGTCCAGGCTGCGGTGCGTCTGCTTGTGGCGGCTCAGGTTCGACGACGTGGCGTACGTTTTGCCGCACTCGCCGCAGGCGTGCCGGCCGCCAGCACCTGCGGCCCCTGGCCCCGCGCGCGCCTCGGTGCCTGCCCCCGCGCGCGTGCCGCCCCGGCCCCCAGGCCCGGATCCCACGCTGCGCCCACCCGCCCCGCCCCCGCCTCCGGCATCGCTGTCGGGGGCCGCCGCCGAGGCTGTGGAGGGAGCGGCGGCAGCGCCGGCATTGGAAGCCTTACGCCGCGAGCGCCCGTCGGTGATGAAGAAGGCGTCCGCCGCATAGCCCTCGCTGACGGCCGCGTCACCGTTGATGTAGCCGCCCGCAGCGGTGGCCAGCTCCGGGCGCGGGGTGGGCGGCGGCGCAGAGCCTGCAGCCGCCGGACCCAGCTCTCCACGCACAGCTGCGGCGTACATGGGCTCCGGCGACGGCCCTTTGAGTAGCGCAGCCTCGGCGTCGCCATCGTAGACGGACGGGGGCCCCACGTAGTCGCTGAGGTACCCTGCGGGCCGAGGCGGATGGACAACGGGAGGGGAATGGGGCGGCGGCAGAACACACATGGGGGGCGGGAGACAGCAGACGCGGACCGGGAGACCCGGGTCCGGGAGAGAGGCGAACAGGGAGAAGGACAAAGGAGAGGGGCCGAGGGACCGCAGGGCAGAAAGGATGGAGACGGCAGGGAGGGGAAGAGAGGAGAGGAGAGGATGAGACAGGGCCGGGCCAGGCTCCGCCCCCGCCGCCCCACCCTCGCGGGGAGGAGGAGAGAGGAGCATCTTCGGGCGAGGCTGCCCCCCTTCCATGGAGCCTCAAGGTCAGGGGGGAGGGGCGGTGCTTCCTCTCCCTCCTCCTCCACCCTCTGTACCCTCCCCCTCGGGTTCTCCCCACTTCAGCAGTTTTCCCTGATTATGCAACACACTGCAGACCCGCGGCGCACAAAGCCAGGACCGCCGGCCCAGGAACCCCTCTGTCCCGCTTCTCCAGGGTCCTCGCCGGCTCTCGCCCTGGCCTGCAAAATACGCGCTCCATTTTGATGCTGACCCCCGCTGGCCATCTAGTTCCTCCAACACGCCCTGAAGACGTCTTCCTTCCTCAGTTACTCCGGCCTCACCAGCACCTCCCTCAGCTCTCCTGCCACCCGCTGGATTTGACCCTGCCCTTGCTGCCCAGGCCACAGTCTCCTCCATGCACTCTGCTTCTCCCCAAAACTCCCTCTCACCAACCTGCACCCTACCTGTTCAACATTGCCCTCTCCCGCTCACACCCGAACCCCTTTCAGGGCCTTCTCAAGCCCCTGAACAGGTGACGAGGGAGACGCCGCGATGCAGAGAGGGCCAGGGCGTCCACCTTCACAAGGAGGAGCTGCAGGAGGGCAGCATCACTCATGCGGGGGTCTGCAGTTGTTCCCCAGGCACAAGATGGATCTCATAACTTCAAAGTCACAAATGCATGCCCCTCGTCATGCCCTGGCTCCTTCAGGGTTACACCCAGTCTTCCAGCACCGTCAGCCCTTGTGTCCCTTCATAGGGTGGGCTGCACACTGATCTTCGGCACTCACCACCTCTTCAGTCACTCAGGGTCACACATGCAGTCACCCCGGACACACTCTCAGTCACATGGTGCACAGCAGCCTCGGAGTCACATGGTCCCATGTAGTGGCACACAGGCGAGCACATACACACACACAGGGTCACACACAAGCGCACACGGTCACATGGCCACACACAGTCACATGGACCTACACAGGCTCACACTCCTGCAGGTCACACTTGCTCTGCCACCCCACGCTGCTGGCACTCCCGTCCCCCTCTCCTGCATGCTGACAGTTGTCCTTGAACTTGGGCACCCTTACACAAAGAGCCTCCCCCTGCCTCCCACACCTTGGACATCCCTTGCTCACAGCCTCCTCCCTGCTTCCTCTCCCTGACCCAGGCTTCAGGGAAGAGACTGCTGCTGCCTCTGCTGTCCCTTCTGCTCTGACAGGTGGGCGGCCCTGTTGTACTCCCCCCCACCCCGCCCCACTCCCTGGAGCTCCCTGCATTCCCCAGCTAGCCCTAGCAGGTGTCCTGGTGCAAACAAGGAAGAGAAGGGTGGTGAGGCAGCCCCGGTCTCTGAGTGTAGGTTTGTGTGTGCCGGCATAGCTGGGTCCTGCCATGGCAGCATCCATGCGGCTATATCTGTCCCAGCCTGGGTCAGGGTGTGGGTCCATGTGTGCCTTCGGGTACCTCCAGTTCCTGATCCTCTTCGCCACCCTCTGTCCAGCGTCAACACTCCCCCTGCCCAGCCTTGGCCTCTGCGTTCTCCTTCCTCCCCTCTACAGTTCAGGCTCCAGCCACAGCCTCTTGCCGGTTTTGGTTCCCTTCAGTCTGTTTCCCCAGGCTCTGCCCTTCGCCCCCACACTCTGGCCCTCCACCTTCCAGCAAAGCCCCAGGCCCTGCGCCCCAGGCTCAGACCAGCGCTCACCTTTATCGTGCAGTGGCACGCCGAGGTCGCTGCGAGCGCGCCCGTAGGAGCTCTCCAGGTCTGCCGAAGAGAACGTGTCAAGTTTGACCTTCTTGACCAGGAAGGACCTGGGCATGATTCCTGCGGGGCTCCGGCGCTGTGGGCCTGCGGAGCCGGGGCTTGGGGGGGCTGCGGCGGCAGGGCCTCGTCACCATCCGAGGAACGGCAGAGACAGCGCGGGTACCCACTCTGGCCTTTGGATGCTGCCGCGCGAGTGGTGTCCTCTCTCCTTGCAGCCCTGCGTCTCCTTCGGAGCCCCTCCGGATCCCTCTTCTTTTCCCTTCCTTCCTTCCTTTCTTCCTTCCTGCTTCCTTCCTTCCTTCCTCCTCTCCTCTCCTCGCCTCGCCTCTCCTCGCCTCGCCTCTCTCCTCTCGTCTCCTCTCCTCTCTCCTCTCCTCTCCTCTCCTCTTCCTTCCTTCCCTTCTCTGGTCCCGGCTTCCCAGCCCGCAGTGCCGCCCCTGGACAGGCGGGGGAGGAGGCTGGGGGGGCGGAGAGGGGGGGAGCGGCTCCGTCCCGGGCCTGGAGGTTGCGAGTGGGTGCAGGGCTGGCCCGGCTCCGTGGCCCCCTTCCCCTCCCCCCCCGCCGCCGCGGCGGAGCCTCAGTCAGCGGCCCCCCATGCCCCCGGGGGCGGCGGCGCCGGGCCCGGAAAACGCGGCGGCGGCGGCGGCGGCGGCGGCGGCGGCGGCAGCAGCGCCGGCAGCTTCAGCACCGCGGCCAGCGCCGGCCTGGGCAGCACCGCGGCCAGCGCCCGGCCGCGCTCTACCGGCCGCGCGGAGAGGGGCGGTCCGCGGGGGCTTGGCCGCCGGGCAGGGGTCCTCGGCAGGGGTCTCTGGGAGGCTTGCTTTATTGTTCTGCAGCCGGAGCGAGCGGCGGCGGCGGCGGCGGCGGCGGCGGCGGCGGCGGCGGCGGCGGCGGCGGGCGGGGGGCGGGGGTCCTGGGGGGAGGGGTGCACAGGGAGGGCGGGCCGAGGGAGGGACAGGGGCTCCGGGGGCGGGGCTCGGCGCTCGGACAGCTCCAGGGGCCGGCCTCCTGAGCCCGCAGCCGCCTCTGCCTGCGGCCCGGCCCAGCCTCTGGCTTTTAAAGCCCAGGAGCTGGGGAAGGGGGAGGGAGAGGGGGAGAGGCCGGCGGAAATGGCTGCGCTAGGCCGAGCCCGGGCCTGGGTCTCCTGGGAGGGGTCCTGGGGATGCCTCAGCCTGCGCGTGTCGGGAGTTCCCCTGCGGGGCTCGGGTAACCGCGGCCGGGCGGTCAGCAGCATTGTCGGGAGTGTGGGGAGAAATGGAACCAGGCCTGGGACCCACGCGCCCGGGACTTGGGGTCTTCTGGGGAGGAACGCAGGGAGGACCCCAGTCCGGCCTGCCTCGCTCCGGGCCTGGGGCGCCGGATCTGCAGGGGCGGGCGAGGGAGGCGGGAGCCGGAGGGGCGAGTGCTGAGGCAGCGAAAGCGCAGCGTGCGCCCTGTGCCGCAGTGGCTCCTGCCGCTCGGTCACCCGGGCTGACCCGGTGCCCGCTGGAGGGGCCTCCCCGCCCCCGTCTCTCTCCCACGGGGCGGGTGTGCAGTGCAGCGGCGTCGCTGCGAGAGGGGTGTGGAGGGGGAAAGGGGGGCTGCCACGACCCTGCTTCAGAAATTCTGTGGCTTCGGGGGTTTTCCGCCCTTCCGCGCGGCTGCAGCTCCCCCCGGCATCCCCGCAACCAAGCGGATAACCCTCTGCCGCCCGCCCGGCGTTTGCAGCCCCGATGACGTCAGGCCCAGCGGCCAATGGCGGGGCGCCGGGCGCGGGGGCTCCGGGGCTCCGGGCCGCACAATGGCCGCGCGCGGGTGCAAATGTCCCCAATTAGGGCCCGGCGCCGCCATTGTCCCCTCACCCGCCCCGCCCGGTGGTCCAGGTCTACGTCCTCCAAGCGCGCTCCCACGCGCTCCGCTGTCGCTGGGGCCCAAGGTCGCGGGGGCGGCCCCAGGGAGCGTCCGGGCGCGGCTGTGCCGGGGGCGCGTGCGGTGCTGGCGCGCGCTGGTTGCGGCGCGCGGTGACCTTGCGCGGGGCGGGCCCGGGGACAGCAGCGGGGAGCGCGCGGGGCGGGCCGTGGGGAAGGCGGCCTGCGGGGACGCGCCGCAGCGGTTGAGCTCAGCGCCCCGCCCCGTCCGCCCGGCCCCGCGCGGATCCCGGGTGGGTGTGACCTCGCTCGCCCGCTCGGGGGTGCGGCGGAGACCACGGACCCGCTTTGTGCCAGCCGCCCCGGCCCGGGCAGCGGCGGGACATTCATCTTGCGTGGCAGGCGCTCCCGAGGGGTGGGGGCGGGGCGCGGCCGCCCCCTTATCGCGGAGCAGCAGCCGGCGAGGCTCGCGGTGGGGGCGGGGGCGGGATCCCCCTCGGCCGCACTGCGCGGGTCCAGGCTCCCTCCCAGGGGGGCCGGGCCGAGGCTCAGCCGGAGGCGCGGGGCCAATTAACATTTTGATTGCGGGACTGGGGGGCCATCTGGACCGAGGCCTAATTACCCGGCAGACCCTCGGGGCGCCGGCGGGACGTGCCAGGCGCGAAGCCCTCATCGCCCGGCGCTCGCAGCCTCCTGCCGGACCCTGTCCCCGCCCTCGACTCTGCCCTTACAACTCCATCCGCGGCCGCCTTCTCTCGTCCTACTATGCTTGCCTCCCTGTCCCCTTCCTCATTCCTCCGTTCCTCTGCTCCGTCCTCCTACCCCCGTCTCTCTCCTTTGTCCCTCCCTCCCACCTCATCCTTTCTCCCTGCGCCATTCCTGTCGCCCTACAGTCACCCGTTTCCCTGTCCCTCCATCCACCCTCTCAGCCCCTTCCTCTCCTGCCTCTGTGCACATACCTGCCCCTCTCTATCAACCTCCTCACCCCCTTGCTCCCAGCCCCCTTGACAAAAGAGGCAGAGTGGGACACATGTGTCCCTCGGCTAGGTGCTCCCGAGGGGACCACTGGGGCGGCCCTTGCTCCCGCTCGGGTGGAGCCTGCAGCTCCCCCCCGGGACCCCTGGAGGGGAGGGACAGCTGGGTCCAGGCCTTGGCCATCAGTCTGCACCTACCCGGGTGCGGAGCGCACATGCGACCCGGGCACAATTACTTGGCCTCCTTGCCCCGCCCCCTGCCTCAGCATCCTGACCCCCCCCTTCCTCCTCACCCCCAACATCAGCAGATCGATGTGGCGCCCCAGTCCCAGGCCCCAGCTAGTAGAGGCTGGAGGAGGACAGTGAACAATTCTCACACTTTGGAAAAGTGTCAGCACTCCTGCATGGGAGGCCTCTCCAGTCTCTTACTGAGAGCTGGGGCCTTGGGGCCTTGGGAGGCTTTGTTGCAGGAGAGGGGATGGTCAGGGCACAGGCTGACTTGGCCCCCAGCCCGTCAAAGTCCCAGTCCCCCTCGCCACTCTGCAGAGCCCCAGCCGGGGAGCCTCTTCCTGCCACCCTGATGCAAGCCCCAGTTCTGCCCCTTGTCCCTTTTAGTGGGTGCAGTGTTGGCTGCAAATCCTCTGTGCCCTCTGCTGCTGGCTGCACCTCTCCCTGCCCTCCTAGGCCCTGTATTGTAGAAAGGTCAATCGTAAGGGTCAGGGGTTCCCACTCTTGTGTCCCCAGCACCCCACCCTCAGCAAAGCCAGAGCCCCTGGTGTGCCCACCCTCGAGTCTGCAGTCACACTCTCACCCATCCCTGCCCTATTGAGACTCCAACCCAGTAAACCAGTGGACAGCCCAGACTCGAGGGTTCATCCTGCTGGACAAGTGATGGGCAGAGAATGGGGTGTTGAATGGAGGTGACAGGTATGGGATACAGTTACTGGAGCACAGTTGGGGCAGAAGATGAGAACATTGACTTGGTTTTTGTGTGTGTGTTTTTTTTTTTTGTTTTTGGGACAGAGTTGTGCTCTTGTTGCCCAGGCTGGAGTGCAATGGCAAGATCTCGGCTCACCCCAACCTCCACCTCCCAGGTTCAAGCGATTCTCCTGTCTCAGCCTCCCAAGTAGCTGGAATTACAGGTATGCACTACCACGCCCAGCTAATTTTGTGCTTTTAGTAGAGACGAAGTTTCTCCGTATTGGTCAGGCTGCTCTTGAACTCCTGACCTCAGGTGATCTGCCTGCCTCAGCCTCCCAAAGTGCTGGGATGACAGGCGTGAGCCACCGTGCCTGGCCGAGGACACTGACTTGGAGAAGAGGTCAAGGCTCAGAAAGGACAGGCAGTCTGCAGAGGTTTATTCACAAGAACATTAAGCCACCAGGAATTTGGGCACGATGGGCAGGCGTGAAGCCACAGTGAGGGCTGCTGGGTGGTTAGTGGCCGATGACGCAGGCTCCAGCTAGGATGCTCAGGGAGAGGAGGGAATTGGGGTCTGCAGGCCTCAGCCAGGAGCACAGGAGTGGTTGAGGGAGAGAGAAAGCAGCCCTCAGAGAGGGCTGTGGGGAGGGACAGCATGGAAGGAGGGCCCTCAGCAGTGAGGTCGCGGGGTCTCTGGGGACAGAGCCCAGGAGAGGGTTTCAGGATGGGGGGGGGACTGTATTCCAAAATGGTTCTGATGGGGTTGGGGGAGGCATGGGGATGAGGGCCCAGACAAGCCCAAGGGCAGACTTGGTCCCTGCTGAGGCAGGAGCTTGGAAGGAGCCACAAGAGCAAGGTTGCCCCACAACACAACTGTAAATGTGCATGTGGAAAACAGAAGCAGAGAGCAAGGGCAACTCTCAGTGCCAGAAGATGTTAACAACAGGCTAGCATTCTGACTGTCAAAACAAATAACTGGCACAAATGAACTTGTTACACAACAAAGATGCTGAGACCTCAAAGGGGTTAGCAGGTAACTGACTACAGAAGAAATAAGAGACCTGCTAGGAATCGAAGACACGCTGGCTGGGTGAGGTGGCTCCCTGTCATCCCAGCACGTTGGGAGGCTGAGGCCGGGGGATCACCTGAGGTCAGGAGTTCAAGACCAGCCTGGCCAACATGGGGAAACCTGTCTCTACTAAAAATACAAAAATTAGCTGGGCGTGCTGGCAAATGCCTCTAAACCCAGCTACTCAGGAGGCTGAGATGTAAGAATCACTTGAACCTGGGAGGCGGAGTTTCCAGTGAGCTGAGACTGTACCGTTGCACCCCACCCTGGGCATTCTAAAAAAAAAAAAAAAAATGGAATCAGAGACATCCAAATTAAATGACAAAATGCAAATTTTAGGGGTTTTTTCTTGTTTATTACAGAAAATATCAAATATGCACAGATGTGCAAAGAGCCAGGTGATTTGGGTTCACCTCATGTCCAACAAGCACCTTCACTAAAGACCAGCCATGGGCATCCTGCCTCCTCCCCGACTCCCTCATCATTTTGAAGCAAATCCCAGACATTGCATCACAGAACACCATTTTTGGCAGGGTTTGGTGGCTCACGCCTTGGTAATCCCAGAAGTTTGGGGAGCCGAGGTGGGCAGATCACCTGAAGTCAGGACTTGGAGACCAGCCTGGCCAGCATGGTGAAACTCCATCTCTACTAAAAATACAAAAATTGGCCGGGCATGGTGGCTCATGCCTGTAATCCCAGTGCTTTGGGAGGCCGAGGTGGGCAGACAGCAAGGTCAGGAATAGGAGACCAGCCTGGCCAACATGGTGAAACCCCGTCTCTACTAAAGATACAAAAATTTGTCAGGCATACTGGCAGGTGCCTATAATCTCAGATATTCAGGAGACTGAGGCAGGAGAATCACTTGAACCTGGGAGGCAGAGGTTCCAGTGAGCTGAGACTGAGCCACTGCACTCCAGCCTGGGCGACAGAGCAAGGCTTCATCTGAAAAAAAAAAAAAATAGTCGATTGTGGTGGCAGGTGCCTGTAATCTCAGCAACTTGGGAGCAGAAGAATCATTTGAATGGGGAGGCAGAGGTTGCAGTGAGCCGAGATCGCACTCCTGCACTCCAGCCTGGGCGACAGAGCAAGACTCCATCTCAAAAACAAAAACAAAACAAAAAAAAACCCCGTAGTCATTTTTCTCTTGATAAAGACGTGAGTGGGGGTGTGGAGGGCAGCTAAGGAGCTGCAGAGCTGGGCCTCCACCTCCTGCTCAGGGCCAGCCCAGCTTGAGCTGGGGGTGCCTGGAGACACGATTGGACCCCGCCTCCTTCTTGCTTTCAGCAGGGTGACCCCTCAGTCTCCTGTGTCTCCGGGACTACATAGCAGAGGGGCCAGCAGCCCTGAAGTGGCCCAGATCCCACCCCCTTCCGAGCGGTCCAACTGCCTGACCTGCTGAGACCTTCCACTTCTGGCAGGGGTCACTTAAGCCCGGCTACTTAATTTTTTTTTTAAGAAACGGGGTCTTGCTGTATTGCCCAGGCTGGAGTGCAATGGCTATTCACAGGCATGATCCCACTACTGATCGGCACAGGTGTCCGACCTGGGCCAGTTCACCCCTCCTTAGGCAACCTGGTGGTCCCCCGCTCCCGGGAGGTCACCATATTGATGCCAAACTTAGTGCAGACACCCAACTGGCATAGCACACTACAGCCCAGAACTCCTGGGCTCAAGCGATCCTCGCACCTCAGCCTCCCAAGTAGCTGGAACTACGGGCACGTGCCACTGCACCCGGCTGGAGATACAATTTTCATATGGTAAAATCCCTTAAATGTAGATTCCATCAGCTTTAAAAACATATATTATCTTGCAACCTACTCACCTACAGAGACACAGGATACTTCCATGCCCTACAGGATGGTCCTTTGGGGCAGGTGAAAAATTTTGAAGGAGACATTGAGGAGAGGCTGGAGGAACCTGAGAGTGAGGCCTGGGAGGAGGCAGAGAGAGGAGTGGGGGAGGAAAGAGGTGGGGGAGGAAGAGGCCGAGGTGGAGAAGGCGGCTCAGGAGGAGCGGGGAGGAGAGGGCTTCCACCAGAGGGCAGCCGGGCCCCACCTCAGCACTCCTGGCAGCTGGGCTCACTTCTTTCCTAGCAGGGTGATATGGGGGGGCTCTGGAAGTGGCCATTGGGCCCTGATCCACCTGCACAGTGAAAGCCCGGTGTCAACCGCCTGGCAACCTCCTAATTCCTGATGCAGCGTAAGCCTCCAAGCCCTCACCTTCCTGCATCTCCCCATGGTGTGGCTTCACTGATAGCCAGGACTGCAAAGGCCCAGACATTCCTGCCTGAGGCAGGACAACCTTGATGGGCCATGGGCTCAGGCCTTTTGGCGGCCAGCAAAGGTGGTTGCTCTTGGGTGACCATCACTCCTCCCTCCACCCCATCTGACCTCCTCGCACTCCCTCCACAGATGTCCATCCTGAGAGCAGTCCTTTAAACATCCAAAAGCCCCAAACTCAGGCTCAGAGTCCTTTCCCAGAGCTTCATTCTGCCCCCTCCAACGGAATGTGATCCTCCAGCCAAGTTCACACTCCTGTCTCCACTTCCACCCCTAGCCCCTGCGCTCCCCTACCCAGGTTCCTTGAAGGCTTTGGGCCTGGCTGTCCTCCCCAGACTCTCCTGTTGACTGAAAAGTACCTGGGAACAGTGCACGTAGCCCAGCCTCTGCAACAGCCATTTCTACTCCTCGCCCTGGCCAAGCCCTCCGGGGTTCTCCTTGTGCCTCTTCATCCTGGGGGTGTTCAAGGCTCCATGCCAGGCACCCCATCATCTTCTTGCCCTCTCCCAGCCTCAGCTCCTCTGCCCTGGTGCTCTCACCCCAACACCTCAAACTCAGTAGAGCCTCCAGTCTTCAGCCTCAACACGTCTCTCTGCCTGTGGCCGCTGCTCCCATAGAGCCCCAGGAATCCTTCCTCTCCGAGCTTAGCCCTTGTGGATCCCCTTCCGATACTGACTTGGTCTGGCTGTGGGCATTAGCAAGACTAATCTGAGCCAAGTCTGTGACTACACACACCGTGGGATGACTCCAGAGCACGCCCTTGCTTTGGGATGCCTGCAGCCACAGCCGGCTGGGAGGAGCTCAGGTGAGGAACTCAGACTGGGCTGCTCAGGACAGGCCACACAGAGAGTTTCTGTTGGACAGGTGCCGCAGAAGGTCCAGCCCCAGCCAACCTCCCAACCAAATGCAATCACACAAGTGACCCCAGCTATAAAGCATAGGGTAGAACTGCCCCGCAGAGCCAGTCAGCTTGCACGATCAGAGAAATAGTAAGTTGCTACTGGCTGGGTGCAGTGGCTCACGCCTGTAATCCCAGCACTGTGGGAGGCCCAGGCAGGTGGATCACCTGAGGCCAGGCGTTCTAAGGCAGCCTGGCCAACGTGGCGAAACCCCGTCCCTACTAAAAAATACAAAAATTGGGGCCGGGCACCGTGGCTCGCACTTGTAATTCCAGCACTTTTGGAGGCCAAGGCAGGTGGATCATGAGGTCAGGAGTTCAAGACCAGCCTAGCCAAGATGGTGAAACCCCGTCTCCACGAAAAATACAAAAAAATTAGCTGAATGTGGTGGTGGGTACCTGTAATCCCAGCTTCTTGGGAGGCTAAGGCAAAGAACTGCTTGAACCCAGGAGGCAGAGGTTGCAGTGAGCCGAGATCATGCCACTGTACTCCTGCTTGGCCACAGAGTGAGACTGTCTCAAAAAAAAAAAAAAAAAAAGCCAGGCTTGGTGGCACATGCCTGTAATCCCAGCTACTGGGGCGGCCGAGGCAGGAGAATCGCTTGAACCTGGGAGGCGGAGGTTGCAATGAGCCAAGATTGTCATCCAGCCTGGACGACAGAGCAAGACTCCATCTCAAAAAAAAGTTGCTACTAGTATCTACATTTTACACAGCAATAGGTGACTGAAACAGAAGTTGGCAGCTGGAAGTGGGGTGCTGTTGTACCAAATATCTAAAATCAGTGGTACTGGCTTCAGGACCGGGTGGCAAGCAGAGGCCTGAGGAGACTGTCTACAGAGAATGGGAGTGAAGGAATCCACAAGGAGAATGGAGGAAGGTGAGCCATGTCAGCAGGATGCCCAGAGACTCAGCAGGCAAAATTGTGTAGGTGCCTGGTATGGGATGAAATGCCCCACCACCAAATAAAGATGTGTTGAAGTCCTAATCCACAGTATCTCAGGATATAACAACCTTTGGAAATAGGGCCATTGCATGCAGATTGAATTAGTTCAAGTGACAGGGTGGACCTTTTTTTTTTTTTTTTTTTTTTGAGACAGAGTTGCCCGGGCTGGAGTACAGTGGCGCGATTTCGGCTCACCACAACCTTCACGTTCAAGGGATTCTCCTGCCTCAGCCTCCTGAGCAGCTGGGATTACAAGCACACACCACCATGCCCTGCTAACTTTTTTGTATTTTTAGTAGAGACGGGGTTTCACCATGTTGACCAGGCTGGTCTCAAACTTTGGAAGCACGAGGTGGGCAGATCACCTGGGGTCGGGAGTTCAAGACCAGCCTGACCAACATGGAAAAACCCTGTCTCTACTAAAAATACAAAATTAGCTGGTTGCGGTGGTACTCCCTGTAATCCCAGGTACTCAGGAGACTGAGGCAGAAGAATTGCTTGAACCCAGGAGGCAGAGGTTCCAGTGAGCCAAGAATGCACCACTGCATGCCAGCCTGGGCAACAGAGCAAGATTTCATCTCAAAAAGAAAAAAGTCCAAACAATAGTAGCTTAAGCTGGACATTTGTCTCTTTCACAAAAACAGAGTTCAATGGAAGCCATCCAGGACTAGCAGGGCAACTCCACATCCATAGAGCTCCATAATTCTATCTTCTTCTTCTTGTTGTTTGTTTTTAAAAAAAAAAAAAAAAAAAAACAGAGTAGGCCAGGCATAGTGGCTCTCGCCTGTAATCTCAGCACTTTGGGAGGCTGAGGTGGGCAGATCACCTGAGGTCAGGAGTTCAAGACCAGCCTGGCCAACATGGTGAAATCCGGTCTCTAGTAAACATACAAAAATTAACCAGGTCTGGTGGCTCAAGTCTGTAATCCGAGCTACTCAGGAGGCTGAGGCAGGAGAATTACTTGAGCCCGGGAGTCAGAGGTTCCAGTGAGCTGAGATGGCGCCACTGCACAGCAGCCTGGGCAACAGAGCAAGACCTGGTCTCAAAA
>NW_022436943.1:66841819-66867805 GCF_009761245.1 Sapajus apella
TATATATATATATATTTTTTTGAGACGGAGTTTCACTCATGTTACCCAGGCTGGAGTGCAATGGCGCGATCTTGGCTCACCGCAACCTCTGCCCCCTGGGTTCAGGCAATTCTCCTGCCCCAGCCTCCTGAGTAGCTGGGACTACAGGCACGCGCCACCATGCCCAGCTAATTTTTTGTATTTTTAGTAGAGACAGGGTTTCACCATGTTGACCAGCATGGTCTCGATCTCTTGACCTCGTGATCCACCCGCCTCGGCCTCCCACAGTGCTGGGATTACAGGCTTGAGCCACCGCCCCCGGCCTAAAATAAATATTTATAGGGTTGTGTGCACCTACACACCAACAAGTAAGACCTCCCTCCTGCAAGGTGCCCCCTGGTTTCTCTGCCCATGACAGTGAAACTTCCTGTGTGATCTTGACTTTCCTCTTCCCTCTACCCTCTTCTTCTCCCCACCCCCCTGCCCCCCGAGTGCAGTTCCGTGATGCAGGAGGCCGCTTCTCTGAGGCTGTTCCTGCAGGGGTGTTCGTGCCTCTATGAGTGCCCATTTTACTTAACACGGGTTCCCTCTTCCTCCATTTGGGCCCTCTTCCCTCTGCGGGCTTTCGTCTGCCTCTGTGTGTCTGATGCCACGGCTCCGTCCTTGGCCCTCCTCCTGTTCTCCTCCATCCTCTGTGTTGCCAGGGACCTCTCATCTAGGGCTTTGGCTTCAGGGACCTCCCAGGGCATGATGGTTTCAGGTCTGTGCTTCCCCGTTTCCTTTCTCCCCAGAGCCCTCCTGCCTTTTTGCCTTTTTAAAATCTCCCCTGCAAGGTCCCATAAGCTCCTCAGGCCTTGTCTAACTCAGAGCTCCCGACTGCCAACCCCTCCTCCCCATGGCCCCCAGCCCTAATGCCCAGGCCAGAAACCCTGAACTCCCCAAGTCAGCTTTCTTCCCAGCTCACTTCCCACCCAGCAGCAAATCCCATCAATGGAGCGGTAGCTCAGAACTGCCTGTGATCTGTGCTCCTCTCTGTTCCCCTCTGCCCTTCCAGCTCCCCGCACAATTCCTGCAGCCTCCTGGTCCTTCCCCCCGACTCCCTCCCTGGGAGTGCATCTCTGCTTACAGCCCTCCAACAGATTCCAATGGCACACAGGGCTAAAGCTCGGAGCCACAACCTCCAAAGACACTGCCCGCCTTTCCCACCTCATCTCAGGCTGCCTCCTCCCTCATCCTCTCTTCTCTGACCATCCCAATCCGCTTGGAGCCTCTTGAGCACACCTAGCTCACACAGTCCTGCATCATGCCCTTGTGCTGCCCAAGACGCCCTTACCCCAGAGCTCCCCAGTCGGAGGGAACCTGACTTCCTTCTGGGCTCCCCCTAGATCACCAGCTCCAGGGGAGGAGGGACTTTCCCTGCCTAAGCGAAACTGAGCCCTCAACCCGAACCTAAGCTGGGTATTGCCACTCTAG
Organism: Sapajus apella; assembly: GCF_009761245.1. NCBI lineage: Eukaryota > Metazoa > Chordata > Mammalia > Primates > Cebidae > Sapajus > Sapajus apella. Next base: position 66,843,272 of record NW_022436943.1, read on the forward strand.
GACATCTTGAGCCCCATCTTCCAGGCGGTGGTGGGGGGGGTCTCTGCACTTGGGCTGTTAATAACAGTTGCTCCCAGGGACAATCTAAAGGCATTTCAGTAGCACCCAGATCCTGCCCCAGAAATGGGCCAGCTTGCCCCTTGCCCACTGAGTTTGAGCGGCCTTAGGATTGGGGGTCAAGCAGAGAAGCCATGGTTCCAGGCAGAACTGGCTTCTTGGGCCTGCAACCTGGGCAGTCACAGAGGGTCCCAGGCTCAGAATGGCCCCATACTTGGGTTTTTGTTGTTTTGTTTTGTTTTGAAACAGGGTCTCGCCCCATCGCCCAGGCTGGAGTGCAGTGGTGCTATCTCAGCTCACTGCAACCTCTGCCTCCCAGGATCAAGTGATTCTCCTGGGACTTGATTCTAACTGGCACTACAGCACACATCACCACACCTGTTAATTTTTAGTAGAGCTGGGGTTTCGCCATGTTGGCCAGGCTGGTTTCAAACTCTGAGCTCAGGTGATCCACCTGCCTCGGGCTCCCAAAGTGCTGGGATTACAGGCATGAGCCACCGCACCCGGCCCATACTTGGTTTAAATTCTATGCTGTTGCCATCTTGAAATTTATTTGTTTGTTTATTTTTGGGAGTGGGAGGGAAGGAAGGAGGGATGGAAGGAAGGAAGGAAGGAATTTATTTATTATTATTATTTGAGTTGGAGTCTCACTCTGTCACCTAGACTGGAGTGCAGTGGCACTATTTTGGTTCACTGCAACTTCTGCCTCCTGGATTCAAGTGATTCTCCTGCCTCAGCCTCCCGAGTAGCTGGGATTATAGGCCCCTGCCACCACACCCAGCTGATTTTGTTTGTTTGTTTTCTTGAGATGGAGCCTTGCTCTGTGTCACCAGGCTGGGGTGCAGTGGTGCTATCTCAGCTCCTGCAACCTCTGCCTCCCAAGTTCAAGTGATTTCAAGCCTCGGCCTCCCGAGTAGCTGAGATTACAGGCACACACCACCATGCCCACTTAGTTTTTTGTATTTTAGTAGAGACGGTTTCACCATGTTGGCCAGGATGGTCTCGATCTCCTGACATTGTGATCCACCCGCCTCGGCCTCCCAAAGTGCTGGGATTACAGGCATGAGCCACCGCGCCCGGCCCATACTTGGTTTAAATTATATGCTATTGCCATCTTGAAATTTTTTTTTTGAGTTGGAGTCTCACTCTGTTACCTAGACGGGAGTGCAGTGGCGTTATCTTGGTTCACTGTAACCTCTGCCTCCTAGGTTCAAGTGCTTCTCCTGCCTCAGCCTTCCGAGTAGCGGGGAATACAGGTACCTGCCATCACACCCGGCAATTTTTAAAAATATTTTTAGTAGAGATGGGCTTTTACCATGTTGGCCAGGCTGGTCTCAAACTCCTGACCTCAAGTGATCCACCCACCTCGGCCTCCCAAAGTGCTGGAATTACACGTGTGAGCCACCATGCCCAGCCTATCTTGAAATTCTTAATAACTTTATTTTTATTGTTTATTTTTTTAGAGACTGGGGTCTCACTATGTTGTCAAGGCTAGCCTTGAACTCCTGGGTTCAAGCTCTCCCACCTCAGCTTCCTGAGCAGCTGGGACTACAGGCATTCACCACTGCACCCCACTCAATAACCTTCTAACTATGGGCTCCAAACTTAGATGTGGCATGGAGCCCTGCAAATTATGTAGCTGCTCCTGGATGCAGGGACACTCAGCTGACACTGCCTGAAGACCTGGAAAGCCAGGTGCTGCTTCCCCTGGGACTTCATGGCCCACGGCCTTCTCAGCTTCCACAACAGCCGTCAGCACCCAGGAGGCCCTCAGGTGCTTCAGTGAGAGTTGGGGGATCCACTGGACAAGGGAGTGTGGGCCTGGGTTCCAGTGGGGACTGGAAGCGGGTGTCAGAGGCGCAGGGCAGGGGTTCCAGCAGGAACGGGGAGTGGGTGTCAGGGCCGCCGGGTGAGAGTTCCAGTGGGCACAAGGAGTGGGTGCCAGGGGTGCTGCACATTCTCCGTCCTAGGAGGCCCTGGACACTGGCCCGGGACTCTCACGCCCACCCCCTCGGAGGCAAGTGGCAGCAGTGTGGTTATGAGCCAAGCATGCGCCCCTAGGCAGAGGGCTTGTCTAGCTGTACCCCACCTCATTGCTGGTTGGACTAGCAGCGGGCACCGGGCTCAGAATGGACCAATCAGATTCTGACTCCTGGATTCCACGCATTGGTCAGCACCTCTGAGGTCAGAGAGGACAATTTATTAAGTGCTGCTGGCTAAGAGGGGCTGGAGTTCCCAACCTCTCAAGTGATGGGCCCAACCCAGCAGCCTGGCCATATTCCATCCCTTGCTCCCAGCTGTTCCTGTGTTGGAACCCAAGCTCTGGGGTTTGCTTCAGTCGCCTGGAAGGCACAGGCTCCCTAAGGTCCTAGGAGTGCACCATGGTGGAAGCCATAGGCACCAGGGCACTTCCCCTGCCCCCAGAAAATGACCCGTGTGGAAGGTGAGACAACTTTATTGAAAGGAAGGCCAGTGAGTGGGACTCATATTCGATCTGCCCCAGAGTGGGGTGCTGGGAGGTTGGGAAGAACGCAGTCCTGGGGTGGGGGTGGCCCTCGGAGTCACACCTCCAGGTTGGACTGAGAGGAGCTGGCCTTGTCCACGAGGCTCTTGTGCAACACGGAGGGGGTGCTAGAGGGTGGCCAGTGGCGAACCACGTGCCGGTAGGAAGTGGCCAGGTAGTCGAAGTAGTTGATGTTGAGTTTCCGGGCCATGTAACGGCCCAAGTATTCCATTTGCTGTGGCGGCAGGTGGCGCTCAACTCGGGCCGGGACAGGACAGACCCCCGTCGCCATGAGGGCGACCCCTTCCCTTTCCAGGCAGCATTCCCAGTCCTGCCCGCAGCCCCGGCGCCCTCTCCACGGCCCCCAGCCCAGGACCGCGCTGTATTTACCCCACCCAAAGACCCTAACAGCGACCGGTGTCATCGTGTCCCGAGGAGGGCACGTGTCTGGGCGGGACCCACCTCGTAGTGCTCCGACAGCTGCACCAGCACCAGCGGCTCCAACCTGTGGCCGCCGAGGACCAGCTGGAAGAAGCATCTTCCGTAGGCTGCGGGGAGAGTGGGCTCAGCCGGCCTGCGCGCCCCTCCACGCTCCCAAGTGGCCTCCCCGTCCTCGGTCCCGGGTCCCGGGCGTCACCGTCGGAGCTGGAGGCCAGGCGCACGTAGACCAGGTGCAGGGGGCCCTGGCACACCGCGCGGCCCTGGATGGAGAAGTGGTACACGCCGCGCGGGTGGTTCAGCACCAGGCGGCGCCGCGGCAGCGATGACACCACCATCCACAGGCCCACCGCCACGCCGTACGCGGGGAAGACCCAGGTCTCCTGCTTCTGCACCTGTGGGCGGGCGCCGCGGGGAGCGCCTGAGCGGGTGCAGGGCGGGCCCGCGGGGGCGGAGGGCAGGGGGGGGGGCCGGGAGCTCGCACCTTTCTCAGGGAGCTGACGCTGACCAGGACCACGCAGACGGCGAGGAGCAGCATCCCCTTCCACAGCGTGTCCTGGTAGTACTCCAGCACGAAGACTAGGGGCGGCGCGGCGAGTGAGGACGCCCGGGCCTCCCGCAGCCGGGGTGGCGGCGCCGGGGCTGTGCCCGGAGTGGCTGGGTCCGCGCAGGGCTCGGGGCGGCAGCTGCAACTAGCCCGCCGCGTTTCCGCCCCCGGGAGCACCGGCCGGCCCGCCCGCGGCCCCTGGCCCTGCCCACCCGGCTCCGCGCCATTCAGGCCTCGGCCCGGCTCCCTCCTCCCAGACGTGCCGCGCCCCGCCCCGCCCCGCGCGCACCGTTTGGCTGCTGCTGCTCGAACGGGAAGAAGCTGTTGTTCTTAAGGCACCTGGCCAGGCGACGCTCGGGGCAGAAGAGTCCTAGGGACCACAGCCGGAAGCGCCAGCCGAAGGAGGTCGCGCGCAGGCCGCGGGCCCGGCCCTTACGGACCTGCCCCTTAGGGCTCTGGGTCAAGCAGAGGTGGTCAGCCTGGCCGCTCGCCCGCCGCCGTCGCCCACTGCCCACAACGGCGCGCCTACCTGGCTGTGCAAATTCTCCAGGGCTGCAGGCCCAAGAAGGAGCAGGAGCTCACAGAGGACCGGCAGGGCAGCAAGGCCACGTAGCGGCCCGGGGAGGGGGGGACCGCACACGCGTTCTAGAAGTTCTGGGCGGGTTCTAGAAGGGGCCACTCTGTTGACCACCCCTTAGGGAGTGCTGGACTGAGGTCCCACAGTGGGAATGAGCTTCTTGACCAGTCCATGCACTGGAGGCCCCTGTGTGGCCTGTTCACTGCCCTCATCTGAAGGGTGGACTCCCCAGGCCTGAGGTGGAGAGAAATCTGCAGGCAGGGACCCCTCAATGAACCCCACGGCTGGGCGGGGCCCCACCTCTACACCCACATGCAACCACCAACAGCTCACCAGTGTTCCCGAGGGTGGGACATACACACACTGGGTCCCTCAGTTGGCAGGCAAAGGCATAGCCACCTGCAGGCTCAAGAACCCTTGGGCCACCCTGACCCCACAACACACAGGCTCTGGGCTGGCTGTAGCCCCAGTGGCACCATCAGGTATAACCCGTTGCCCAACCTTACCCTGAGGACCACACACACAGAGCTCCTAAAAAAGTTTTATTTTAACAAAATGCTCCAATATCTGAAACTGGGCAAAGGTGGGTGGGGGGCAGGCTGGCTGAAGTGTCCCAGGTCTGTGGCTGCCTAGCTGGGCGAGGAGCTGGTGAGCAGCTGCTCCAGACACCACTGGACTTCCTCCAGGCCCCGGTAGGCCCGCTTCAGGCCCCGGGGAAGGCAGCGGCAGGACTCCAGGTTGAGGTAGAGCAGGCCTGGGCAGCTGCTGATCACAGAGCTGTGGGCAGGGCAGGCCACAGGAAGTTGAGCCATTGCCTGGAAGACTTCCCTCAGAAGGGCTTAGGCCAAGCTAGGGAGCTGTGCCTGCTGCTGCTCCACACCTGGCTCTGCCACCCATAGCCACCAAGGCCAAGCCCAGTTGCCCTGGTGTCCCCAAGCCCAGCCCACGAAGGTGCTGGGACAGTACGCATGCCCCTCTGACCCCTGGAGGTCTCAGGCCAGGCAGGACACCATTTTCAGACCCCAGGCAGACGCAGTGACAGCCACACTGGCTCCAGGGACTGGGGGAGGGGATGCTGACCTGACTGTGCTTGGTGTGACCCTGGTGCCCCTGAGATTAAGGGAGCACAGGGCTGGGTGCGAGCCCCCAGGGGTGCTTAAGAAGGCAGCCAGGGCCTGCTCCAGGTCCTTCTCACTGAACCCCTGGCCACTCAAGTCCAGTTCTCGCAGGGTGTGGCACCACTTCTGGGTCAACAGGGGGCTGCCCTCCTTGGCTAGAGTCAGCCGGTCTGAGGTGCCATACAAGCCCAGATGAAGCTGTTCCAGCTCTGCAGTGAGAGGAGTGAGCATAAGCTGCTGGGTGGCAAGGGTCCCCACACATCACCCACCCGGCCACCACCCAGGACCGCTGACCCCGGCACGGCAGATCTTGAAGGCCAGCTGGTGTGATGCGCGCACAGCCACGAAGATCCAGCAAGCGCAGGTTGGGAGAGCCGTGGAGCAGGCGGCCCAGGACCTCGTTGCTCACAAAGTTGCAGGTGGAGCTCGCCAGGCAGAGCTCCTCCAGGCTAGGGAAGCCTGGTCCGGGAGCAGCCCCTCGTCCAGGAGGCTTGGGCAGCCACATCAGGTTCAGCAGCCGCAGCACCTGGGAACAAGGCCTAGGCTGTAGATGGGGGAGGGTGTCACAGGTGGGAGGGGTGGGGAACCAGGTACCTGGAGCTGGGGACAGCCTTTCTGCAGAGCCTCGACAGGCAGCTGGAGGGGAATGCTATTGCGGTTGATGTCGGTGCTCACCTCCAGGACCTGGAGGTGGGGGCAGCAGCTGCCCTGCAGAGATGGGGGGTGTCACGGGGTCAGTGGTCTGGCAGTCCCCAGCTCAGCATCTGGCTCAGCTCCCACCAATGCCAACCTACCAGCAGTGCGCCCAGGATGGCTGTTGTCTGGGAGCTGTAGGTCAGCCACAGCTTGCGCATTCGGGGCCCTGCCTCCTCCAAGAAGCTCACCACAGCTGTGGACTCCACCTGAGGCCCCAGTACAAGAGAACCTGTCACCCCAGCCTGGGCTTTTTCAGGGACCCTTGGGACACAGGGCTCACCATGGAGTGCTGTAGGTCCAGGCTATGGAGCTGGCAGCAGGCTTTGGCTAGCATGACCAGAGCATCAGCAGTCACACCGTGGCAGCCGGAGAGTTTGAGGAAGGTGAGTCGAGGACAGGACTCACCTACCAGCTGCGGGGAGACAGAGGGCCAGCTGGGGTTGGGAAAGGGCAGGCTAAGATCCACGAGGGAAGCAGACAGGTGGCTGGTGCCAGCCCCACTTTACCACCTTAGCTGTGACCTCCTTTATGCCCATGTCAGGTCTACCTGGGTGTCCCTGCCTCTGACACTTCCCTCCTGGAGGAAACAGCAGGAAAAGAGAACCAAGCAGGCAGGCAGGCATCCCCATGGAGCAGCGTTAGGCCCCCAAGGTGCCTGACCCACTTCCTAGTGTACTGAACAGTCCCAGAGGGTCACAGCTGGTGTGCAGGGCAGCCTGAAGCTCTCACCTTCAACACGGGTTGTACCTGAGACTTCCAGTGGATGAGGGTCAGCCTCTGGAGCTGTGAAAACCTGGGCCGACAGCAGAGGCAGAGCTGCACTAATGTTCCCACAGGAGTCCTTCCCACCCAAAACCTTGGTGCAGGGAGACAGAAGGGGCCTGGAGCCAGGGGATAAGGAAAAGAGGGAACCCCTCACCGACTGGGCATAAGCCACTCCAGGGAAGCAAGGAGCTTCTTCTCCGCCTTGACTCTGCCGTTGGCAGGCCGGCTGGCCAGCGGGGGCGACAGGGTCACGGTGTGCCAGAGCGCGGGTTGGGAGGCGGCCTCTTGCCAGCGGCGGCACACGCGCGCAGCCCTGGGAAAATAGCGCTGTTGAGGGTACCGGCCCCTTAGTAGGCGATGCCCCCCTCTCGCAGCGCAGTGGATAGCCGGCTCAAAGCTGAGCCCCTGAGGCTCCAACCGGGCGACTAAGGGACTGTGCTCTCGGACGGCGGCGTGTGCGCCCCGATGCTTTCGCCCTCCGCCCCCGCCCGGGCCACCGCTCGGACCTCATCTGGCCCAAGCCCCTGAGCTCGGCGGCGGGCCCGGCTGCAGCGTTACCTGCCGAGGAAGGGCATGGGCCCGTCCGCCGCCACCAGCAACCTGAAAATCTGCACCAGGACTTCCAAGGGAATGCGGTCTCCCCAGCCCGCGTCTGGCCCGTCCTCGGGCGTGGGCGCGGGCTGGGGCCTCAGCCTGGCCTTGGGCTTGGGCTTGGCAGCGCGGGGGCCCGGGGGCGGCTGCCGGGGAGCGCGGCGTGCAGCGCGCCGCTGTGCGCGGGGTCGGGCGGGCCCGGGTTCGGACAGCACCAGCAGCATGCTGTCGGACTGCAGCAGGTGGTACCCCGAGCCGCTTGGCGCCAGCCGGTCCCACCACCAGTCCTCGGCCGAGCGGGCCCGCGGCGCGGCTCGGGCTCTGCGCCGTACCCAACGAGACGCCGGGGCAGCCATGGCCGCCGACTCCGCTCGGGCAGTCCCGGGGAGCGGAAGGGGCGGGCCTACAGACACCCGCCGGCTCCACTCAGCGCCAGCCTACCGACCAGCTTCCGGGGCGGGACTTCCGGCCGTGGGCCGCGCTGGGTCGGGCCCGGAGCCGCAGTGAGGGTATCGGATCCTGTCTGGCGCCGCGCCCTCAGCGCGCGGGACTGCGGTGGCGCTCCTGGGCCAGACGACGGCGTCCCGGCGTGGCCAGAAGCCGTCATTGGAGCGGGCGCGAAAGGGGCGCGGGACGGGACGCGCAGGGGCCGACGGCGTCCGGGCGTGACCAGAAGTCGGCATTGGAGCGGGAGCACACGCGGCGCGGGACGGGGACGCGCAGGGGCCGGACTGCTCCCGGTCACCCACCCGATGCTGGCACAGCCGCCCCGGCCCCTCCCCTGGCATCTGACCTGCTCCCTGCGGTCCCGGGCACGCAGAAGCCCTGGGGCGTGCGTGGCTCCTGCCGGTAGGCGCCCTGGCCTGGGGTCCGGCGGGCGGTGGTGGTTGCGGTGACTCCAGCCCCGCCTGGCCCTGAGCAGGCGGCTCCACCCGCTCCTTCCGCCTCCTCCCCTGGGCCTGCGGCACCTCGGGCGGGTTTCCCGCTTTCCTGCCTGCCGGCGGTCCAGACTGCCGGGCGGAGCTGCTGGGCACGTTTTAGCCAATGCTCCCCATCCCCACTCCGGCCCGGGGCTCCTCCAGCTCGCCTGTTGGTGGTGGCCTCACCCTGTTCTGACTCCGGCTCGGGGTCCTCAGTGCTGGTCTGTTTCTTTCAAGCTAAAAGAGGTCTTAAGTTCCCAGAAGAGTCAAGCGTTTCCGGACCTCGGTGGGAAAAGAACTGGCTGTGACCTTTGCCCTGACCTTGAGGGGCCTAGCCTCGTGCTCAATGGCAGCACCCACGTCCGGCCGTCCGGTGCTGACCCACGTGCTAGTGGCTCTCTTCGGCATGGGCTCCTGGGCTGCGGTCAATGGGATCTGGGTGGAGCTACCTGTGGTGGTCAAAGACCTTCCCGAGGGTGAGTGGGAGGAGGTGCAGGTGGGCCCAGGAAGGTGGGCTTTCGCTTCCCTTGGGTGTCATGCCCCTGACATGGCCTCCTCCCTTCCCTGCAGGTTGGAACCTCCCCTCCTACGTCTCTGTGCTAGTGGCTCTGGGGAACCTGGGTCTGCTGGTGGTGACCCTCTGGAGGCGGCTGGTCCCAGGAAAGGGCGAGCGGGTCCCCATCCGGGTGGTGCAGGTGCTGAGCATGGTGGGCTCAGCTCTGCTGGCCTCTCTGTGGCACTACGTGGCCCCAGTGGCAGGACAGCTGCATTCCGTGGCCTTCCTAGCCCTGGCCTTCGTGCTGGCGCTGGCATGCTGTGCCTCTAATGTCACGTTCCTGCCCTTCCTGAGCCACCTGCCACCTCACTTCCTACGGTCGTTCTTCCTGGGTCAAGGCCTGAGTGCCCTGCTGCCCTGTATGCTGGCCCTAGTGCAGGGTGTGAGCCGCCTTGAGTGCCCACCAGCCTCCACCAACGGCACCCCTGGTCCCCCGCTCAACTTCCCTGAGCGTTTTCCCACCAGCACCTTCTTCTGGGCACTGACCTCCCTTCTGGTCACTTCAGCTGCTGCCTTCCAGGGTCTCCTGCTGCTGTTGCCACCACCACCATCTGTACCCACAGGGGACTTAGGATCAGGCCTCCAGGTGGAAGCCCCAGGAGCAGAGGAAGAGGTGGAAGAGGCCTTGCCATTGCAAGAGCCACCAAGCCAGGCAGCAGGCACCCCCCCTGGTCCAGACCCTAAGGCCTATGGGCTTTTCTCGGCCCGCAGTGCCTGCCTGCTGGGCCTGCTGGCCACCACCAACGCACTGACCAACGGCGTGCTGCCTGCTGTGCAGAGCTTTTCCTGCTTACCCTACGGGCGTCTGGCCTACCACCTGGCTGTGGTACTGGGCAGTGCTGCCAATCCCCTTGCCTGTTTCCTGGCCATGGGCGTGTTGTGCAGGTACACAAGGGCCCCCTAGCCCCTGGGTGGGTGGAACTCAGGGCTGGGAGCCAGGTCCTGGCACAGTCAGCCCTGACTCTCTGCTCACCCATTGCAGGTCCTTGGCAGGGCTGGGTGGCCTCTCTCTGCTGGGCGTGCTCTTTGGGGCCTACCTGATGGCACTGGCAATCCTGAGCCCCTGCCCACCCCTTGTGGACACCTTGGCAGGAGTGGTCCTCGTGGTGAGCACGGGGGTGGGGGGGGCGTGACATGGGGCGGGGGTATTCCCCTGGAGCAGATGCGTCTCACGCTCAGCCTGCTACTGTGTCCCCTCAGGTGCTGTCATGGGTGCTGTGTCTGGGCGTGTTCTCTTACGTGAAGGTGGCAGCCAGCTCCCTACTGCATGGCGGGGGCCGGCCGGCATTGCTGGCCGCTGGCGTGGCCATCCAGGCGGGCTCTCTGCTGGGTGCTGTCGCCATGTTCCCTCCAGTCAGCATCTACCACATGTTCCACAGCAGAAAGGACTGTGTAAATCCTTGTGGCTCCTGAGCCTGGGCAGGTGGGGACCCCGCTCCCCCATCCTGTATTTACCTCAGTGCTGCCACCGTGCCTGAATGCCGCAGCCCAGGAGGCCCCCGCGCCGGCACACTCATGGACACTCACACACTCCGTAGGAGACCCTAGCTTTCCAGGTGGGGGTCAGGGGCAAGGACCAGGCTTGGAGCCAGGGACTGGCTGGGGCTGTAGGGTAAGCCCCGGGGTCTGGGACTTACATGTGGCTTGTGTAATAAAACATTTTTATGTAATGAGTTGGCATTAATTCTTTGAGAACTTCTCTTTGTATGGATGCTTCCCTGAGCCAAAGCCATGGCCTGGCCTGTGTAGCAGAAGCCGCCTCTCCCCAGGCCCTGGGCAGGTCCTTGCCCTCTGCAGGCCGGTCTCACGGATCATGCAGCCACACCCTCTGAGCCCAGACTCCCCCACATTGCTTCCTGGAACTGCCCTGAGCTCTCTGGGCCCACACAGGCTACCATGCTCAGAGGAGTAGGAGGCTCTCCTCCAGGCAAGGCCACTGTTCCACAAGCATCTCTTAAGGGCACGAGGGTCAGTCAGGATGGGGCTGTGACATGCTGAGCTCCCAGTCCACCCTCACTCCTGGAATGACTCGTTGCCTGCTGGCTTCCCAGGAGTATCCTGCTAGGGATTTACACTGGGGGGTTGGTGTGCAGACCCCAGGGTGCTCAGTGCGGGGGGACTCAGAAGAGATAGAGATTCTAGCCCATTGAGACCCTTTGGCCTGAGCATTGCCGCCTCCAGCCTCTCAGCGCCAGCTCCTTCTGCAATCAGCCCCGCAAAGGTGTGAAACTCTTCAGGCAGACTTGGCTACAGCTGCCTTCTCCCTGAGCTGCTGGCACACTGCCCCTGGCCCCGGGCAGCCTGGGCCTGTGCATGTTGCCATTTGCAGGGAGCAGACCATGGCCTGTTCTGGGCTGGGTGGTTCTCAGGCTCCCACAAAAAGGGCTGGAGGTGCAGAGAAATTGAGAGGAGCCCCTGAGCTTGGCAGCAAGGACCTGGAAGAAAGTGCTGGGGGAGGCCGTGCCAAGGTGGGAACCTGGCTTTTTTCACTGTGTGGGCAGCCACCCCCGGGAGGCAGGGCACCAGACTGTAATCCAGTGTGGCTGGCCTGGCAGCAAGGCCTGTTCTCACAGGCAAGAGGCCCCACTTCTGCATAGGGGCCCCTGCAGCCGCAGGGAGTGGGTAGGCAGGCGCTGGGGAAGATGAGTCCGTTCCTGCTGCCCGAGGGCCGCCTAGGACAGTTCTGCTCTCCAGACGCTTTTTCTGACTGTCCTTGAGTTGGCCTGCACACGGGCCTTTGAAGTGCCCGGCCTTCCTCCCTGCTTCTGCTCCCTCCTGTCTTGGCAGGACCATCAGAGGAGGAAGGAGCCCTCGTGACCGGGAAAGCCTCTGGTCTGGGGCCCCATCAAACGTCAGGGGCGGGCCAGCTTCCAGGGGACTTGGGACCTCCCAGCCCTGAGAGCAGTGGTCACCGCCAGGTCCAGCCTTCCAGGATGCTGCTGCCTGAGGCTGGGCCCCTGCCCAGCTGACCTGGCTACTTCCTTTTGGGGGTTGCAGGTATTGAGGACTCTAGGGGCTGGGGGCTGCAAGTTGGCTGTGAGCAGAAGTGGCCTGGTAAGAGAAGAAAGATTCTGAGGGAAGATGAGGACAAGGATGGGATGAGGCAGGTGGTATTGGTGGCAAGGCCACAGACAGCAGGGCTCCTGGTCTCATGCTGTCTCCCTTCCCCTCATCACTCTGCCCCTGCCCCGTCAGCACCGGTGCTTGGGGCCTGCCCTCTCCTGTCCACCCTGGGCTGGAGGCTGGTGGAGCGACCTCCCAGCTTTCTCCTGGCTTCCTTCCCATGGAGCAGCGATCAAAGACATCCATGGGGCCCCTGCTCTGTGCCACAGTCACCAGGGCCGCAGAGGAGCAAGGTGCACAGGCCCGAGTGAGGAATCTGCTGCCTTCTGAAGTCCCCATGCGCTTCCTGCCCATATCCCTATTTTGACCTCCACCTCAGTTCCTACAGTAGGAACTGGGGCGGGGGTCAAAATGATAACAGCAGGAAAGTGCCTCAGCTTTGAGTGCTGCTTACTTACGGTTTCCCAGGGCTCAGTCCAGGGCCAGAGCCCGGCCTTGCGGAGGCAGAACAGCCCGCTGTGAAGGGCTTGCCGGGATCAGGATGCCTACCACCACCAGCTGCACAGCAGGTGGCCAGAGGCTTCCGGAGACTCTGCCTCAGCACTTTGGGAGGCTGAGGAGGACGGATCACCTGAGGTGAGGAGTTTAAGACCAGCCTGGCCAACATGGCAAAACTCTGTCTCTACTAAAAATACAAATATTAGCTGGGCATGGTAGCAGGCACCTGTAATTCCAGCTACTCGGGAGGCTGAGGCACAAAAATCGCTTGAACGTGGGAGAAGGAGGTTGCGGTGAGCTGAGATCATGGCATTGCACTCTAGCCTGGGCAACAGAGTGAGATTCTCTCTCAGAAAAAAAGGCCAGATGATGTGGCTTATGCCACCTCAGCACTTTGGGAGGCTGAGGCAGGCGGATCACCTGAGGTCGGGAGTTCAAGACCAGCCTGACCAACATGGAGAAACACCGTCTCTACTAAAAATACAAAATTATCTGAGTGTGGTGGTGCATGCCTGTAAGCCCAGCTACTCAGGAGGCTGAGGCAGGAGAATTGCTTGAATTCAGGAGGCAGAAGCTGAAGTGAGCCAAGATTGCACCACTGCACTCCAGCCTAGGCAACAAGAGCGAAACTCTATCTCAAAAAAAAAAAAAAAAACCAGCAGGGCCGGGCGCGGTGGCTCAAGCCTGTAATCCCAGCACTTTGGGAGGCTGAGGCGGGTGGATCACGAGGTCAAGAGATCGACACCATCCTGGTCAACATGGTGAAACCCCGTCTCTACTAAAAATACAAAAAATCAGCTGGGCATGGTGGCACGTGCCTGTAATCCCAGCTACTCAGGAGGTTGAGGCAGGAGAATTGCCTGAACCCAGGAGGCGGAGGTTGCGGTGAGCCGAGATCGCGCCATTGCCCTCCAGCCTGGGTAACAAGAGCGAAACTCCGTCTCAAAAAAAAAAAAAAAACCAGCAGAGAAGGGCCAGCCAGGCTGTGGCCACCACATGCAGCTGCCTCTCCCAGGTGTGTGGCCATCCTGTCTGACGCTAATCCCGTGCGTGTGGGGACTACTGGTACATGTCACCACACCTGGCTAATTTCCGTATTTTTAGTGGAGACAGGGTTTTACCATATTGGCCAGATGGCCTTGATCTCTTGACCTCATGATCCGCCCACCCCAGCCTCCCAAAGTGCTGAGATTACAGGCGTGAGCCACCGTGTCTGGTCCTAATTTTCTTTTATTTTTTGTAGAGACAGGGTCTCACCATGTTGCCCAGGCTGATCACGAACTCTTGGGCTCCCAAGTGATCTTCCTGCCTCCACCTCCCAAAGTGCTGGGATCACAGGTATGAGCCACGGTGCCCAGCCACGCCCCTTGATGTAGATTTGCTCAGAGAACCCACCGACTGACATGGGGACGTGGACAGTGGTCCTGTAAGGGGCTCTCTTGATTCCACTGAATACACAAAGTACTCAGGGAGCCCACCTGACAAGGAGGAACCCCAGGGCAAGCAGAGCTGGGGGGACACAGCAAGAGGCAGGGCCCTGACCACATCCCTGGCCACCTGGGGCTGGTGGCGCCTGAGCGAGTGTCCCTTGGGCTTCGAGTCCCAGGATACCTGGTTCTCCCAATCCGTCCAGCCCAGTTTCCACAGTTACCCAGTTTTCTCAGTACTAGACCATCCCCCAGGCCCTAGACCCTCATGTCTGGTTACCCTGTAATGACTCAACAGGTTTTTAGTGCCAATTCTTGGAGGTAGGAGTACTCCAGTAAACAGAGTTTAATGAACACAAAGCTAGCCATTTAGAAGGACAGGAAGAACTTAGAGGCAAGGATTTTACTTTTTTTGTTGTTGTTTTTGAGATGAAGCCTTGCTCTGTCGCCCAGACTGCAGTGTAGTGGTGTGATCTTGGCTCGCTGTGACCTCCACTTCCCCCTGCACCCCCAGGTTCAAGCTATTTCTTCTGCCTCAGCCTCCTGAGTAGCTTGGATTTCAGGCATGCACCAACACACCCAGGCATTTTTTTAATATTTTTAGTAGAGACAGTGTTTCACCATGTTGACCAGGCTAGTCTCCAACTCCTGACCTCAAGTGGTTCACCCACCTGGGCCTCCCAAAGTGCTTGACACCTGGCTGAGACTAGGATTTTTCAAGGATACTTTGGCAGGCAGAGAACTAGGGAATGCGGAATGCTGGTTGGTTGGGGATGCCATCATATGAGTGTGGAAAACTGTCATCACACACTGCATCTGTCTCTGTAGAGCCACAGATCTGGTTGAATTATGAGTCCTGGTTAGGGTAGAGTCAGTCGGGCATCAGAATGCAAAAGGCCTCGCCGGGCTCAATTGCTCACGCCTGTAATCCCAGCATTTTGGAAGGCCAAAGGGGGCATATCACAAGGTCAGGAGTTTGAGACCAGCCTGGCCAACATGGTGAAAACTTGTCTCTACTAAAGATACAGAAAAAAAAATTAGCCCAGTGTGGTGGCGTGCATCTGTAATATCAGGTACTTGGGAGGCTGAGACAGAAGGATTATTTGAACTGGGGAGGCAGAGGCTGAGGCAGGAGAATCACTTGAACCCGGGAGGCAGTGAGCCGAGATCCCACCACTGCACCCTGGTCTGGGCGACACAGCAAGACTCCATCCCCCCAAAAAAAACCAAAAAAAACTGCAGACTAATATTCCTTATGAACAACACAGACGCAAATACCTTCAACAAAATACCAGTAAACGGAAAGCAGCAGGATAGAAATAGAAGCGTATGCTCTGAAGGCCGGGCGCGGTGGCTCAAGCCTGTAATCCCAGCACTTTGGGAGGCTGAGGCGGGTGGATCACGAGGTCAAGAGATCGAGACCATCCTGGTCAACACGGTGAAACCCCATCTCTACTAAAACTACAAAAAATTAGCTGGGCATGGTGGTGCGTGCCTGTAATCCCAGCTACTCAGGAGGCTGAGGCAGGAGAATTGCCTGAACCCAGGAGGCGGAGGTTGCGGTGAGCCGAGATTGCGCCATTGCACTCCAGCCTGGGTAACAAGAGCAAAACTCCGTCTCAAAAAAAAAAAAAAAGCGTATGCTCTGAACAAGTCGAATTTATTCCAGGAATGTGGCTGGGCCAGGTGACTCACGCCTGTAATCCCAGCACTGTGGGAGGCCGAAGCAGGCAGATCACCTGAAGCCAGGAGTTCAAGACCAGCCTGGCCAACATGGTGAAACCCCGTCTCTACCAAAAATACAAAAATCAGCCGGGCGTGGTGGTGGGTGCCTGCAATCCCAGCCAACTGAGATGGCATCACTGCACTCCAACCCAGACGACAGTGCAAGACTCCGTCTCAAAAAACAACAACAAAAAGTATTCCAGGCATGCAAAGTTGGTTTAAGATGAGAAAATAAATGCAGTACACCATATTAATAAAATAAAGGACATAAATAACATGATCTCTCAATGGATTCCAAATCAATTCCAATTTCCACCTGAGAGTGGTGGCCTATGCCTGTAGACCCACCTACGTGGAAAGCTGAGGTGGGAGAATGGCTTGCCGTAATTGGACCACTGTCCTCGACTTGAGCAACAGAGCCAGACCCTGTTTTGAAAGAGGGAGAGAGAGAAAAAAGGAAGGGAGGGAGGGAAGGAGGGAGGAAGGGAAAAGCTTAACAGAATCTGGCCAGGCACAGTGGCTCAAAGCTAGAATCCCAGCACTTTGAGAGGCCAAAATGGAAAGATCACTTGAGCCCAAGAGTTTGAGACTAGCCTAGGTGAAACCCCATTTCTTTTTTTTTTTTTTTTTTTTTTTTTGAGACGGAGTTTCGCTCTTGTTACCCAGGCTGGAGTGCAATGGCGTGATCTCGGCTCACCGCAACCTCCGCCTCCTGGGTTCAGGCAATTCTCCTGCCTCAGCCTCCTGAGTAGCTGGGACTACAGGCACGCACCACCATGTCCAGCTAATGTTTTGTATTTTTAGTAGAGACGGGGTTTCACCATGTTGACCAGGATGGTCTTGATCTCTTGACCTCGTGATCCACCCGCCTCGGCCTCCCAAAGTTCTGGGATTACAGACATGAGCCACCGTGCCCAGCCAGGTTGTTTTTTTTTTTTTTGAGATGGAGTCTCCCTCTGTTGCCCAAGCTGGAGTGTGGTGGCACAATCTCGGCTCACTGCAGCCTCCACCTCCTGGGTTCAAAGGATTCTTCTGCCTCAGCCTCTAAGTAACTGGGATTACAGGCACCTGCCACCACGTCCAGCTAATTTTTGTATTTTTAGTAGAGATGGGATTTCACCAGGTTGGCCAGGCTGGTCTTGAATTCCTGACCTCAGGTGATCCACCTGCCTGGGCCTCCCAAAGTGTTGGCATTACAGGCCTGAGCCATCACACCCAGCTAAGTTAATTAAAGGAAATTTCAACACACTGTCATTTCCTAGGACTGCCAGAACAAATTATCACAAATTTAGTGACTTAAATTTGGTGCAAAATTTTCTTCTCAGTCACTTTGCAAGCCAGGGACCTCCAGCTGGCAATGCCAAGGATTACAAGGTCAGGAGTTCGAGACCATCCTGGCCAGGGCCAGGCGCGGTGGCTCACGCCTGTAATCCCAGCACTTTGGGAGGCCGAGGCGGGTGCATCACAAGGTCAAGAGATCGAGACCATCCTGGCCAACATGTGAAACCCCATCTCTACTAAAAATACAAAAATTAGTTGGGCGTGGTGGCAGGTGCCTGTAATCCCAGCTACTGGGGGTGCTGAGGCAGAAGAATTGCTTGAACCCAGGAGGCAGAGGTTGCAGTGAGCCAAGATCACACCACTGTACTCTAACCTGGGCAACAGAGTAAGACTCTGTCTCAAAAAAAAAAAAAAAAAAAAAAAAAAAAAGAATTTCAATGATTAGTCATGCAATGTATGTTCTGGCTTTAAAAAATAATAATTTAAAAAAACAGGTGAGGGGATTATTGAGTGATGAAAGCTTTCAGTGGACAGGGGTAGTGGGGTTGGTTCCCCTACCCAAAGGCAGAAAGTCCCCTCAATGTAGCTGAGTCTGGGGCTTTCACGGCTCAGAATTGTGGAGGGGCAGGCCATAGGCTGTCTTGGAAAAGGCAACAGTTGACTGGTGTAGGGTTAATATAAGAAAAGTCATGCCCAGTGTTTGCTCTAAGTTTCTTGGACCTTGGGAACTAAAGTTATCATTTCTTTGGCAGTAAGCCCGGGGCATTAGAAACTCATGATGACCCTGGCTTATTTCCGAGGAGCCGGGAATCTGGCTGATTCCCGTCTCTTTGAGAACCGTAAACAAAGCCAAGAATTGCTGTTACATAATGATAACGTTCGTGAGAGACAAGACAAAGAGCAGCTGATGTTTACTTTATGACCGAAGTTAAACTGCAACATATAAAATATAGACAAAAAACCAAAGAGACGGAGAGAGGGAAAAAGAGAGAGAGGAAGAGAGAGATTGCTGAGAGCTGTGACTTGCGCCTGGCCCGTGCTGCTGTAACGCCGGTGCTGGAGAGAGGGGAAAGGAGAGAGAGGAAGAGAGAGATTGCTGAGAGCTGTGACTTGCGCTTTGCCCGTGCTGCTGTAACGCCGGTGCTGAGTGTCCGGACGGACGGTCTCTGGGTATGTCCCTCTTGTAAATAAAATCCTCTTCCTTTACCTATATCCTTTTGTAAATAAAATCCTCTTCTTTTACCTTGTTATTCTCGGCTTGGTGTTTTCTTCTCACGAACCTGCCTCCAAATTATAAATCCGAGCTCGGTATCATTCCTGTTCTTAGCAACAGAACAACTGGTTAAAAAGCATTATTCAGGCTGGGCGCAGTGGCTCACATCTGTAATCCCAGCACGTTGGAGGCCAAGGAGGGCGGATCATCTGAGGTCAGGAGTTTGGGATCGGCCTGGCCAACATGGTGAAACCCCATTGGAAATGGGATCATTACAGATGAAATTAAACCAAGGGTCTTTAGACAAAGTCACTCTGGGTAAGGGCAGGCCCTGAATCCAATGACAGGTGTCCTTACGGGAGAAGGAAGACGGCGATTGAAGACACATCAAGAAAGGCTATCTGAAGATGGAGGTACAGACTAGGTGGGGTCATAACAGTGTTTCTTTTTGCGGGGGGCAGGGACGGAGTCTTGCTCTGTCGCCAGGCTGGGGTGCAGTGGGGTGCAGCGGCAAGATCTACTAAAAGACAAAAAATAGCTGGGTGTGGTGGCGCGTGCCTGTAATCCCAGCTACTCAGGAGGTTGAGGCAGGAGAATTGCCTGAACCCGGGAGGCGGAGGTTGCGGTGAGCCGAGATCACACCATTGCACTCCAGCCTGGGTAACAAGAGCGAGACTCCGTCTCAAAAAAAAAAAGAAAAAAGAACAAAACGGACAAACACAAACACAGGTCTGAAATCAGGTGTCAGCAGCATTGGTTCCCTCTGAGGCTCTGAGGAAGAACCTGCCAGCTCTCCTTCCTGCTGTGGAGCTGCCAGCTCCGGGCGCCCTCGGCTGTGACCCTCTCACTCCCATCTCACAGCCACCTTTGCGTGGCCTTTCCTGCTGTGTCTCCAATCGCCCTCTTCCTTCTCCTGCCGGCACACCTGCCACTGGATTCACGGCCCGCCCTTACCCACAGTGAGTTTGTCTAAGGACCCTCAGCCTAATTTTGTCTGTAATGATCCCATTTCCAAATAAATCTGCATTCCCAGGCTCTGGGGGTTAGGACAGTGTCTCTTTTTTGGGGGGGGCAGGGACGGAGTCTTGCTCTGTCGTCAGCTGGGGTGCAGTGGTGCAATCTCAGCGCACTGCAAACTCAGCTTCTCGGGTTCAAGTGATTTCCCTGCCTCAGCCTCCCAAGTAGCTGGGACTACAGGCATGCCACCACCACCCCGGCTAATTTTTTGTATTTTAGTAGAGACGGGGTTTCACTGTGTTGACCAGGATGGTCTCCACCTCTTGACCTCATGATCCACCCGCCTCGGCCTCCCAAAGTGCTGGGATCACAGGCGTAAGCCACCGCGTCTGACTTGGACGATGTACTTTTGGACAGTGTTCAGTCCAGGACACGTGAAATGAACATGTGCTCATTTTGTAGTTGTGTGAGAGCCATGCTTCTTCACACCTCTCTAGCCTCCTCTTTTTTGTTGTAGTTTTTGGTTTTTGAGATGGAGTCTCGCTCTGTCACTCAGGCTGGAGTGCAGTGGTGCGATCTCGGCTCACAGCAACCTCCGCCTCCCGGGTTCAAGCAATCCTGCCTCAGCCTCCCAGGTAGCTGGGATTATAGACGTGCACCACCACACCCAGCTAATTTTTGTATTTTTAGTAGTGATAGGGTTTCACCATGTTGGCCAGGCTGGTCTTGAACTCTTGATTTCAGGAGATCTGCCCGCCTTGGCCTCTCAGTGTTGGGATTACAGGTGTGAGCCACTGCGCCTGACCCCTTCTTTCTTTAATGGCAGTTTTGGAGAACAGAAAGACTGGGAACACAGGGCTTGGGGAACTTGGGAGTGCTGCGAGATGAGGGGGCAGGCTTGAGAGGAGTGAGCTGCATTTCTGGGGCTTGGATGGGGCAGGGGCTGTGGGCACGTGGGACCTGGGAAGGCTTTCACCATGCCCCTGGGCCCTGTGGCTCAGCTGTGTAACGGACTCCTCCCCGCACCCACAGGAGACAGGATTCCACACCCCGTCCTGGGCCCTGTAGCACGGACAGGATCCTAGGCCACGGAGTGGTTCCAGAGATGTGGAAACAGGACAGAGGCCATTCCTTTGTTCATTTTTGGGGGTGTTTCCCAGGAGTGGACGTCAGAGTCCTCCACCCGGCCCTTCCCACTGTGGGGCAGCTGTGGCGGTTGGTGGCCAAGGTTCCCTGTGATGGCAGTGCCCAGGCTTCTAGGCACACACTTTGCTCATGTCACAGCACAGATGCCTGGAGGCCTTACTGTGTCAGCCCACATGGCTTTCCTGGATCTGTTCCATCACACAGGAAAGGTTGCCGAGGGAGGCAGATGTTAGCAAATGAGAACACTTCAGAAAGCCAGGCCCTGGAAGGAGCCCCAGGTCCATCTGTCAAGCTGTAGTCTGTGCTTTGGGGATGAGCCACTGAAGACTGGAGGCCAATTCTGTCCTGCTAGCAAAGTGACGGGGGGCACAAAGAATCATTGATCCCGCATACTTGACCTTGGGGATGATGGGGACTTCACAGGAGACATGCCACAACAGAAGAGGCGCTAGAGGGTGGGAGGCACTGCCTTTCCCACCCCACTGAAGAGACACCTTTGGGTTCAGTCCCAGTGGAAGGAGCAAGAGGAGTGTAGGAGAAACAGGAGGAGCCATGAGGAAGGAGGAGGAGCCACGTGGGAGGAGGAGGAGGAGTCATGTGGGAGGAGGAGGAGGAGTCATGTGGGAGGAGAAGGAGGAGCCATGAGGGAGGAGGAGGAGGAGCCATGTAGGAGGAGGAGGAGATATGTGGGAGGAGGAGGAGGAGTCATGTGGGAGGAGGAGGAGGAGCCATGTGGAAGGAGGAGGAGGAGCCATGTGGGAGGAGGAGGAGCCATGTGGGAGGAGGAGGAGTCATGTGGGAGGAGGAGGAGGAGCCACGTGGGAGGAGGAGGAGGAGCCACATGGGAGCAGGAGGAGGAGCCATGTGGGAGGAAGAGGAGGAGCCATGTGGGAGGAGGAGGAGGAGTCATGTGGGAGGAGGAGGAGCCATGAGGGAGGAGGAGGAGGAGCCATGTGGGAGGAGGAGGAGTCATATGGGAGGAGGAGGAGCCATGTGGGAGGAGGAGGAGTCATGTGGGAGGAGGAAGAGGAGACATGTAGGAGGAGGAGGAGGAGCCATGTGGGAGGAGGAGGAGGAGCCATGTGGGAGGAGGAGGAGGAGATATGTGGGAGGAGGAGGAGTCATGTTGGAGGAGGAGGAGGAGTCATGTGGGAGGAGGAGGAGGAACCATGTGGAGGAGGAGGAGGAGCCATGTGGGTGGAGGAGGACCCATGTGGAAGAGGAGGAGGAGGAGGAACCATGTGGAGGAGGAGGAGGAGCCATGTGGGTGGAGGAGGACCCATGTGGAAGAGGAGGAGCCATGTGGGAGAAGGAGGAGTCATGTGGGAGGAGGAGGGGGAGCCATGTGGAGGAGTAGGAGGAGTCATTTGGGAGGAGGAGGAGGAGACATGTGGGAGGAGGAGGAGGAGATATGTGGGAGGAGGAGGAGCCATGTGGGAGGAGGAGGAAGAGCCATGTGGGAGGAGGAGGAGCCATGTGGAGGAGGAGGAGCCATGTGGGAGGAGGAGGAGCTGTGGGTAACACCCCCCACGGGCACCAAGGAGGGGGAGCTGTCCAGACCCCAGGCATAACTAGTGCCTGAAGAATATCTTAGTTTACAGTGTTATTGCTCAGCTGTTTCCTTTATATAATCCTTCATATATAATCATATATTAGTTTATAGAATTAGTGCTTGAAGTGTAACTTACTGCTTATATATACTGTATCTAGCATACTTAGTTCCATATAATCTTTCTATATAATCATATAGGTATTGTAGTCGGAGCTGTACTGACACATTTAGTGCTGACTTACAGAATCCTTCCATATAACCATATAGTAGTTTGTAGTAGGAGGAATGCCTAGAGCAGTCACAGAACAGAAGCAGTACATGGGAAAACAGCGAGACCAGGATGAGAACCAGAGATCCAGGTGGTGGCGTCCCTGCCTGAAAGGGCATACGCTGTATGGCAGGCTTGGAGCAAGAGCCCCTCCTCCTGATAAAGGAGTTGTAGTACCTTGCATCCAGTTCCTGTGGAAAGTCGGCCTCAGGCCTGAGATCCTGGAAGTAACGAGGGAGAAGAACCCCTCTGGTGTGACCAGTGATGGCGGCTCTACACCCTGTCAGTCTTTTCTCCCTTCTGTGCTGGCTCAAATCATCCTTCCATAAATATCTTAAGAGAAGAGCACAGGTCTGTCAGCTCCCACTGCATTGGCTTACAGTATCCTTCTATTAGAAATCCTTCCAAGTCTCCAGCCCCCAGATAAGAAGTGTTGCGCACGACACCTGCTACACACAGCCCACCTCCTTGCCTCGGTGACTTAATGGGGGTGGACCCCTTTTCTGTACACGACCCTCTGCTACTGCGCACGGCACGGCCCCCTACTGCACACGGCCCACCTCTCTGCCCAGGTGACATAATGGTGTGGTCCCCTCGCTTGTGACTCATGTGATTATGTAGGCCATATTACTAAGCCTATAGATGATGACCTCACTCATGACCCTGCCCCCTGCTTGTACCTAATAAATACAGATGCTCTTGGGCATTTGGGGACCACCACTGATCTCCGCTTACAGGTGATGTGGCCCCCCGAATCCAGATGCTCTTCACCAGTTCTTCAGTGTCCTGTCTCTTTACCTCTTGGATCCAGCACCTCAACACAGCATAAGGGACACCCCACGACCCTATGGGGCCTCCACAGCCCTACAAGGAGCCACTTGTGAGAGTTGTGAAAGACACTGAGGCCTAAAAACCTCTCACTTTCAGCTACTGTGCCACCCTTAGGCTAGGCTGGCTCAGGAGCCCTTGTGGACTCTACAAGGATGGTGTTTTATTTCATGTCACAGTGGGGTCTAGGAGGGCTTCCAGCCAGTAAGTCTCAGGACCCGTGTTGCCATCTGAAGATCCCTGACGTATTTGGGGATGGTGAGGCCAGTCCAGCAGCAGCCTTGCTGGCCACATGGTGTGTCTGGGCCTGGGCCCCTACCCAGCTAGGGCTGTCACAGTGAGGATTTTTTTTTTTTTTTTTTTTTTTGAGACGGAGTTTCACTCATGTTACCCAGGCTGGAGTGCAATGGCGCGATCTCGGCTCACGGCAACCTCCGCCTCTTGGGTTCAGGCAATTCTCCTGCCTCAGCCTCCTGAGTAGCTGGGATTACAGGCACGCGCCACCATGCCCAGCTAATTTTTTGTATTTTTAGTAGAGACGGGGTTTCACCATGTTGACCAGGATGGTCTCGATCTCTTGACCTCGTGATCCACCCGCCTCGGCCTCCCAAAGTGCTGGGATTACAGGCTTGAGCCACCGCGCCCAGCCAGTGAGGATGTTATATGTAAATTTTCGGTGCCACAAAAGAGGTAGCACTCAAATGTAAATTTCCTCAGCAAGGCAATTTACTTCTATAGAAGGGTGCAGCTCACAGATGGAACAATGGAGGGCACACCTGGACGAGGGCAGGGAAGGGGTTCTTATTCCTGACAGAGGTAGCCCCTACTGCTGTGTTGTTCCCCTATTGGCTAGGGTTAGACCACATAGTCTAGGCTAATTCCGATTGGCTATTTTATTTTTATTTTTATTTTATTTTTTATTTTTATTTTTTTTGAGACAGAGTTTCACTCATGTTACCCAGGCTGGAGTGCAATGGCGCGATCTTGGCTCACCGCAACCTCCGCCTCCTGGGTTCAGGCAATTCTCCTGCCTCAGCCTCCCGAGCAGCTGGGACTACAGGCACGTGCCACCATGCCCAGCTAATTTTTTGTATTTTTAGTAGAGACGGGGTTTCACCATGTTGACCAGGATGGTCTCGATCTCTTGACCTCGTGATCCACCCGCCTCGGCCTCCCACAGTGCTGGGATTACAGGCTTGAGCCACCGCGCCCGGCCCCGATTGGCTATTTTAAAGGGAGCAGGGTAAGAGCCAGAGTGGCGAGGTGAGTAGTTTGGCAGGAAGGACGGTTACACGCAGGTCCGAGCAGGTAGCCAGGGGTGACGTGGGTTAAAGCAGGTGACTGGAGCAGGTGGCCAGAATGTGTCAGGACAGAGTACAGGAGGGCAGAAGATGTGAACTACTGATTAGAACTGATGGAAAAGATTGTTTACTGAAACTACAAGGAAGTTAAACTTTAAAATGGAGAATTAAAGAATGCGAGAGCTGAGCATACTGACATCCTGATTCTTTGAAGAGAAACTTGGAATTCACTATATCTAATAAGGAGTAACAGCCTAGGGCACTACTGGAGGCTGTGACGTCACGGATGTGTCCAAGTGATGGTGACCAAGTGGGGCTGCGAACTGGACCCCAGAATCTGAAGCTCTGGCCCTGGGAAGGTCTCCCCATGGGCACGGGAGCTGCTCCAGGACCCCTTTGGCCAGTCTCCTGGTTGTTCTTCCAGTTCCCAGTCAGAGGCATTTCCTTGCCCCTTGCACAGGCTGGTGGTGAGTGGAGTCCTTAGGTTAAAGAGATATTCACTCGGCC
>NW_022436943.1:66867905-66898841 GCF_009761245.1 Sapajus apella
GGCAAGGTGCCTGCCCCGGGAACGCGCACTGCGCGCGCAGCCAGCCTGGAACCCTCCGCTCTCAGGCGGGCGCAGTCCGGGCGCCAGGTGGTAGGCCTCTGGTGGCCGCCAGGAGGCGCTGCTCAACCGCGGAGGCCGGCACGGCTCGGGGCGTGGCCTTCAGCTCCGCCCACCGCCGATGGGCGGGGCTGCCGGCCCCAGCGCGTGCGCACTGCGCGCCCTCCCGCAGTGACTGCTGGGCTGCGAGACGCGAGGCGGCGCCGGCGGGAGCGGAGCGAGAGGCGGTCGGAGATGTGGCGACCGGTGAGGAGCCGCCCGGCCCGGGGCGCCCGAGGTCCTGCGCACCCCAGCCCTAGAGACCCGAGGCCCTCAGGTCCCCAGACCCCACCCCAGAAACCCTCCGGGCTGTTTTTCCGTTATTTTTTGGAAGCAGGGTCTGGCTCCGTCTCCCTGGAGCGCAGTGGCGCGATCTCGGCTCGCCGCAGCCTCCGCCTCCCGGGCTCGGGGCATCCTCCCGCCTCGGCCCCGCAGTAGCTGACACCGCCGGCGTCACTGCGTCCGGCGGACTTTGTATTTAGTTTAATAGAGTAGGGGTCTCGCCGTGTTCCTGTTGCTCAGGCTGGTCTCGAACCCCTGGGCTCCAGCTCTCCGCTCGCCTCAGCCTCCCCGAGAGTTGGTTTTCTTGGCGGGAGCCGCAGGGGCCTCAGCCCAGCACGGAGGCGGGTGCCCGGCGCCCCGGAGAGCGCGTACCCAGCCGACCCGGGGCCCCGCAGGGAAGGCTCTGGCGCCGTCCCCTCCCCGAGGCGGCCTCCCGGGGTCACAGACGCCTCCCCGCCCGGCCTGCTGCCCCCGGACGTCCTCCGCTTGCCTCCGCGCCGGGGCCTGCCTTGCCTGAGACGGCGGGCGGGCGGGGGCTGCAGGGCGGGCTGTGCTCTGGTCCCCCTGCTCCGGCTCAGGGGCGCGCTCCCCACGGCTCCGAGGCCGCCTCTCTCAGGCCCTCGGCGTCTCCCCGCTCCCACGTGGCCGCCGGGTCCCGTTTCGCAGTCCTTGCAGTTAGGACTGCGGGGGGGCGGGGCAGAGACCTTGACAGGCTGGTTACCCACCCCCTCCCCGAAGAGATGGAAGAGGCTCTTCCCGGCGCCCGTCCTTTTTTTCTTGGAATGTCTGCAGAGCTTGTGTTTGGCGATAAGCTACCCTTGCCTGGCTGGCTATTAATAGCACGGACGGACGGCCCACTCGTGCCCAGCCCAGCTGTGTGACCCCAGGGTGCTTCATGGGCTCGAGGTGGCCTTCAGTGCAGCTCCTTCCAGGTGACAAAATCTTCCCACGTGCAGGCCACTCAGTCCCCCCTCCCCCCAGCCCCAGCGAGTGGACAGGTTGGCTTAGCTCCTAACAGTTAGGAGCTGTTGATGGCCGGTGAGCAGGGCTGGGGCCCGTCGGAGTTTGAGAGCTTGCTGGGGCGGAGACGTCACACACTCGGAGAAGGACGGTGTCTGTGGTTGCCAGACCCACTGGACTTTCAATCTCTCTTCCTAACTTTGGAGACAGCTATGTGCCTCAGTTTTCCCTCCTATTGAGGTGCCCAGGTCTTCTGCGTTACCCAGGCTCTGTTCATCCGTTCGTGGTTTTTCGTTTCTGGCGTCATTCTGAGACTCAGCAGTTGATTCTCACTGCCGAGGATGGGCCTGTCTGGTGACCTGTGCCGTCCTCATCTGTCGGCCCTGGGAAACCAGACGTGAGCACACACGGGCATGGTTTTGCCGCCAAAGCATGCCCTTTGGTTTGTGAACTTTATGATATCTGTGTGAGCGCTACCACTCACTTGCTGCTTTCAATGTAGTCAGTTGTGACTAAAGTAACTCTGGAAAGACAGGTGTTTCTGTGCAGACTGTACACACTCCCTATAAGAAAGCATGAGAGGTTGGGGCAGAGGGGACACATCTCATCTTGTCCAAACTGGAAGGCTTTGGGAGTGAGGGGAGCTGCAGGGATGAGTCACCAGGGCTGTCTGGGGTGTGTGGGGGAAACGCCCTGCGGGCCGACCGTCTAGAAGACTGTGCTTATCTTCTGGCAGTTTCGAGGTTGTGTTCTGGGTGCGGTTGGGGTTGTGTGTCACGTGAGAATTGCCTGGGATTGCATTCTGGGAAGTCTTTCTGGGACGTGTGGCTGCAGGCTTAGTCCCCTATAACCTCTCTGGGCCTTGGGGACCTCTCCTGTGTGATGGGAATTTCAGAGAGGATAGTCTGGATGTGCTGGGCACCCCACATTCCAAGGAGCCAGGCTCTTGCACAGCCTCATGGGCTCTGGTGGGCACTGTGGGTCATCAGCATGAGGCCTTGTCCACCTGGGTTGCATCCAGGGCCAGCCCGAGGCAGGGGCTGCTGCCATTTCTTGCCTGTGACCTGCTGCCTGTTGCTTGGCGGGGGTCCTAGCCCAGACCACGTGGGGTTCTGTTTAGTCCTGTGCGTCATAGCCGTTGGTCTCGATCGGCAGGCGTTCATTGAGTGCCTGCTTGTTCAGGGACGGTTGAGACGTAGCCCTGCTCACGGTCTAGTGAGGAGACAGGTTCTGTAAGTTAACAGTCACACTGGCGTGTGATGAGGACAGTGGCAGGACAGGACCATGGTGAGCAAGGTGGAGCCAGGCATGGGGGTGAGCGGGGCTACTGGTGGACCAGGGTCGGGCGATGGCACCCCAGGGTCTACTGGAGGGATCTTTGTCCTGGATGTGAATGGGAGTGAGAGACGCAGCTGGAGCTCCTTCTGCAGTGCTGGTTCCTGAGGAAACAGCAGAAAACAGTTATCAGAGAGCCGTGACTTTCCTGGCCTCATTTGCTTGATGGAGCCTGCTGAAACGCAAGCAGCTTGCATGTTAGTAAGGGATGAGGGAGGTGGTGGTTGGGATGCCCAGCTGGAGTTTAGCCGCCTTCAGCCCTTTACGAGCTGTTGCTCTGAGCCTCTCCACAGTCCATGGGCACAGCTGCCTGATCTCTGGACCTCCGGCTGTGCAGGTGCTGGCATCAGAGGTGGCCAGGGTCAGGAGGTGCAGGCTGGGTAGGCAGCAGGTGGATGATATGCCTACAAGTTGATGCCCGGCTGCCTCTGGGGTTTTCCTTGTGAATCAGCGCTTGCTGCCTGTGACCTCGCCGAGCAGAGGTTCCTGTCAGCCCCTCCTCTAGGGACAGTAGGTCATGGACTTCTTCCTTTGGCTTTCGTGTTGTTTGAAGTCCTCGAAATTTTCTCCAGGGCTCTGAGCTCTGGCCAGAAATCAGCTGGCAAGTCGGTTCCTTACTTGGTCCAGTGTTGACAACCATGTTAGTGCTGGTGCCACGGAGCATGACTGACTATGCAGTGTTTTCCCCCAAACCCTGACTTGTTAGAAGAGCCCTCAGTTGGGGAATGTGGAGTTGAGGGAGTTGTAAGACCTCATCATAGGTCAAATGTGATTGGGAGACCGAGGTTGCCAGTGAGCATGTGGGAGCTGTGGGCTTTTTTTTTTTTAATTATTATTATACTTTAAGTTTTATGTGATGTTTTCATAGTCAGAAAGATAAAGCAGCACATTTCATGGTGGGGCTTCTTTTTCTTTTTCCTTTTTTTTTTTTGAGATGACGTCTTGCACTGTTGCCTGGGCCAGAGTGCAGTGGTGCAATCTCAGCTTACTGCAGCTTCCACCTCCTAGGTTCAAGCAATTCTCCTGCCTCAGCCTCCCAAGTAGCTGAGATTACAGGTGCCTGCCACCACACCCCACTATTTTTTTGTATTTTTAGTAGAGATGGAGTTTCACTATGTTGCCCAGGCTAGTCTCAAACTCTTGACCTTGTGATCCACCCGCCTTGGCCTCCTAAATTGCTGGGATTACAGGCCACTGCCCCCGGCCTTATGTATTTGTTTTTCTAAATGGAGTCCTGCTCTGTCGCCCAGGCTGGAGTGCAGCCATCTCTGCTCACTGCAACCTCCACCTACCAGGTTCAAGCAATTCTCTTGCCTCAGCCTCCCAATTAGCTGGGATTACGGGTATGTACCATCACACCTGGCTACTTTTTTTTTTCTTTGTATTTTCAGTAGAGACGGGGTTTCCTCATGTTGGCCAGGCTTGAACTCCTGACCTCAGGTGATCCACCCACCTTGGCCTCCCAAAGTGCCGGGATTGCAGGTGTGAGCCACAGCACCCGGCCTTTAGGGCTTCTTTACATGTGCCCTTCTAGCTGCGGCCCGTCTTCCACCCTGGCCACCCCTCCCCTTTTCCACGTAGAAGCTGTACAGGGTCCCTGTCTGTGGGGTCTCAGTAAGTTATATGTTCCTTGTATTTTTACTTGTTTTCAGAAAAGTGACCTGCCCAGGCCACTCCTCCCATCCAGGTGTCCACCTTCGAGGTTGGCGTCTGCTGTCTGATTCCATGGCTGGGCACTGTCACCACTTCCTTCTGAGATGAGGACTGCTTTCCTCTGGCCAGTGGTCAGTGGTCTCAGCAGCAGGAAATAGTAAATGACAGGTCAGGGTGCTGCTGAGAGTGCAGGGCAGGGACGGGGTGGGCCTCATCCCAGATGAGCCAGATGGCGACGCCATCTCTTCTTTCAGTGACTGAGGGGACGTTCAGAGATGGGTGTATTTGATGACCTGTCAGCATCCAAGCCATAAGCCCTGGGTTAAGCTGCGTTTAGCCTTCTCTCCTGTGATACTGTGACTCTCAGCCTTGCTCCGGAGAGATAGGATAGTGTTTCCATTTCTGAGTCCAACACGGGAACCCAGCTTCCTGGCCTGAGCCGGAGGTGCTGACCGTCTTTCCTGACTGACCTGGTGACGTGGTTTGGCTTTGTGTCCCCGCCCAAAGCTCATCTCCTGGAGTTAATCAACTGGAGTTGTGATTCCCGGTGTTGGAGGAGGGGCCTGTGGGAGGTGATGGCATCATGAGGCAGAATTCCCCCTTGCTGATCTTATGATAGTGAGTTCTCAGAGATCTGATGGTTTGAAAGTGTGTGTGGCACTTTCCTCTTTGCACTCTTGCCCAGCCTGTCTCCCTGCCCCGCACTGCTTCACCCATGCTGTGCTTGCCTTCTGCTGTGACTGTAAGTTTCCTGAGGCCCCTCAGCGATGCTTCCTGGACAGCCTGCGGAACTGTGAGTTAGTTAAACCTCCTTTCTAAGCCAGGCACGATGGCTCATGCCTGTAATCCCAGCACTTGGGAGGCCAAGGAGGGCCAATCACGTGACTTCAGGAGTTTGAGAACAGCCTGACCAACATGGTGAAACCTCATTTCTGCTAAAATACACAAATTAGCTGGGCGTGGTGGCACATGCTTGTCGTCCCATACTTGGGAGACTGAGGCAGGAGAATCACTTGAACTTGGGAGGCAGAGGTTGCATCGAGCTTAGGTTGTGCCATTGCACTCCAGGCTGGGCAACAGAGTGAGATTCTGTCTAAAAAAAAAAAAAAACCTCTTCTCAGCCGGGCACGGTGGCTCACACCTGTAATCCTAGGAACAGCCTGGTCAGCATGGTGAAACCCTGTCTCTACTAAAAAAAAAACAGGCCGGGCTCCGTGGCTCACACATGTAATCCCAGCACTTTGGGAGGCTGAGGCGGGTGGATCATGAGGTCAAGAGATCGAGACCATCCTGGTCAACATGGTGAAACCCCGTCTCTACTAAAAATACAAAAAATTAGCTGGGCATGGTGGTGTGTGCCTGTAATCCCAGCTACTCAGGAGGCTGAGGCAGGAGAATTGCCTGAACCCAGGAGGCAGAGGTTGCAGTGAGCCGGGATCACGCCATTGCACTCCAGCCTGGGTAACAAGAGCGAAACTGCATCTAAAAAAAAAAACAAGAAATCTCTTCTTTTCATAAATTACCCAGTCTTGGGTAGTTCTTTATGGTAGTGTGAGAAAGGACTAATACATGAGGTTAATGAGGTTAGGGAAGTGCAGCTTGGCTGCCTCAGTCTCCAGCGCATGGAAGCACTGGTGGTGGCAGAGGGCGGGACGTGTCCTGGCCTTATCTGACCCCACACAATTTCCTCTCTTTGCAGTTGCAGCTTTGCCATTTCCACTCTGCTCTGCTGCACAGCAGGCGGAAGCCCTGGCCGTCCCCTGCTGTGTTCTTCAGGAGAAACGTCAGGGTCCTTCCTCCAAGGTACGGAGTCCTCCCCGGGCACGCGCCTCTCACCAGGCTGGCATGGATAGCGTCTGTGGACATGCAGAGGTGGCGGTCGAGGGCCCGAGGCTGGACCTTCTCCTGTACCCCCAACCAAGACAGGATATGTTTGCTCCTCAGTGCAGTGCACTGGGACCAGAGACCCCCAGGTTCTGACCCGTGGTGAGGCACACGCCAGGGGTGGGCATGCCCTGACCACAGCACTGAGAGCAGACAGCTAGCGAATTGGGAAGAGTACACATGGAGCGCCTGCTCTGAAGAACCAAATGGGTCATGGTGCAGAGGCTGGAGGAAAGCAGGGCAACTGTAGGTAGGGGTCACACAAGAAGAAGAGCAGCAAGAAGAGATGTGGAGGGGAGGGTTCTGAGCAGAAGGAAAGGCTAGACAAGGCCTGAGGCCAGGAAGGCTGGACCACAGTGGGCAAGGGGTGGTGGCAAGGCAGGAAGGCTGTGGAGGGTAGAGGCGTCAGGCCAGGCAGGCAGGGTGAGCTGCCTGAGCACCACTGGCTCGGTGAACCTGGCAGGGGTGTCCTTCTCAGAGCTCTGCAGTAGGAGAATCTGTGTCCCTGGGACAGACGTGGCCAGGCGTAGAAACAGACGGGTGCTCGAGCGCCTGCTGCACTCAGCATGGAGGGAGCTTCTGCCGTGTTCAGCAGAGCTCCTGTTGTGTCCAGCGGGTACTGGGCTCCTGTTGAATTCAGCCTGTATGGGGATCCTACTGCATTCAGCATGGACAAAGCTCTGTTCCTTGCCCTGCATCGTCCATGACTCAGCACGGCTGACCTCAGCATCTTGTCAGTTGCTGCTGTGCTGATGACCATCCAGTTGGACCCTGCGAGGTGGACAGTGGTTATAATTCTCCATGGTGTAGGTGGCCCCTGTTCCATGAGTAGCACAGACCTGCCATTGAGTGGCTTCCAGTCTACCTGAAGATCCATTTCCATGGCGCATGGCTCCATGGCTGGGTCTCTGGACAGACCCAAATGAGACCTGCCCCTTATGGCCATGTGGGCTCAGGGAAGGGGGACATTGATGCAGAGTGTTCTCTGGTGACCACACCATCAGAATGGCTGTACACACAGGAGTGAGAGGTGGCACTCTGGATGGTGGGGGGCAGAGGTCAGAGCCCAGCTGAATGGGGGGGTGGATGGTGCCTCCAGGCTGCATGCTTGTCTCCCCTCAGGTTCATGAGCCCCGCACCCCTGTGGAGAAAGGTGCTGTCCACCACGGTAGTAGGGGTGCCCCTGCTCCTTGGAGCCCGCTACGTCATGGCAGAGGCACGGGAGAAGAGGAGGATGAGGCTTGTGGTGGATGGCATGGGGCGTTTTGGCAGGTAGGAGGGCCCAGCGGCATGGCGGTGGGTGGTGTGGGGGCGGGTGGGTGGTGCGCTGTGTGCAGGAGCGTCTGCCCCAGATGCCGACGTCACAGATGTGGGGGCAGGGCTGGGAAGGCTGCAGGGTTTTGCTGGGGATTTTACAGCTGGCTTTCAGGTGTCCTTTCCTACATGGGAAGGTGCTGGCTGAAGGGACAGGGAGCACTGCCAGACCTGTGGGGTGTAGTGTAGACAAGGGTCCTCCTCTTTGATCTGGCCGCCACAGGCCCTTCGCCAGATCAGCCTTGGCCTGAGCTGGGAGGGGCTCCAGCCCTCCCTCAGGCTTCTAGACTGGCAGAGAAGCGGCTGCCCTCCCTCCCTTCTCTTCTCACCCCATTCCAAAGTTTGGGCCTGGGAGAGGAGGCTGCCTCTGTCCCTGTCCCTGGAGATGGGTGAAATTGGGTTATTGCTGTCACGGACCTTTGTGCCTCCTTTACCTCCCCGGGCAGAACTCAGAACTCGGGGAGGGCGGGGACACTTTCTGTTGGAACCCTTGGGCGGGCATTCCTGCTTTTGGTCAGATCCCAGAATTCCTGCAGCCACAAAGCCCTGCCTGGCCTGAGCCTTGTGGAGCATCCATGCAGGGGCCCAGAAAGTAGCCGGTGAGGAGCATGGCAGAGCCAGCACACCTGTGTGCTTTGTTCCCTCCCTGCGCCTTTTTTTTGGAGACAGACTCTGTTGCCCAGGCTGGATGATCTTGGCTCACTCCAACCTCCGCATCCCGGGTTCAAGTGGTTCTCATGCCTTGGCCTCCCCGGTAGCTGGGATTATAGGCACGTACCAGACCATGCCTGGCCAAATTTTATATTTTTAGTAGACACGGGGTTTCACCATGTTGGCCAGGCTGGTCTTGAACTACTGACCTCATGAGAAACTCACGGGACTCCTCGACCTGAGTGCAGCCCCTGCAGGGACCTCCTCCTCCCTCAGCGCCCTGTGCGGGACCTCGTTCGGCACCTCCAAATGGCTCTTGGACCGAATTCTTCAGGAGGGGGAGCCCCCCCTTGTGTCTCTGCTGTCCTCACAAAAAGTTGCCCCATTTGTGGAAGATGGTTTGGCAGGCACACATGACAGTGGGGAGGGATGTGCACCCTGGTAAGGGCGGGAAGCCTCCAGAATCACAGCAGCCCTTCCTCCCGACAGCCAGCCAGGGTCAGGGCCACTTTCTTGTTCCGGCCCACCTGTGGTGGAGGGGCCGGGAACAGGACCTGCTGAGAGCCAGGCGGGTTGAGTTGGGAAGCAGCTCCAGTGTCCACGTAGGGCTTCTCCTGTCTGGAGTAGCGGGGCCCCCTCAGCTGGAGACCTGGGGCGTAGGAAGCCAACAAGGGTTCCCACCAACCCTGAAGGGCCTGGTCCTTTCAGGGCCGTGCCCTCAGCTGGCACAGCATCCAGCAGTGACACGTGCCCGGCCTCAGA
This sequence comes from Sapajus apella, assembly GCF_009761245.1. NCBI lineage: Eukaryota > Metazoa > Chordata > Mammalia > Primates > Cebidae > Sapajus > Sapajus apella. The sequence goes on from NW_022436943.1 coordinate 66,876,843, forward strand.
TGGATTTTCTTTTTTTTTTTTTTTTTTTTTTTGGGACGGAGTTTCGCTCTTGTTACCCAGGCTGGAGTGCAATGGCGCGATCTCGGCTCACCGCAACCTCCGCCTCCTGGGTTCAGGCGATTCTCCTGCCTCAGCCTCCTGAGTTGCTGGGATTACAGGCACGTGCCACCATGCCCAGCTAATTTTTTGTATTTGTAGTAGAGACGGGGTTTCACCATGTTGACCAGGATGGTCTCGATCTCTTGACCTCGTAATCCACCCGCCTCGGCCTCCCAAAGTGCTGGGATTACAGGCTTGAGCCACCGCACCCGGCATTGGATTTTCTTTCTAATGAGAGCATTGCTTTTGCGGTTAAGAAGCCAGGCCTGGTGCAGATCCCAGGCCACCTCCCCTGTGCCACCTTCCTTGCTGTGCTGTGGCTTCCAAGCCTCCCTGGAGTCCTGAGGCCCACAGACCTGCCATGTTTTTAAAAATTAAATCCTGGCCAGGTGTGGTGGCTCATGCCTGTAATCCCAGCACTTTGGGAGGCCAAGGTGGGCAGATCACCTGAGGTCATGAGTTCAACACCAGTCTGGCCAACATGGTGAAACCCCATCTCTACTAAAGATAAAAAAAAATTAGCTGGGCGTGGTGGTGGGCGCCTGTAGTCCCAGCTACTTGGGAGGTTGAGGTGGGAGAATCGCTTGAATCTGGGAGGTGGAGACTGCAGTGATCATAGATCACTGCCATTGCATTCCAGCCTTGCAACAGAGCAAGTCTCCATCTCAAAAAAAATGAAAGACAAAAAAAAAATCCCTTCTCCCCAAGCACAAGCCTGTGAGACTATTTCACATCTTTAACTTTTGTTACAAAATTAGTGTGTTTACTGTAACAAATCTTAGTAGTAGAAAAGTTAGAAATGTAGAAAGCTCCCTTTGGCCCTACCCCAAGGATGAAAGTTCTCCAAGAATTTTATCAATGCATATTGGCTTTTGTGTTAGCCCATATAGTCTTCTAAATCTATACAAATGCAACCTAAAATCAGATGCGTCTGCCCTGCCCTTGGGGAACCTCCCTCTGCCTCCTGGGTTCAAGCGATTCTCCTGCTTCAGCCTCCCAAGTAGCTGGGATTACAGGCATGAGCCACCACGCCCGGCTAATTTTTTACATTTTTAGTAGAGACAAGGTTTTACCATGTTGGCCATGCCTCAGGTCATCTGCCCACCTTGGCCTCCCAAAGTGCTGGGATTACAGGCGTGAGACACTGTGCCCGGCCAGTAAATTTTTTTTTTTTTTTTTATAAAGAGGTTTCACCATGTTGGACAGGCTGGTCTTGAACTCTCGACCTCAGGTGATCCACCCACCTTGGCTTCCAAAGTGCTTGGATTACAGGTGTGAGCCACCACACCCGGCCCAGTAAAATGATTTTAACCTTTTTAAAATTTTTATTATTTTTTTCTTTATGAAACGTAGTTTCGCTCTTGTTGCCCAGGCTGGAGTGCAATGACGTGATCTCGGCTCATCGCAACCTCTGCCTCCCGGGTTCAAGTGATTCTTCTGCCTCAGCCTCCCAAGTAGCTGGGATTATAGGCACCTGCCACCACGCCCAGCTAATTTTTTATTTTCAGTAGAGATGAGGTTTCTCCATATTGGTCAGGCTGGTCTCAAACTCCTGACCTCAGGTGATCCGTCCGCCTCCACCTCCCAAGGTGCTGGGATTACAGGCATGAGCCACCATGCCCAGACTTTTTTTTTTTTTTGAGATGGAGTCTCGCTCTGTCACCCAGGCTGGAGTGCAGTGGTGCAATCTCAGCTTACTGCAACTTCAGCTCCTGGGTTCAAGCAATTCTCCCCCCTCAGTTTCCTGAGTAGCTGGGATTACAGGCGCCCACCACCATACCCTGCTAATTTTTGTGTTTTGAGTAAAGATGGGATTTCACCACGTTGGCCAGGCTGGTCTCAAATTCCTGACTTCAGGTGATCTGCCTGCCTTGGCCTCCAAAAGTGCTGGGATTACAGGCATGAGCCACTGCACCTGGCCTTTTTTGTTTGTTTGTTTTTTTAAAGACACCAAGCCTCGCTGTGTTGCCCTGGCTGGAATGCAGTGCTACCGTCTCAGCTCATGGCAACTGCAATCTCTGTCTCCCGAGTTCAAGCAATTCTTGTGCCTCAGCCTCTCCCGAGTAGCTGGGACTACGGGGGTGCACCACCACACCCGGCTAATTTTTGTGTATTTAGTAGAGACCTGGTCTCACCATATTGGCTATAGGCTGGTCTCAAACTCCTGACCCTAAGTGATCCGATTACCTCAGCCTCCCAAAGTGCTGGGATTACGGGGGTGAGCCACTGCACCTGGCCTAACCATTTTTCATGTAACTTTTATTGACTGTGTCAAAACTGTTGCTTTATCTATAGACTCGGCTCTAGGTGATAGAAATCATTGTGTTGGCTCACATGCACAAAGGCGTTGATTACGGAACCCAGGGTGCTGCCGGGGTCTTGTGCTCATGTGTGCAGGTAGGGGTGGGTGGGGCAGCTCACTGGGACAGGCAGGCTGGTTTGCAGAAGCGGCCGCCGGACTTGCCCTCTGCACAGGTCTTCTCAGGCAAATGCTGTGGGATGTCTGCTGGCAGCTCCATCACTCATTCCTGTATTCAGTGTTTTTGAGGTGTCAGCGCACTGCCAGCCACAGAAACGAGGTGGCTGGAGGCCCTGCCTTCCCTGTCACCGACCACAGAACACACGTCCTGTGCCTGCCGTGAGCAGTTAGACTTCTCCCGCACGCCTGGTATCAACGAGGGTCTTGGGACCTAACGCTGATGCTCCCTGCTCAGAAGGCAGCCCTGCCCACTGAGTAGCCGTTTAGTCTCAGAGCACATTTAGAAACCTGGGCCTCCAGCTCAACCAACATACTCCAGGTGCCCTTTATGGGGGCCCAGAGTGGGGCCTCAATGGGGGACCTTCTTAGAGTGATGGGGGTCACAGAGCCCACCTGGGCAGCCAGAACTGTGCATCAGGCACAACTGTAGGCCCTGTCCCTGGGCAGGCACTCGAGCCTCCCAGGACACCGGGACAGGCCTCTGGCCATGGCCAGCCTTCGGGAAGCCCTGACTGAGGAGGTCACTCTGGCCTCCGCCCTTCCCTGTGCTCCTGTGTGTGTTCTGCTTGCTGCTTGCTTGGCATCTCATTCTGGGGCTGCTCAGCTGGTCCCCAGAGCTCCCCAGGGGCCTTCTCCCTGAGATCCTCCTGACTGGGGCCAGGCCTGGGGACACCCCTCCACCCCAGCATTCCCATCCTCTTGTTCAAATCTTCCCCAGGAGCCCAGTACCTGCCCAAGAGAACCAGGATGCCCGCCACTTCCTGCCTTAACTGGGGTCCCTTCCCTGCAGACCTTGCCGCCTCAGGCGTTGGAGACTCGCTCCCCTGGTGTCCTCTTCCTAGTGGACCTTGGGCTGCAGGTGACCTTGACCCTCCTGTGGCCTCTGCTCCCTCAGCCCAGCCCCCTTGCTGCCGCCATTTCCCTTCACAGACAGCCTTGGAACCCCCTCTCTCCAGGAGACCACCATCCACACTGCCCCACCGCATCTCTCCTGGGCACAAGGGTGGTGTGGACACAGGCTGCCCATTCTGCAGATCACTTTTGGATGGAGTCTCACTTTGTCGCCCAGGCTGGGGTGTGGTTGGTGCAATCTCGGCTCACTGCAGCCTCTGCCTCCTAAGGAGCTGGGGCCACAGGTGTGGCACCACCATGCCTGCCTAATTTCTTGTATTTTTGGTAGAGATGGGGTTTCACCGTGTTGCCCAGGCTGGTCTCGAACTCCTAAGCTCAGGCAGCCCTCGAAGCACAGCCTCCCAATGTGTTGCAATAAAAGGCAACAGCCACCGCACCTGGCCCTGTTCCACAGATCTTGAGCCGAGACTGACCTGCAGGGGCCATGTCCTGAAGCACCACGGGACACCCTGTGAGCTCAGCAGCCCCCTTGTGCTCCCACAGGCCTGCAGGGCTGTAGGCTGGACTCTGGCTTGGCCTCACCCTTGGGACATGAAGGGCTGGCTGGGGTCAGGCTAGACCATGGCAACAGAGGACCAACCGCTAGGGCTCCAAGCCTGCCCACCTGGAGACTGAGGCCACCTCTGCCCACAGGTCTCTGAAGGTGGGCCTGCAGATCTCCCTGGACTACTGGTGGTGCACCAATGTTGTCCTTCGAGGGGTGGAAGAGGTTTGTCCTGGTGCCCTGGGCACATGGTGGGGGGCACGAGGTGGTGGGTTGGACGGGACTGAGGAGGCAGCCACCTGCCCCGTGTATTCTCTGCATCCTGTGGTCAGAACAGCCCGGGCTACTTGGAGGTGATGTCTGCGTGTCACCAGAGGGCGGCTGATGCCCTGGTGGCAGGAGCCATCAGCAATGGGGGCCTCTACGTGAAGCTGGGCCAGGGGCTGTGCTCCTTTAACCACTTGCTGCCCCCCGAGTACATCCGGACCCTGCGTGTGCTGGAGGACAGGGCCCTCAAGCGGGGCTTCCAGGAGGTGAGTGCTGCACTCAGGCAGAGGAGGTGGGGTTCAACAGGGGCCCAGGCTGCGCTGAGCACCTGTCCCGCCAGGTGGACGAGTTGTTTCTCGAGGACTTCCAGGCCCTGCCCCATGAGCTCTTCCAGGAGTTTGACTACCAGCCAATTGCTGCCGCCAGCCTGGCACAGGTGCACAGAGCCAAGCTGCATGATGGCACCAGCGTGGCTGTGAAGGTATGTGGGGGCCGCCTGGTTCAGCAGTGGGCTCAGGGCGCAGTGGGGCCACGTCATCAGCACGCCCTCGCCTGGCGCAGGTGCAGTACATCGACCTGCGGGACCGCTTTGACGGGGACATCCACACCCTGGAGCTCCTGCTGCAGCTCATTGAGGTCATGCACCCCAGCTTTGGCTTCAGCTGGGTCCTCCAGGTACCGCTCCACCCCCTCCCCTGCCGAGTCCTGCCGTGCTGGTAGGCAGAGTAGGCCCTCGGCCTTGACCTTAACCCCCATTTGGCCCATAGGACCTGAAAGGGACCCTGGCCCAGGAGCTAGACTTTGAGAATGAGGGCCGCAACGCGGAGCGCTGTGCACACGAGCTGGCACACTTCCCCTACGTCGTGGTGCCCCGCGTGCACTGGGACAAGTCCAGCAAGGTGGGCTGGGCCAGGCCCCTGGGGTGGGCACAGCACCAGGCCTGCTGAGCCCAGCCTCTTGCTCTCCCCAGCGCGTGCTCACCGCTGACTTCTACACCGGCTGCAAGGTCAACGATGTGGAGGCCATCAGGAGCCAGGGGCTGGCGGTGCACGACGTGCGTGTAGGGTGGGGGCTGGGGTGCGGAGCGGGCGGGTGCTGCCTGTGTCCACTGCAAGGCCTCTCCTCTCCCCAGATAGCAGAGAAGCTCATCAAAGCCTTTGCTGAGCAGATATTTTACACGGGCTTCATCCACTCGGACCCACACCCTGGCAACGGTAGGAAGTCCCCTGGGGGTGGGGGTCTCGGGGTGGGCGGGATGCAACCTGAAAGGCTGTGTTCCTAGTTTTGGTGCGAAAAGGCCCCGACGGGAAGGCGGAGCTGGTGCTGCTGGACCACGGGCTCTACCAGTTCCTGGAGGAGAAGTGCGTGCGGGAGGGTGGGCTTGGGACTGGGCAAGCCTCTCCTGCCGCTAGGGGCTCACCCAGGGCTCACCTCTGGCGGATCTGGTCCCATCCACCCCCAGGGACCGCGCAGCCCTGTGCCAGCTGTGGCGGGCCATCATCCTGCGGGACGACGCCGCCATGAAGCTGCACGCAGCTGCACTCGGGGTGCAAGGTGAGGGCGTGCAGGGATGGCCAGGCGCCACAGGAGGCTGGCCGCTTGGAGCTCGGCTCAGAGCCCCCTCCCTCCCCAGACTACCTGCTCTTCTCGGAGATGCTCATGCAGCGGCCTGTGCGCCTGGGGCAGTTGTGGGGCTCACACCTGCTGAGCCGCGAAGAGGCGGCCTACATGGTGGACATGGCTCGTGAGCGCTTTGAGGCCGTCATGGCGGTGCTCAAGGCGCTGCCGCGGCCCATGCTGCTGGTGCTGCGCAACATCAACACTGTGCGCGCTGTCAACGTGGCCCTTGGCACCCCGGTGGACCGCTACTTCCTCATGGCCAAGAGGTCAGTAGTTGCCTGTGCGGGTGCCTCTGGCCGGGCTGGTGTGGGGCGGACATGGGACTAACATAGGTGTGTGCAGGGCCGTCCGGGGCTGGAGCCGCCTGGCGGGCGCCGCGTACCAGGGTGTCTACAGCACCAGCCTCCTGCGCCATGCCAAGGTTGTCTGGGAGATGCTCAAGTTTGAAGTGGCCCTCAGGTGAGTGGCCCTGGGGCACGCAGGTGGCAGGGCCTGCTCCCCACCCACCTGTGACCTGACCCGCCCACACAGGCTGCAGACCTTGGCCATGCGGCTGACTGCCCTCCTGGCACGCGCTCTGGTCCACCTGCGGCTTGTGCCCCCAGCGGAGGAGCTCTACCAGTACCTGGAGACCTAGTGTGCTCGGCCCGACAACCATGCTCGGTTCAGCGGGGGCCCTTTGTGGCGGGGCTTGAGGTGTGGGCACCCTGAGCCCCATAAGCACTTGCCGTGTAATGACCACGCACTCGTCTCACACAAAAATGTTTTTATTTGTCTTTTATACAAAAAAGGGGGCGGGAGGTAGTGCGGTGTGGTGGCGGCGGTGGCATCTGTGGGGCTAGAAGTGGGCGGTGACACGGTCTGTCTCCAGCAAGTCGTCCAGAATCTGCAAGGGATGGACGGGTGGGAGAGAGCGCACACTGGTGGGGGCACCCACAGGGGTGGGGAGCGCACTTACGATGTCAGGTGTGGTGCCAATCTTCTTGGCCAGCTCACTGCGCTCCATGGTGCTCAGGTACAGGTAGCGGTTGAGCAGCTCCCCATCCAGCACGTTGCGCACGGCATTCTGGAGTGTGCGGCGGTCCACGTGCAGCATCCTGGGGCGTGCAGGCACAGAGGTCAGGGCAGGCTGGGGTGGAGGGGGCGCTGCACAGGGGCGGGGCTCACCGGAAGGCACGGGGGTTGAGGCCTGCATGGTGTGGCAGCATGGTGGTCAGCGCATTCTGCAGCATCAGCAGCCGTCGGTAGGTCTTCTCCTGCATGGGTAGCAGCAGTCCGATGCCGCCGTCCAGGGTGGCTGTGGGGGTTGCAGTGTGAGCCAGGCCAAATTTAGGGCTCCCCCCAACCCAGACACACCTGCCCCCCACACTCACCGAACCACGTGATGTGCTTATTCTCCCACACGACCGACTTTTTGCTGAGCCCTTCAGTGGCCCCCCGGCACGGGGTCCTCCAGAACGTGTTCACATGGGCACCCACGTGAAAGTCTGCCCGGCGCAACAGGCGCATGCCCCCAAAACTCTCCTTGGCTAGACCAGAAGGGCTCTGGGTCACTGCCTGCCCAGCCACAGCCCAGGCAGAGGGGGTGGAGGAAGCACTCACCTTCGGGCAGGTACATGTACACCATGAGGTTGCGGTCCCGGTCAGACACTGGGGAGCAGAGGCCCAGGGTCAGCCCTGGCCACCCTCAGAGCCTCAGCCTCCCAGGGCCCTGCCCACATACCCAGAAAACCCAGCTGGGCATTGTCCACCATGAAGTCCACACTGTACACCTCCAGGGGCTTGGCATCCTGGGGACAGGAAGAGGGGGGCATCAGAAGTGCCTTGGGCAGGTACCTACCCAGACACAGGCACCACGGCCACACGCTACCCGCGACACAAGGCTCAGCGTCTTGCTCTCCTCCTGGTAGCGCAGGAGCGAGATGCTCTTCATGACGTCGGCTGCCAGGATGAAGTTCTTGACGCTGATCATCTGGTGGATGTAAAGCTGTGTGTCGATGAAGGCCATGCCCGTCAGCTCGCTGGCCCGCAGGCTCCACAGGAAAATCTGGGGGTGGGGGTAGAGAGGGTGAGTGGGGGCGGGCGCCACGCCGGGTGGGGGTGGGGGGGCACACGCCAAGTAGGACTGCCACCTTCTGGCCGATGGCCGACACCAGGTGGCCGTTGCAGTGGCACAGGGCGGTCACGGGCCCCTTCTGCTCTTTCTCGTAAAGGACTTTGAACTTGTTCTTGGTCAAGGGCTGGCCGGGCTCAGGCACCACCTCAATCACGTCCATGATCAAGATCTGCAGGGCGTGGGGATGGCTGTGGGTTGGCTGTGCGGATGGAAGCAGGGCTGCCAGGGCCGTCTGCCCCCCGCCCACCAGCCCCTTACCCGCCCTCGGCATGTGACTTCCTCGCCTTGCATGAGGCAGGTCCCAGCGGCCACGTAGCCTTTGAGGCCTGACACGGTCTCCTCACTGCGCAGCGACACGGTCTTCATGCAGGTCACATGCTCCCACTCCTGCAGCTCGATCCTGCAGGGGCCGGGGGCGTCAGATGCTGCCCCAGAGGCCTTGGGGAGCCCCACCCAGGCCCAGCCTCACCTGGCGTTGGGAATTGCCTCCCAGCTGACCGGGGAGATGAGCTGGATGGAGAAGGCCTCCTGCTGGGGGTGGATGTACCGCTCATCTGTAGGGAGGAAGGCTGGCGGTCACAGAGGGGCTTCTGCGAGATCGGGCTCACGATGGGAACGTGGTGTGGGTGTCACACACCTCTCTCAATGGTCTCAAATTCCTTCTCCTCGCCAGTCATGCGTGGGATGCGGGTGCACGGCGTGTTGGTGCTGGTGGCCACAGCATACACCTGTAGGTTACTGGAGGTCACACGCCACTGGCCAGACAAGGCCCAGAAGGTCCCTGGTGGGGTGGGGCTGGGAACAGACCTTGGACTCCACGTGGTAAGCCACATAGTGGGCCGTGCAGCGCAGCGGGATCTTCCTGACAGGCCATGGGGCGTCGTAGGACAGGTAGGCAGGCAGGACACTGATCCTCAGCTCACCCTGGGGTGGGGGCACAGGGTCAGGGGAGGAGGGGCAGGCAGCCCCAGGCTGCCAAGAGTCCCTGGGATGTTGCCCTCACAAGCAGGGGCGGGTGAGGGGCAGCTGTATCCAGGCGAGGTCCTGGAATGGGCTGCCACTCGGCCTCTGGGGCTCCCCTGCCTTCTGTTCCCAGGCTCAGCTGGGGCGAGGGATGCTGGCCACAGGTGATGGGGAAGCTAAGCAGATGAGGCTGCAGACAAAGGGCAGCCCAGAGGCTGCCATGCTGGGGACTGAAAGGAGGCAGGAGGAGTCAGGGCCGCCCTCTTCCACAGACAGCCCTGAGTCCTCAGGCATTTGGGAAGGACTCAACCACATCCCAGTCAAGGTCCCAAGTGACCTGGAGTGTTGTGGTGGCTCAGATGGGGAACCAACATCAGAGAGCACGTGTGCCCTCCCAGAGTCACAGAGCAGCCAGGGAGCGGAACCAGCACCCAAGGCAGCTCTCCTGAGGAAGTGCAGAGGCCAGGCCCTGTGAAGGCCTGCAGAGCCAGCAGAGCAGTGGGGGGGATCCCAGGGTCTGCCGCTCCAACTCCCAACCACCCCTTTCCAGACCTTGGGATCACCAAGCTCCAGGCTCCACCTCCTCGGCCTCAACCCCGCGGCCCTCCGGACGCTCCTTCCTGGTCCTCAGGGCGGAGCCAACGGTCCCTCTCCTGTCCCTGCCCCTCAGCCCTGACCAGGGCAGCATCAGCCAGTGCTGCTGGGTACTGGGCTGAGCCCCACCTGTCTGTTGAAGTACAGGAAGCCACGGGGACAGTTGATGTTGTGGAACGGAGCAAAAGAGTCGACAGGGCCATCAATGCCCATGGGGTGCAGCCGCAGCGCCCCTCGGCCGGTCACCAGGAGCCAGTGAGGGGAGGGGCCGCAGATGAATACCTGGGGGCAGGCGCCATGAGGAGGCTGTGGATGAGGCCGCCTCTCCCTTCCACCACAGACCCCCGTGAAAGCGCTGGCCTACCCCTGAATAGCCGTAAATGTCCTCGAAGTAGCGGAAACGTGCCACGCGGCCCCGTGCCCCAGCCCCCTCCTCCGTGCTGCCACCTTCTGCTTTCTTCTTCGATGGCTTCGGCTTCTTCTCACGAAAGTTGATGTTGTGAGGGACCTGGGGGAGAACCATTCAGATCCTCCAGGGGCTGCTGGTCTGACACCCACTCCTTGTACCATACCCACCCCACGCCCCGGCAGTATAGGCACCTTCTTAAAGCGGACTTTGAGATTGCCCTGGCTGAGCTGAGAGTCATGGGGGAAGGCCTCATAGATAAGCAGCTCCTGGTCCACATGCACCTGCGGGGATGAGGCAGACGTGTAGGGAAGGAGTGGGGCCCTGAGGGATAAAGGTGGGGCCCTGGGGAAGATGGGAGGGGCATGGGAGGGGGCGGGGCTGTGAGGAAAAGGGCGGGGCCATGGGAAGAGGCAGGCTGTGGGGAAGATGGGATGGGCCATGGGAGGGGGCGGGGCTGTGAAGGGGAGGCCAGGCCATGTGCTCACCAGCAGGTAGGGCCTGCTCTGGCGGCTGCCCAGAGCAACCAGCAGCACCTCCTTGACCAGGGGCAGCTCCCCCTGGCGTGTGGCCTCCTCCCTGCGGGCTTCGCCCTGTGTGGTGGGCTGTCCAAAGGAACTGTCCACAAGGACCCGCTGCCCCACAGGGAAGTTCTTCACCAGGAACACCAGCCGCCAGTCAGGGAGCTGGTAGATCTGTGGGGTGGGCAGCAGTCAGTGGAGGCAGGTGGGTGGAGCTGGCTGGGCTGCAGGGCAGGGCACCACCTACCTCCATGGTGCCATTCTCCCGCACCAGCAGACACCAGTGGGTGGGCTCTGCCCGGAAGGGTGCAGGGTCCCGGTCAGCGGGGGGCTGGCTGCTTCTTCGGGCCTCCTCCTTGCTGGGGCTGAAGAGGGAGCCAGAATCCCCATACAGCATCTCCTCCTCATCATCCACTGTGGGGCTGGGGGCCGACAGAGGGTCACAGGCAGCCTGCCAGCCACGGGGACCAAGCCCCCACCTGCACCCCTGGCCCCAACGCACCTCGTCTCTGAGCCCAGACCCTCGGCCTCCGAGCCGCTGCGGCCCCCCAGCTCGTCACGGGCCCCGCCCAGACGGCTCTCTGTGGTGAACATACCGCTGAGGTCTCGGTACAGGCACAGTGTGATCACCTTGGACTGCTGCGGGGAGAGGGGTAGGCTCAGTGGCGGGCAGGAGGCCAGGACGGGCGGGCACCAGGAATGGGGGGCCTACGTGGTGCAGCGGGGGCTTGTGCAGCGCCAGGCGGTGGTGGCGGCCGCCATAGGAGTCGCTCTTCAGCAGAAACATGGTGACGTGGCCCTCAGCACTCATGATGACCACGTAGGGGTCGGCCACGGCACACTGCACGATGGGGGCGCCCAGGTCCACGGGGATGAAGTGCAGCTGATTCACTGTGGGCACAGGGCAGTCAGCATGTGCCTCCCCAGGGCCCATCCCCCCATCCCCGCCCACCCACCTCCTTCCAGCAGGCGGATGCCCAGCGGTGACACTTGGACAATGTAGCGGTTGTCCCCAATGTTCCCGGCAAAGACTGTGGGGCCCTGCGTGGCGAAGCCGCTGGTGTCCAGCTCCATGATCTCCTGCCCCGTCTGCAGGATCTGCAGGTGACAGCGGTGAGGAAGGCCCCTCCCCAGGGGATCCCAGCCCCAGGTCCCAGGCCCTGCCCCTCACCATGGTGGAGTCTTCCCGGCTCAGAATCAGGAATCCGTGTCTGCGGCTGTCATCATCGGCTTCAGGGGGGCTGGTTTCCTGCTCTGTGCCCTCCCCCTTGGGATTCTCTTCCTGTCAGGGCCAAAGGGGAGCAGGCTGGAAGCCACAGTCCAGTGAGGGCAGCATGTCGGGGCACTAACTGGGCCCCCACCACCCTACGTGCATCCCGTGAGAAGGCAGTGCCGGTCCCATCCCAGGGCCTCCCTGCAGTGGCTTTGCACCTACCTCCTCCTTACGCACGGGGGCGATGACCGTCCACATGTCATAGCAGCCTGGAAGCTCAAAGGTTGTCACCACCTGGGGCCGGATGCTCTTCTAGAATGATGATGGGGTGAGGGTGTGATGAGGCTGTGAGCCCACTGAGGTCCCACCAGGAGGTGCCCGCCCTCTACCTGCCCACACACCTGCAGCACCGACAGAGCCCCGTTCTTGCCGTGGCCGGAACAAACCACAATCTCCAGGTCTGGCTCAGGGCTGTTCTGAAACTGCATGGGGACGCGGGGGTAACGACCAGCCCCCCGCCAACACACATACTCATCCCAGCCCCTGCCTCCAGCTGACCCCAACCCTGCGTACCTCTTCAGAGAGAAAGGCAGGCTCGCCCATGGCAGCATTGGCGCAGGGTCCGATGTTAAGGATGCTGTCACACACCTGCGGACAGTGACAGTCAGGGGGCCGATGGGGGGGCACTGGCTGGGAGGGGGCCCTGCTGCCTGTCTCACCTCAAAGGAGTAGGTGGCCAGCTGTGTGCCTGACTGGGCCTCGCTGCCGTAGACTTCGATCTCGTCCACCTCATCTTGTGGCACCGACTTGCCCCCCGCTGCACACAAAAAGCCCGCCTCAGCACAGCCCTGGGTCACTGGCCCTGCTCCTGACTGGCCCTGGCCCGGTCCTCACCTGACCAGCCGGCCGTGGCATCCACACGCTTCTTCTTTGAGGGAGGCTCTTCCTGTGAGGCAGGAAAGGGCGCTGAGCAGCATGCCACGGCAGCACCCACAGGAGGGGTGGTGGCATGATGGGCCTAGGAAACCCACCTTGTCGCCAGCCTCTCGGACGGCACTGGCCGGGGGCTCCTGCAGCTTCTCCGTGTACTTGAGGAGGAGGGAGTTGCCCAGGCGAGAACCCAGGAACAGGTACCCAGGCTCCATGGTGACCATCTGAGGGAGCACAGGTGGGTGAGGGTGGGCCTGGGCCCAGACCCAGACCCAACCCCAAGTCCCAACTCACGCTGGTGGTGAGGACGCTGGCGGCCGCCTTGTCAAAGTGGAACGCCCGGACACTGCGCATGCCATCAGTGATGAGGGTCAGCACGTAGCTGGGGGCAGGGGGAATTCTGAGTGGGCAATGTGCACCCTGGGGCAGTGAAGGGGGCCTGGGGACTGGAGAGGGGCAGAGTTCATGGGCAGGGGAGGGGCTCACATCTCGCCGCCCTTGAGGGAGATGACCATCTTGTCGTAGGAGATGAAGGTGGCCTGGGCACAGTCCAGGGTGATCCGCACACCCTCCTGGGTGCCTGTGGGATGGGTGGTCAGGACGACCAGGAAGGCCCAAGCTGTCCCTGGCCTCCCCCAGCCACCCCACACTCACGCAGCGGGAAAGCTGTGGTGCCTGTGGTGAGGCTGTTGAGAGCCACACCGTACGGGGGGACGCTCTGGTTCAGGTACAACAGCGAGTTGACGGCAAAGATCACCACCCCACCTGGAGGTGGACACAGGCTGGTGGGTAGGCTCGCTGCCCCTCCCTGCACTCCCCTCCGCACCCCCAGGATTCTCACCGATGGGCTTGGGCACGGCCAGAGCCTGGGTGCAGTCAAAGGGCAGGCTGGTGAGGGACCAGATGACAGGGTGCACCTTCTGTGTGATGTTCAGCGAGATGGCCACGATGGAGCACGTGTCCTGCCGCACAGCTACACGCCTAGGGACACCAGTAGGTCAGCCGCAGGCCTTGCCTCCCTGCAAAGACCCAGGCCCAGCTCCACCCACATCCTGTCATCCTCACCCCACACCCCATAAACCCCACCCATGTCCCACGAGCCCAGTTCCAAAGCAGAGGCAGCCGGGGGTCCACAGCGTAGAGGGGCCTCCGTCGGGGGCTCACCCGGGCCAGGTCTGGTTGGGCTCGAACAGGATGAGCAGGGTGGGCTCGTAGTAGCCGTGCAGGAACTGCAGGTCGATGATGTTGAGCAGCTTTTCATCTAGGGCCCGCACGTCGATGATGTAGCTGGGCAGGAAGCTGGACCTCTGCCTGGGGTGCAGGAGATGAGGGGAGCTCGGGCTCAGGTGCCCCCTCCTCCCCGCAGCACCACCGCCTGCCCTAGCTGGCACTTACCCCTCCCCCACGAGCCCCTCGTGCTCCTCGGCCAGGCTCTCCCTGCGGAAGGGCAAGACCACCAGCCTTGTGCCATAGACAAGCATGGCTGCGCAGCGCCCGTCGGGGTCCACCCGCACTCGTGGTGTGTGTACGTTCTGCACAAACCCATCCTGGGGGCAGAAGGGGCATCAGCCAGTCCCAGCAGAGGAGACCCCAAGGGAAGCACTTGGGGCAACAGAACTCGTTTGCAGGGGGAGGGTGGGCAGCTGGGCTGGGGCCTGGGTGGGGGCGTGAGTGTGGCCTACCCGAAGCTCAGGCTCCTCAAAGTAGTGCAGCGACAGGGTCTTCAGGTCGTGGGTGCCCGGGTCGTACTCTACCACCGACAGCTGGGATCAGAGGGTACAGCCATGGCTCTCCACTGCATGTCCTGACAGTGTCACCCCAGCAACCAAATGGCTGTGCCCAGGCCCACCCCGCCAGTCCCCAGCACCCACTCCCATGCCTTGGCCAGGCCCTGGCACCCATTCCCACGCCTTGGCCAGGCCTACCCCACCAGTCCCCAGCACCCACTCCCATGCCTTGGCCAGGCTCCCCTGTGGGTAACCCCCCATCTGGGCACCGAAGAAGGAGAGCTACGCAGATCCCCGGCACTTCTTAGAGCCTGAAGAATGTTTTAGTTTATAGTATTACTCAGTTATTTCCTTATATAATCCTTTACATATAATCATGTATTAGTTTACACTCGGAAAAATTAGTGCCCGAAGAACACCTTACTCCTCAGCCGTTTCCCTATATAGATCTTATAGTCGGAGAAATGTTTAGAGCAGACACAGTGCAGAGCATGATTTAAGGGAAAAAGTTATACCAGGACAAGAATCTGCGGCCCAAACGGTAGTGCCTCTGCCTGCTAGGGCACGTGTTACGTAGCAGGCTGGCCCAGGCAGCAGCGTTCAGTATCATAAAGATACCCGCTGTATGGCAGGCTTAGAGCAAGAGCCACTCCTCCTGAAAAGGAGTTGCAGTACCCTGCGTCCAGTTTTTATGGAAGCTGGCCTCGGGTTGGCAAGCCCTCAAACATCCGAGGGCTTAAACCCCTCCGGTGTAATCATGCCTAGGTGGCTGTATACCCTGCCAACCCTGCTGCTATGTACTGGCTCAAAGCATCCTCCTATGGAAATCACTGGAAGCTGCCAGCAGGTGGCTGCAGACCTTGTCAGCTCTGTTGCTACTGTGCTGACTCAAAGCTTCCTCCTATAGAACTCCTTAGAAGTAGCATGCCCCTAGATAAGAGATGTTGCACACTGCACCCCCTTCACTGCGCACGGCCCGCCTCCTTGCCTTGGTGACCTAATGGGGGTGGACCCATCACCTGTCACTCCCGTGAATGTCTTCACCCTATCACTATCCTTAAAGATGACCTCACTCACTACCCTGCCCCCTAACCTATATTCAATCAATACAGACGCTCCCGGACGTTCCGGGCCTCACCTGCCTCCACGTCAGTGGCGCTGCAGGCCCCCAAGCCCAGCTGCACTTTCTTTGTGCTTCTATGTCTTGTCTCTTTATTTCTCGGAGCCAGTGCCTCGGGACAGTGATAAGGGACACCCCACGACCCTAGCAGGGCTGGACCCTACACCCCCCGCCAAGCCAACCACTCACCTTGGCATCCTTGAAGCTCAGGAGCAGGGCATCCCGCTTGGCTCCCGCCAGCTGCACGCTGGCCATGGACATGACGTTGCCGAAGAAGGAGAAGGAGGCGGCGAGTTCGAGCTTCTCCCGGTGGGCCTTCCCCTCTAGGGAGAGGCCAGGGCTCAGGGCTCAGGGCTCAGGGCTCAGGTCTCAGGGCCCAAGGCCCAGCCACTCCTGGCACCCCTGCAGCCCATGGCCACCCCACCATACTCACCTGTGCTCCTGTCATTCTTGGTCAGAGCCTGGAGGAGGGAGGAAGAGAGGGCAGTAAGGGGCCACACCTGGTGGCTTACCTCATCCAGGGAACAAGACCACCAAGGCTGGCCCCTGCCACCTGGGAGCTCTGCCCAAACCCTCTCTGCCATAGGGAGGGAGCAGGCCAGGGGCTTCTGCAGACAGCTGTGCACACCTGCTCCCCACCCCGCTTACACTCTCACACCCACGGCTGGCCCTGGCACAGGCCCCTCCCCAGAAATCCCCCACCTCATGGCTCCCTAGCAGCCAGGCCCGTGCGGCAAGCACTTGGGGTCAGAGTGCACTCTTTGCACACTGCCAAACCTGCCTGGTGGCACACCCACAGCTACTTGTTACGTGTGCCTGTTAGAGAGAGGAAGCCCTGAGCTATCCGGATGCCCCAGGCTCCCCCAGGCTGCAGCTCCACCTCCTCCCTTTCCGCTACCTTGCTGTGATGATAAGAGACTGTTCTTTGCTACTAAGTAGCTAAAGTAACTAGCATCTTTATATGCCCCTTTCTCAAGGCAAGGAAAAGGTGGTTTTGTTTTTGTTTTTTTTTTGAGACAGGTCTCACTCTGTCCCCAGGTTGGAGTACAGTGGCACGATCTTGGCTCACTGCAACCTCTGCCTCCCAGGTTCAAGTGATTCTTCTGCCTCAGCTTCCCTAGAGTAGCTGGGATTACAGGCACACACCATCACATCTGGCTAATTTTTGTATTTTTAGTAGAGATGGGGTTTCACCATGTTGGCCAGGCTGGTCTCCTGACCTCACGTGAGTCACCCACCTTAGCCTCTCAAAGTGCTGGAATGACAGGTGTGAACCACCACGCCAGGCCTTTTTTTGTTTTTTTGGGATAGGGACTCACTGTCTCCCAGGCTAGAGTACACGGTAGCAATCATGGCTCACTGCAGCCTCGACCTCTTAGGCTCAGGTGATCCTCCCACCTCAGCCTCCCAAGTAGCTGGGCCCACGCATGTGAGTGAGACTTATTTGTTTGTTTAATTATTTTTGAGATGGAGTCTCACTCTGTTGCCCAGGCTGGAGTGCAGTGGTGTGATCTCAGCTCAGTGCAACCTCTGCCTCCTGAGTTCAAGCAATTCCACCTCAGCCTCAGCCTCCCAAGCAGGTGGGATTACAGGCATGCACCACCATGACCAATTTTTTTATGTTTAGTAGAGAAGGGGTTTTGCCATGTTGGCCAGGCAGGTCTCCAACCCCTGACCTCAGGTGATCCGCCCACCTTGGCTTCCCAAGGTGCTATGATTACAGGCATGAGCCATCATGCCCAGCTCAAGCTTCCTTAAATAAAGGGTATCTACAAAAAGTCTACAGTAATGTGGCACTGGGAGTGAAACACTGAAAGTTTTCTCTCTTCGTCCAAGGAGGCCTGATCGCTCCCTGACAAGTGTAAGGTCAATATGCAGAGATCAACTGCACTTCTGCATACATGTAAGAAGGGTAACCACTCAGAAGAATTTTAAGAAAAACATAGGCCAGGCATGGTGGCTCACGCCTATAATCCTGGCACTTTGGGAGGCCGAGGCGGGCGGGATCACCTGAGGTCGGGAGTTTGAGACCAGCCTGACCAACATGGAGAAACCTGTCTCTACTAAAAATACAAAAATGGGCTGGGCATGGTGGTGTGCATCTGTAATCCCAGCTACTTGGGAGGCTAAGGCAGGCTTGAACCTGGGAGGCAGAGGCTGCAGTGAGCCAAGATCATGCCACTACATCCCAACTTGGGCAACAACAGCAAAACTCCAACTTAAAAAAAAAATAGAAAAGAAAAATGTGCACATAGTCAAATGGTCTAATGTCTAATTGGCATCTTAGGAGAAAGGGGACAGAATCAGTAGCTAAAGAAATAGTGACCAAGGCCAGGCGCCATGGCTCATATCTGTAATCCCAGCACTTTGGGAGGCCAAATTGGGTGGATCAACTGAGGTCAGGAGTTCAAGACCAGCCTGACCAATATGGTGAAACCTCATCTCTACTAAAAATACAAAAATTAGCTGGGTGTGGTGGCATGCGCCTGTAGTCCCAGCTACTCAGGAGGCTGAGACAGGAGAATCGCTTGAACCCAGGTGGCGGAGGTTGCAGTGAGCCGAGATCACACCACTGTACTCCAGCCTGGGCAACAGAGAAAGAAGAGTGACCAAAACTTTTCCAAAAAGGATGAAAAGCATCAATCTACAGTCTCAAAAGTCAGTAAACCTGAAGAAAAATAAATGCAAAGAAAACCACACTCAGGCTGGACGTGTGACTCACGCCTGTAATCCCAGCACTTTGGGAGGCTGAGGTGGGCAGATCACTGAGGTCAGGAGTTCAAGACCAGCCTGACTAACTTGGCAAAACCTCATCTCTACTAAACATACAAAAATTAGCTGGGCGTGGAGGCGGACGCCTGTAATCCCAGCTACTCTGGAGGCTGAGTCAGTAGAACGGCTTGAACTTGGGTGTCGGACGCTGAAGTGAGCTGAGATCACTCCACTGCACTCCAACCTGGGCGAAAGAGCAAGACTCTGTCTCAAAAAAAAAAATTAGTTTCAATAAAAGGATATTTACAGGGTTTCAAAATAAGTCTGTACAATGAACTTTTTAGTTACAAAAGGAAAAAATAACCTCACGGTGGGGGAATCCAGCCCAACACTACCCAACTACACACTAAAGCACCAGCACCCGGTCATGAGGCAAAAGCCTCCAGCTGCCTCCTGAAAGCTGAGGGGGATGCTGTGTGCCTCTGCTGTGGTGTTCCAGCCAATACAAACTTCTCATCTAAAAACCTGAGAATATCTTGGCCGGGGAAGGTGGCTAACACCTGTAATCCCAGCACTTTGGGAGGCTGAGGTGGGCGGATCACTGAGGTCAAGAGTTCAAGACCAGCCTGACCAACATGGTGAAATTTCATCTCTACTAAAAAAACAAAAAATTAGCTGGGCATGGTGGTGCACACCTGTGATCCTAGCTGGGGCAGGAGAATGGCTTGAACCCCAGAGATGGAGGTTGAAGTGAGAAGAGATCACGCCACCACACTCCAGCCTGGGCAAAAGAGTGAGACCCCATCTCAAAAAACTAAAATAAAAAATAAACACCTGGCCGGGTGGCTCACACCTATAATCCCAGCACTTTGGGAGACTGAGGCGAGTGGATCACTTCAGGTCAGGAGTTCGAGACCAGCCTGACCAACATGGAAAAAGCCTGTCTCTACTAAAAATACAAAATTAGCTGTGCATGGTGGCAGGCATCTGTAATCCCATCTACTCAGGAGGCTGAGGCAAGAGAATCGCTTGAACCCGGTAGGTGGAAGCTGCAGTGAGCAGAGATGGTGCCTTTGCACTCCAGCCTAGCCAACAAGAGCGAAACTCTGTCATTTTTTTTTTTTTTTTTTCTGAGACGGAGTTTCACTCATGTTACCCCGACTGGAGTGCAATGGCGCGATCTCGGCTCACCGCAACCTCCACCTCCTGGGTTCAGGCAATTCTCCTGCCTCAGCCTCCTGAGTAGCTGGGATTACAGGCACGCACCACCATGCCCAGCTAATTTGTTTTTGTATTTTCGGTAGAGATGGGGTTTCACCATGTTGACCAGGATGGTCTCGATCTCTTGACCTCGTGATCCACCCGCCTCGGCCTCCCAAAGTGCTGGGATTACAGGCTTGAGCCACCGCGCCCGGCGAAACTCTGTCTTAAAAAAAATAAATACATAAAAGGCTGGGCGTGGTGGCTCGTGCCTGTAATCCTAGCACTTTGGAAGGCCGAGGTGGGCAGATCACTTGAGGTCAGAAGTTCAAGACCAGCCTGGCCAACACGGTGAAACTAGTCTCTACTAAATTACAAAAATTAGCTGGGCATGATGGCGGGCACCTGTAATCTCAGCTACTCAGGAGGCTGAGATGGGACAATCGCTTGAACCTGGGAGACAGTGGTTGCAGTGGGCCGAGATCGCGTCACCGCACTCCAGCCTGAGCGGCTGAGCGAGACGCCATCTGAAATAAATAAAGAAAATTTAAAAAAAAAAACACCTGGATATATCTGACAATCTCACCCTACCAGTAAGACTCACCCTACCGACACTCTGTAGCCTTCAAACAAGAGTGTCATTAAAGACAAAAACTGAGCACCTGTTTTAGGTTAAACAGCTGTGACATCGATGCCATGCTCAGCCAAGGATGTTGTTGGGACAATGGCCAGCTCTGACTAAGGCCTGGAGTCGCACTGGTGTTGACATCCTGATTTAGAATACTGCTCTGTGGTTCTGGAAGACATTGTCTCACTGTCAGAAAGCACAAAATCCATCTAGGACCTAAGGGGCATCCTGTCTGCAATTTACTCTCCAGGTTCAGAAAAAAAAGAGAAAGGAAGCAGGAATGGCAGAATGTCCACATCTGGACGCTGGGTGAAGGTACGCAGGAAATCTGTGCACTCCTCCTGCAACCCTTCTAACAACGCAGCGTGGCTGAGCGCAGTGGCTCACACCTGTAATCCCAGCACTTTGGGAGGCCGAGGTGGGCCCAAGGTCAGGAATTCTAGACCCGCCTGACCAACATGGTCAAACTCCATCTCTACTAAAAATACAAAAATTAGCCGGTGTGGTGACATGTGCCTGTAATCCCAGCTACTCAGGAGGCTGAGGTGGCAGAATCGCTTGAACCCAGGAGGCAGAGGCTGCAGTGAGCCAAGATTGTGCCACTGTACTCCAGCCTGGGCAACAAGAGCAAAACTCTTTCAAAAAAAAACAAAAAGCGGGGGGGAAACATATTAATTTCAACAAAGTCCTGTATATTTTCTTCCTGGTAAAGGGGCCTTGTATGCTGCCCAAGGCCACATGTTCACCCTCTTCCTGTCCATGTCTTCCCCTCCCTCTCTCTGCAAAGCAGCAGCCCCTTAAAACCCTGAGGGGCAACTGGCCTTGCTTCTTGCCTCCCTGAGACTGAGGTACCAGCAGACACTCCCACCCTCCTCACTGCTCTCATGTTCTGTGCCTTCCTTTCTGTGGCCGTGGGTGAGCCTGCACTAGATTCTCTGGGACAGGTTCAACACAGCTGCACGAGACCGGGCGCAGTGGCTCACGCCTATAATCCGAGAGCTTTGGGAGGCCGAGGCATGTGAATCACCTAAGGTCAGGACTAGCCTGAGCAACATGGTGAAATCCTGTCTCTAATAAAAATTAGCCGGGCATGGTGGTGTGCACCTGTAGTCCCAGCTACTCAGGAGGCTGAGGCAGGAGAATCCCCTGAACCTGGGAGGCAGAGGTTGCAGTGAGCTGAGATCGTGCCACTACACTCCAGCCTCAGCAACAGACCGAGATTCTGTCTCAAAAAAAAAAAGACAGCTGCATGAAAGATGGCTGTCTCCCTCCCTCTCCAGGTGAATCTGGGCTGGAGGCTGCCTGAAGGACAGGCTGTGTTGGCAGGGACGGTGCCCTCCTGGTCTAGCCCTTCAAGTGACTGGCAGCTTCTGCCTTATCCATCTGGGGCTCTGAGCTCCTATAAGAAGCTCAACTATACCAACACAGCCATGCTGCCAGGAAAACCAAGCTAGCCATGTTGGGGGACTGGGCAGAGTGGAGGGACGGGGTGGGGGTGGGGGAAGACACATGTAGCCTGTCCCTAGCTCCTGAAGTCATCCCAGTCAAGGCTCAGCCCAGCCCTGCTGGAGCAGAGCCAAGGGCTCCCCACACTCCAATGAATCCTGAAAACCTGACCCCCAGGTGTGTGTGATGATGATGACAGACCTTGTTTGTATGTTCCAGGGCAGTTCGTTACAGAGCAACAACTAGACTGACCCCAGGAGGAGGGCTTGAGCCCAGGAGTTTGAGGCCAGGCTGGGCAACATAGCAAGACCCCATTTCTTAAAAACAAAAAACAGCCGGGCGCGGTGGCTCAAGCCTGTAATTCCAGCACTTTGGGAGGCCGAGGCGGGTGGATCACGAGGTCAAGAGATCGAGACCATCCTGGTCAACATGGTGAAACCCCGTCTCTACTAAAAATACAAAAACATTAGCTGGGCATGGTGGTGCGTGCCTGTAATCCCAGATACTGAGGAGGTTGAGGCAGGAGAATTGCCTGAACCCAGGAGGCGGAGGTTGCGGTGAG
>NW_022436943.1:66903841-66906454 GCF_009761245.1 Sapajus apella
AAAAAAAAAAAAAAATACAAAAAAAAAAAAAAATCAGCCAGGCATGGTGTCACATACCTGTAATCCCAGCTACTGGGTGGAGGCTTTAGGGGGCTGAGGCACGAGAAATGCCTGAACCCATGAGGCGGAGGTTAAAGTGAGCCTGAGATTGCATTCCAGCCTGAGTGACAGAGTAAGTCACTGCCTCACCAGAAAAAAAAAAAATTATTTGTAAATATGGGGTCTTGCTATGTTGCCCAGGCTAGTCCTAACTCCTGGCCTCAAGCAATCATCCCAACTCAGCCTCCCAAAGAGTGGGACTATAGGTGTGAGCCAATGCAGCCTGCCTGTCACTTCTGAGCTTAGGCTGCAGAGCATACAGTGGCTTCAGTCTTGATGGGTTTTGGGTGGGCCTCTGTCATTGTGAGGGAGGCTGCCATGCTGTGAGCTGCCCCAGGAAGGGGCTCATGTGGTGAGAAACTGCAGCCTCCTGCCAATAGTGTGTTCGAAGCAGACACTCCAGCCCTGTCAAGCCTTCAAAGAACAGGAGCCCTGACCAGCAAACGTGTATATGCTGGGGTAGGTGCCTAGGAGGGTTGGCCTTTGGCCTGCGCCTCTGACCCATCTACCTGCTGGGTCAGCCCCTACTCCAGCCCTCTTGCGGCTCCTCCCTGCTTTGTGGGAGGAGGCATGATCGTCCTGATCATGGCCTGCCACCCTCTATCCCCACCACCACATCCACTCTACCCGACGGTCACACTGTGCATGGCCTCTCCACCCTCTACTGCCTGAGGCATGTGCACAAGCTGTTTCTTCTGCCTGGAACACCCTCCTCTTCTCCCCATCCCTGGGCCTGGGTAAGAATTACTCCTTCTTCAATAACTTTGTAGAAACTGCCTCTTGCAAGTAGCCTTCCTGGGCCAGCTTTCAACCCTCTGGCAACCAAAACACCACTGTACTTCCCAAACCTTGAGGAGTTTGCTCACTTTACTGAGACTCCTGTCAACAGTCTGTCTCCACCCTCGATCCGGCCTCGTTCCTTGTGCTAGGAACGTTCTTCCCCCGACAAAGTCCCGCTCCGCCTTAGACAGGTTCTTCTTTTTTATTTTTATTTATTTATCTTTTTTTTTTGAGACGGAGTCTTGCTCTGTCGCCAGGATGGAGTACAGTGGCGCAATCTCGGCTCACTGCAACCTCCGCCTCCTGGGTTCAGGCGATCCTTCCGCCCCAGCCTCCCGAGTAGCTGGGACTACAGGCGCGTGCCACCACACCCGACTGATTTTTGTATTTTTAGTAGAGATGGGGTTTCACCATGGCGAGAATGGTCTCGATCTCTTGACCTCGTGATCCGCCCGCCTCAGCCTCCCAAAGTGCTGGGATTACAGGCGTGAGCCACCGCGCCCGGCCCAGACAGGTTCTTCTGATCCGGCGATAGGAAATACACTGCCTCCTGCGTTCGCTCCTTTATCCCCGCAGCGGCACGTGTCGCTGCTGCAGGTGTTTGTTTAGTGGCTGCTCCCCTCCCCCGAGGGCCTGCGGGTGTGGTTCACACGGTATCTCCCCCCAGCACACCGTGCGCGTTCGTTCCTTCGAACGACTTGGTGAAGAAACCAAAGCGCAACCAAGGCGGCCGGGGCAGCGCGCCCTTCGCAGGGCGGCGACACGGGCGGCAGAACCGGGTAGCGGCTATGGGAAAGGGCCCGAGCACAGGCGCGTCCGGGCGATGCCGGCTCCCCGGGACAGGGAGCCTTAAGCACATGGCTGAACGCGTCTGGGGCTTGGCTCTTCCCTCTGCAACCGGGGGCGGCGAGAGCACCCGCGCCGCGGGGAGCGGGGCGGGCTCCGGGGCCCGGCCTACCTCGGCGTCGCGGTTCAGGCGGTACACGTAGAGCTGCGAGGTCCCGGCCACCACGAGGTTGCGCTCGCTGTTGTTGAAGAAGTTGCAGTACATGGAGAACTCCAGGCCGGTGGGCGGATGCGCCTGTTTGTACACCGCGTACATGGCGCCAACGCCGGCTGCGCAAGGCCGGGAGAGGACGGGTGAGCGGGGTCGCCCGCGCAGGACGCCGGGCCTCGCGCCGCCGCCTCGGCCGCCCGCCCGGCTTCCCACCCGGCAGTTGGAGCCGACTCGAGGGGAATCGGGACGGCGGCGAACTGGGCCCGGCCGGGCCCGGAAGCTCGGCGCGGAGGTTCCGGGCTTCTGCGCCTGCGCAGCGCCGTCGCGTGGCCATGGCTGCCGGGGCGACAGCGGCCCCTGGTGGCCCGGGGGGCCGCCCCGGGGTCCGAAAGAGGGGTGCGGCGCCTCGCTAGCGTTGGGGCCCCGAGAAAGGTTCCCAGAGAGGCCGCACGCCCCCTCTGCCCAGTGTCCCCGCGCTGAGAGACCCCCGCCGCCAACACTCGCGCGGACAACGCAGCACCCCGCGAGTCCGGCGCTGTACGCCCGCCTTGCTCACCGCTGCCTCCCCAGGGCGACCCCAGCGCCAGCTTCCAGGACCTTGCATCCCGGACCAGGCACGGACCTAGGACTTAGAAACGGAATCATGAGGCCGGGCGCGGTGGCTCACGCCTGTAATCCCAGCACTTTGGGAGGCCGAGGCGGGCGGATCACGAGGTCAAGAGATCGAGACCATCCTG
>NW_022436943.1:66906464-66919894 GCF_009761245.1 Sapajus apella
AAATTAGCCGGGCTCGGTGGCTCACGCTTGTAATCCCAGCACTTTGGGAGGCCAAGGCGGGCAGATCACAAGGTCAGGAGTTCGAGACCAGCCTCGCCAACATGGTTGAAAACCCATCTCTACTAAAAATACAAAAATTAGCTGGCCATGGTGCCAGGTGCCAGTAATGCCAGCTACTCAGGAGGCTGAGGCAGGAGAACTGCTCGAACCCGGGAGGCAGAGTTTGCAGTGAGCTGAGATTGGCGCCACTGCACTCCAGCCTGGGCAACAGAGCAAGGCTCTGTCTCAAAAAATAAAACAGAAAGAAGGTCATGTGAAGACAGAGGCAGAGATTGGAGTCATGCTGTTCACAAACCAAGGAACACCCAGGGTCACCAGCAGCCAGGAAAGGCTCATGGAACAGACTGTTTCCTAGAGGCTTCAAAGGGAGTGTGGCTCAACTGACACTTTGATTTCTAACTTTTAGCCTCCAGAACGGTGAAAATAAGTTTCTGGTTTAAGGCGCTCAGTTTATGGTAGGCTGTGTTATGGGAGCCCTAGGAGGCCAGCACAAGGGGACTCAGGATTAACGCCTCTGCTGAGGACAGGAGGGCAGAGTCAGAAGAGGTCGGGGTCCCAGGAGCCATGGGCTGCCACATACTCTGGTCTGATGATCTCTAGGCTTGCTTTCCTTGACAGAGAAATAAGCCCTCAGCTGCGTAAGCAGTGGGTAAGCAAGTTTGATTACCGTTTGCTGCCCACACACCCTGGCGAACTTGCCTGACCCCATTCAAGTAAGGTCTCCACATCAAAAAGAGGTGCCTGAGGCTGGCTGCCTGGGAGGCCCTAAGTGCAGCTCTCCCGGCTTCTCTTCGAGGCACCCTGGTGGGGAGAAGGCACTGCCATAATGGTCCTTTCTCAGCTGAGGACCTTTCCCACCCAGCAAGCAGTGCACAGCCAGGCTCCAAGAACGAGAGTGTCTTTATTGAAGTTGGGACTGGGGCCTCTATAGGGGCCCTGGCTTCTGGGCTGTAGGTTTGTGGGGTGTGGGGTCTTGAGTCAAAGGCTAGGGACTAGGGCAGGGTATCAGAGAGTGATGTCATCTTCGTACAGAGACAGCAACAGCAGGACGGTCCAGCCGCCCAGCAGGCCCACGTTGTGTAGCAGGAAGAGGAGCCAGGGCCGAGGGTCCCGCACTTTCAACATGGCCGGGAGCTGAGGAGCAGGTGGGCACCGGGTCAGCGCCCCTGCCCAGCTCGCTTGCTCAGCGCCCTGCCCAGAGCAGCCCCCTCCCCTCACCATCCTGACCATGTCGCAGAGCGCCACGTAGAGGAACAGGCCGGTGGCCACGGCCAGGATCCAGGCCTCACTCTCCTCGCCGACTCCGACGGCGAGTGCCACGTAGAGACCGGCGAAGGCCGTGAGCGCGGAGGCCAGGTTCAGCAGCAGGGCTTGGCGCACGGACAGCCCCGCGTGCAGCAAGGCCGCGAAGTCCCCTGGGGGCGGGTCCACGGCAACAGCTCCGCCCTCCTATCTACATGACCCGCCCACCTCCTTTCGTGACTCGCCACCAAGCCCCGCCCACCTCCTTTCGGGACCCGCCCCTCACCACCAAGCCCCGCCCACCCGTTTCTGTCGCCCCGCCCAGCCCCGTCCGACTCCGCCCACCGCTCACCCAGCTCGTGTGGCAACTCGTGGCAGAACACGGCCAGCGAGGTGGCCAGCCCGGTCTTCCAGGAGGACGCGAAGGCGGCGCCCACGGCCAGCCCGTCGGCGAAGTTATGCACGGCGTCGCCCAGCGTGATCACATAGGGCAGCAGCCTCAACTCTGCAGGCACAGCGGCCGTGGGTTCTCGTGGCCTGTCCCCAGCCCCGCCCGCGCTCCGCACAGACCCCAGATCCCCCAGCCCTTCCGGGGTCGCCCCCTGGGCTCACCTGGGCTCAGTCTCCTGGGCTCCGTGTTCAGCAGCTCTGGGCTCTCCTCCGCCACCTGGGAGGAGCGCAAGTGAGTCCCACTCGGAGGCGAGGCAGAGGAGGGACGCGGCGGGGTGGGACGGGAGGCAGGGCCGCAGGCCTGGGGTGGGGCTGGGAGTGTGGGCGTGGGACGGGGTCGGTGGGAGGGGCTCCGCGTGGAGCGGGGCATCGGGTGCCCACTCACCAGGTCTGCGCGAGAGCCCTCGTGAGGTGGCTTGGGCTGCCGGAGCTCCCTGGGTGCCAGCTGCAGGGAAACGCCATGGCTGTGGCCACCGTGGTTGTGGCTACTGTGGCTGCAGGGCCTGTCCTCCATGTCCTGTGAGGGTACCTGCTCAGTGTCCACCCGGCCCCCAGCACAGCCACCCCCAACCCAGGTACCTTCCCAAGAAGCCTGACCTCTGGGTCCCTGGGCAGCAGGAGGTTGAAGAGGTTCTCAAACAGGAAGAAGGCGTAGAGCCCGGCCAGCACCGCCAGAAGGCGCCAGGTGGGCTGTGGGCTGAGGCCCTCTTCACTGTGTGTGTGCAACCCCAGCACCTGGGGAGTAGGGGCGCTGGACTAGAGGGGCCTCAGGGCACCTCCTCCCCAGACCCAGGGAGAGGGGTTGGGGTTCAGTGGTGGGGTGGGTAAGGGCCCTGGGAGGGCATGGCCTGGGAGTCCAAGGTGGGGAAGGAAGGGCGGCGGTCGGGGGGGCGGGTTGTGGGGGCAGACCTTGGGCATCAGATGCAGGAGAGCGTCCCCAGTGAGTGCACCCACCGCCAGGCTCAGGAAGGTCTGCAGGACATAGTGCGTGACCCCCCTGCAGCCAGTGCAGGTCAGCAGCAGGAGACCAAAAACGGCGCAGAGGCAGATGAGCAGCGTGGCCAGAGAGCCGTACAGATAACCTGGGGGCGGATGAGGCCAGTGAGAGCTTTTCTTCTAGACGCAGCCCCTCCTTCTGGGGTGTTGATCACCAGGGCTGCAGGCGCTCAGTGTGCTCCAGGCCTTCACTCAGGCTGACCCTCCTGCCTCAAAGTGCCACTCCCTCCTGGAGACCCCCCTTTCCCTGTTCTGCTGTTTCTACCTCCAGCCCCTGCTTGCTTTCTCCATCCCTCATTCTCTGCAGCCACTTCTTCCTCCCTCCCTGAGTCCCACCTCTGAGCTGCCAGCGCAGTGCCGGGGCGGGCACTCACTCTCTGCCTGGCTGAGCTGGTCCTGGAGGGGGGGCCCGTGCTGGGAGGTGCAGGCCCCACTCAGCTGCTGTTGGAGCAGGGCAGGACTCAGTTGGGCCCAGGCCTCCGGGGTCACCCCTGCCTCCTCTGACAGTCCATACACAGCCATCACGTCCCTGGCGCTCAGGCACACCTGGGAGTGGCAGGACAGGTCAGGGGCCTGGGCAGACCCCATTGGGGCCCCATCTCACCCCAGGGCACAGCTCACCGTGTCCCACACACTGGAGCTGCTGTTGGACGTAGAGAGGGGCACAGGGTCCTGGCCGCTGGCCCTCCTGTGCTGGTGACTGTGGTCGCCATGGGCCTCCATGGTGGAGCCCACCCCCAGGCGCTGCATCAAGGCCGACAGCTCTGGCAGGGAGAACAGTCAGCACCGTGAGTCTGTGTGGGCTCCAGCCCTGCCGCCCAGGGACACAGAGGCTGGGGACTCAGGGGCGCCCCCATCCGCAGCCCAGCCCAGGCCTCACCGACCAGCGTGATAGGGGCCTCACTGCCGTGTTGCTGGAACACAAAGTCCACAAAGTACTGAGGGCTGGGCAAGGCGCGGAAGCAAGACCCACTCCTGACGTGATCCAGCAGGGCAGCCAGGACGCCCCCAGCACTGCCTGGAGCCCCCGCCTCCACGGCCTCCTCCAGCAGCTGCGGGATGTCTACGCAGGCCTGAGGAAGGGGGACCTAGGCCTCAGCCTTCAGTGTGACCTTGCGTCCAGCTCTGCCACCCACCCGCTGGATGCATCTCCCACCAAGGCAGGATGTGCCCCACCAGCCCAGCCCTTCCTGCTGGGACCAGCTGCTCCAGGCTCCCACTCAGCCCTCTGGTTCCTTCCTCGTAAGACCCCCACCTGATCAGTAGTGAGCCCCACATTGTGAATCCCCAGCCTGAGGCCGACTCCCATGTGTCTCTCCAGGCCCCCAGGCTCCCTAAAGGCTCTGCAGGCCTGGCCCCCTGGTCTGTGGGGCCCTCCTCACCCATTCCCCTAGTCTGCCTGGTCTCTCTCTCACCGTCTTGGGGGCCTGGCCAGCAGCCCGGGCCTGAATCCTCTGCAGCAGTCTACTCAGGCCCAGGATCAGGTCCTCAGGGCTTTCGAGCTGGGTCAGGAGGTCATCCGCATGAGAGGCCCAGCCGCCAGCCTGAGCGTCCTCACATGTGCCCTCGGGGTTGCTGAGGTACAGGGCGGCAGCCGCACTGAGGCGGGCGATATACCCAGTCTCCAGGACTGGACCCGGGGGCTCGCCCAGGCCCAGGGCATCCTCCACAGACAGGCACTGTGGGCAGAGATGGGTGGGCAGGGGCGCTGGGCCACCAGGGAAGAGGAGAGGCCAGCCCAGCCAAGGGGCTTCCCAGCAGCCCCCTTCCCACTCTGCTCCCTCTCACGTCCAACAGCATCCACCACCCTTTCTCAGCCCCTTATGCCCTTCTATCTCCCCAAGCCCCTGTTCTGTTTCCCCAACTACAGGGGTGCATGCAGAGGGGTCCCCAACAGTGGTCCCCCATTCTCGGGGGACTCCCCTGGAGCCACTGCCAATTTGATGGCTGGGGCCAGCAGGGGGAGGTGGCCCCAGGGTCCTGGGGAGAAGAGGGGCTGTGTGTCCCTGGAGAGGCAGGCCCATCTGCCCCCACTGAGCAGAAGGGTGGGCTCTAGCCTGCAGGCAGGGCAGGGTGCCCAGGTACTACTGCCAGCCTCCTCCGCCTCCTGGAGTTTGCCCAGGGCTCTTTGCTGCTGGCTAGCAGGGCGGAGCAGGCGGCAAGAGGCCAGGGCTGGGGGACCCGTCGGGTGGGGCTGTTACCTTTCCACACGGCCCGTTGGCGCAGTGCACACGGTCCGCCAGCGTATTTAACAGGCCGCCCAGTGCCTCTTGATCCAGAGCGCCCTGGCCAGAGGCGAGCAGGCTCAGCAGACCAGCAGACGGGGACGCCGTCGCTGTCACCACCAGCACAGCCAGCAGTAGCCCCAGCTCCAGCGGGACCAGGACTGCCATACTCAGCTCCCAGCGTGCTCAGTGGGTGTTGCTGCGGCAAGGCCCAGTGCTTCTGGGCTGGCTGAGGGCGGCTTTGCTGGGGCTGCCTGGGGCCAGACTGGGGCTGGGCTAGGACCCGCCCGGCCCCACATGAGGACCTCTCCCAGGTATTCCTGCAGAGCTCTGTGATTGGCTGCTGGAGTTGCCTGGGTTAACCATTCCAGTGGCAGATCCTCCCTGACAGCCTGGAGCCACTGCCTGTGGGGGGCAAGGGCTGGGCCCCTTCCCCTGGACGGGCAGTCTGGGTATCTGCTCCTCTGCCAGCAGCCCCCCAAGTTGTGGAGCAGGGCCAGGGTGTCCCCTTCTGGCTCTCCATCTGGGAGCTGCTTCCAAGCTGGGGGACGCAGGCAGAAGTTCACAGATGCTCTCAGAGCCCCCAGGCCCAGGCCTCGGCCCCCTCCCGACAACCCTCAGCAGAGGCTGCCCAGACGCCCTCGGTGGCCCCAGTTGGGGGTGGGGACATGGGCCTCTCTCCTCCTGGGTCATGGGCTGTTGTCCCTGTTGGGGCCTGTGATGGGGTTGAAGGAACTGAAAAGGTGCCTGCTACGTCACACTCCTCTAGGCTGGGGACAGCCCCAAGGAGCTCCAACGCAGACACACAGGAGACGGACCTGGGTCCTGGCAGCCACCTGGCCAGGCTTGTGTCAGGACAAGGTTGGTACAAGACCCCAGCTCTAGGCCTGGGGGCAGGGAGGCTGTGGCTCCCAGCCCTGCCCTGCCTGTGCACTCCCTCTCTGGCCTTTGAGCCCAGAGGCCTTATCTCTACTGTGTTGGTGGAGGCAGGAAGTCTGGGGGAAGGGGCAGCAGATCTCAGGGCAGATTTGCCTTCTGAAGTGGGAGCATGGATGCCGCCTCCTGCCCAGCCCAGCCAGCCTGACCCTGAGCATTGTGGGTGGGGCTGGGGTGGGGAGCTGGTCTCCTGAGGCCCAAGGACTCTGTCCTGCCATGCACAGGGCAGGGTGCAGCAGGGCAGGGCGGGCATTGGGCCCAGTGTCCTGGGGTCTGGCCTCACCCCGCCATGCAAGGTGCCCTTCTAGCTGGGCCCACCCACAGTGGTATCCCTCTGGGGGCCCTTAGGGGAGACCACCTGTGGGTGTAGATGATTTCTGGGTCCCAGGACCACAAGGGGGCAGCTCTGCACACAGCCTGAAGATGCTGTGAACCCAAACTGGCCCTTTCCCTCCCGCACGACCCCAGGACCAGTGGGCTTGTTGGAGCCTCCCACGGCTCCAGGGCCTATTTTAACTTCAGGATAAAGGTCTTGGCCTGGGCCTGACCCTGTGCCCCGTCTGTCTGCACACAGCCGCCTCCCCAGGAGGCCTCAGTGCTGGGCTACAGGCCTCCTCCATTCATGTGACCCCACCCCTCCCAGCTGAAACCCCGTTCCATAGCCCAGGAACGGCTGCTGAGGGTGTCACCTGCCCATGCCACAGCCTGAGGCCGGCTTCCCCAGAGCAGAGGAGTTGCACTCTCCTGCACCCCAGGCCCACTGTTTCATCCAAGCTCATTGCAACTGCTCCATCTTAAAAACAACACTGGCCAGGCACAGTGGCTCACACTGGTAATCCCAGCACTTCAGGAGGCTGAGGCAGGTGGATCACTTGAGGTCAGAAGCACAAGACCAGCCTGGGCAACATGGTGAAACTCCACTTCTACTAAAAATACAAAATTGGCCGGGCGTGATGGCTCACATCTGTAATCCCAGCACTTTGGGAGGCCAAGGCGGGTGAATCACGAGGTTAGGAGATTGAGACCATCCTGGCTAATACGGTGAAACCCGTCTCTACTAAAAATACAAAAAATTAGCCGGGCCTGGTGGTGCTGGCCTGTAATCCCAGCTACTCAGGAGGCTGAGGCAGGAGAATCGCTTGAACCTGGGAGGTGGAGATTGCAGTGAGCCAAGATTGTGCCACTGCACTCCATCCTGGGTGACAGAGCAAGACTCCATCTCAAAAAAAAAAACAAAAAAAAAAAATGCAAAATCAAGTTAGGGTGCCCTGAGTGATGGTACGTGCCTGTAGTCCCATCTACTTGGGAGGCTGAGGTAGAATTGCTTGAGCCCAGGAGGTGGAGGCTGCAGTGAGCCTCGATCGTATCATGTCCAGCCTAGGCAATTGAGCAAGACCCTGTCTCTAAAAAGAAAAAATCCAGGCGGGCCAGGCTGGTTTCGGACTCCTGACCTCAGGTGATCCGCCCGCCTTGGCCTCCTAAAACCCTTCTACTTTCTGTCTTCATGAAACTGACTGGCTAGGGTCCTCACATTAAGTCAGATCACACCATCCTTGCCCTGTCCTGTCTGGCTTCTTTCACTCGTCACGATGTCCTCAAGACTCATCAAGGTCACGCCAGGTCGGGATGGAGCTTTACTTTGTTAGAGAGGATTGAAAAGTTCCGGAGGTGAACGGTGGTAAGGTTGCACAATAATGTGAACACACTGAAGGCCACTGAACTGTGTACTTAAAATCAGTTAAAATGGCAAATTTTTGTTGTATTTTATCACAGTAAAAAAAATAAAATAGGCCAGCATTGTGGGTAATCCCCATATAGGCACCGAGGAATGAGAGCTAAGCAGAACCCTGGCACAGTTAGGGCCTGAGGAATATCTTACTTTATAGTGTTACTACTCAGCTATTTCCTTTTATATAATTGTTTATATAATCATATATTAGTTTATAGAAATAGGGCTTGAAGTCTCCCTTTATATAATCCTCTTTATATAATCATTAATAGTTGATAGTATGAGTGCCTAAAGAATATTTCCCTACATATATACCTATAATTATATTTTAGTTCATAATCGGAGGAATGCCTAGAGTGGACACAGAGCAGAGCATGAATTAAGGGAAAACAGTTACACCAGGACAAGAATCCATGGCCCAGGCGGCAGCGTTCAGTATCGTAAAGATACCCGCTGTATGGCAGGCTTGGGGCGAGAGCCACTCCTCCTGATAAGGAGTTGTAGGACCTTGCTCCAGTTCTTGAGGAAGGCTGCCCTCAGACCGGCAATCCACCTTGGTGACTGTGAACTTTATCAGCTCTTGCTACTGTGCTGCTCAAAAAGCATCTTCCCACAGAACCCATTGGAAGCTGCCAGAAGGTGGCGGTAACCCTGACAGCTCTGTCACTGCTGTGTGACTTAAAGCATCCTCCTATAAATCTTCTTAGAAGTAGTTTTCCCATAGATAGAAGTATCGCACTCTGCACCCTCTTCACTGCGCACGGCCCACCTTCAAGCCTCGGTAGCCTAATGGGGGTGGACCCCTTACTGCACACGGCCCTTGCCTTCATGGGAACGGGCCCCTTGCTGTGCACTGTCCACCTCCTAGCCTAGGTGACCTAATGGGGGTGGACCCTGTGTTTTATTGCTCACAACCCTATCACTATCCTTAAAGATGATTTCACTCACTGCCCTGCCCCCAACCTATACACAATAAATACGCTTCTGGACATTCGGGGCCTCGCCTGACTACGCTTACAGATGGCGTGGCCCCCCGAGCCCAGCTGCATTTTCTTTGTACTTCTGTGTCCTGTCTCTTTATTTCGCAAATCCTGTGCCTCAGCATAGCATAAGGCTCACCCCACGACCATGTGGGGCACACAGCCCTACATCTGGCTCCCAACGTGCCCTATAAGCATGGCAGCTCACACCCATAATCCCAGCACTTTGGGAGGCTGATCAGGTCAAGAGATCAAGACCATCCTGGCCACCATGGTGAAACCTTGTCTCTACTAAAAATACAAAACATTAACTGGGCATGGTGGCGCGTGCCTGTAATCCCAGGTACTCAGGAGGCTGAGGCAGGAGAATTGCCTGAACCCAGGAGGCAGAGGCTGCGGTGAGCCGAGATGGCGCCATTGCACTCCAGCCTGGATAACAAGAGTGAAACTCCGTCTCAAAAAAAAAAAAACAAAAAAACAAAAATTAGCTGGGTGTGGTGGCACATGCCTGTTGTCACAGCTACTTGGGAGGCTGAGGCAGAATCCCTTGAACCCAGGAGGCAGAGGTTGCAGTGAGCTGAGATTGTGCCACTGCACTTCAGCCTGGTGACAAAGGTAGACTCCATCTTAAAAAACAAACCGACAATGTATATTTATTTCAAAAAGACCCTCCCTGACCATCTGCCCACCTTGACACAGAAGTTTTGGGGTGCTGGTCCTCCCTTGAAGTGCCCTGCACCCACATGTGCCTGTCAGAGACATCAAGGGCCTGGTGGCCAGACCCGACAGTGCCCTTCCTCAGCTCCCCGGGGCTCCTCTTTGGCTCCTTGGTCAGTCTATTCTCACTTCCCGGAGCAGCACCCCCGGCCAGTCCTCCGGTTTCTTGGTGGGATTCGGCCTCCCTCTGCAGTCACGGATGTTGGCACCCTGCTTGATGGCTCCCCTTGGCCGTCTGAGAGGCCACCCCTAACTCAGCCCACCTGTCTTGTCCATGCGCCAAGCCCCCCTCGGACCACCACCCGACTTGATTTTCACCATCTGGCTTACTCTACACACCTCATTCCATCCACTCGAGATGCCACACGTCAAGAAGCCCTGTTGTTCTCAACTGCTAAGAGAGAGAAATGCTGCAATGAAACCTTGGCACATCCCTCGTCCTGACAGCACAGATGCTAAGATGTGAAATGTGCGTCCCTCAGAACCCAGAGGTGTGGTGTGTGGTCTGTTGCTTTCCTGGGGACAGCAGCAGGTGCAAAGCACACGCTGTGGATGGATGGCATCCCTCACCACTGCCTCCCCACCAGGCCCAGACTTCACACTTCAGCTTTGCCGGGGGGGCCTGGAGGAGGACCCTAGGGGTGGGCAAGACAAACTCCCACCCAATGAGTCACTGACTGGAGCCACAGATAAGTCAGGAGCCGTAGGCCCCAGTGCAGCCATCTGAGTGGGAGGTGGGGGCGAAGCAGCCGACAGCATGAAGGGCAGTCTCTGAGCCCAGCCCCAGCCAGTGCGCTGGGACCTGACGGCACTCAGAAGACCCCATGCTGCCCTGGGCTTTGGTGAGGGTGGGAGGGGCAGCAGGCAGCCTCCCCTGCAGCCAGTCAAGCCACACCTGGCCAAGGTGGTGGGCCCGTTCGTTCCCCAGGCTTCTGTGCCATGGAAGTGCCCCCCACTACATGCCCAGCAAAGCCCAGCAGGGAAGTGGCTGTCCCTGAATGACACAGGCCATGAGGGATACAGTGGCAGGGACAGAGCTAGGGCCAGGCCCCCACACAGGTCGAAGGTGGGTGGGCTAGAGGGGCTCATGCTCAGAGTCCCAGAAGGCAGAGAGAACACACAGGGCAGGCCTCGGGGAGCCATCCAAGCAGGAGGGTCAGAGAGCATCTTTATTGCGGGGAAGGGCCTGGCCCCCAAAGTCCTGACACCAAAGACAGACACAAGACGGGTAGCTGCAGCCAGTGAGTTGTGGAGGACAGGGTCCAGGAACCAGCATCTCAGACTCTACCCCCTCCCTGCAGGCGCTGGTGCCGTGGGCTCAGGCATGCAGGAAGCGGTTGAAAGCGTTGTAGGCCGACTCCAGGTCAAACAGCATCTGACGCACCTGCGAGTCATCCAGCTCGTCTGATGCCGACATGCCGCTCAGGGTCTGCAGCCTGGGGAGCAAAGCACAGGGCATGTGGGGTGGGAGGGCCTCAGGGGCAATGGGGGGCTCTACCTGGCGGGGAGGGCCTCAGGGGTACTACTGCCTGGCAGGGAGGGCCTCAGGGGCAATGGGGGGCTCTGCCTGGCAGGGAGGGCCTCAGGGGCACTGGGGGGCTCTGCCTGGCAGGGAGGGCCTCAGGGGCACTATGGGGGCTCTGCCTGGCAGGGAGGGCCTCAGGGGTACTGCTGCCTGGTGGGGAGGGCCTCAGGGGCACTACGGGGGCTCTGCCTGGCAGGAAGGGCCTCGGGGCACTGGGGGCCTCTGCCTGGTGGGGAGGGCCTCAGGGGCACTGCAGGGGCTCTGCCTGGTAAGGAGGGCCTCTACCTGTCGGGAAGGGACACCTACCACTGGCTGACTGTCTGGCGGCCCTCAAAGTCGGGCGGCAGGTGGCTCATGCGGTGCATGGTCTCCATCAGCTCCCGCAGGTCGGGCTGGATCTGGGACACACACAGCAGCTGGGACCCCCACACCGCTCCATCCCCTCCTGCCTAGACCCGCTGCCGGCCCAATGCCTGCACCTCATCCATGGCGCGGATCTCCAGACGTAGCTTGTCCATGACCGTGATGAAGAGCTGGGGGCGGATGTGCATGTGAGTTCCCATCTCCAGGGGTAGGGGAGGCCTCGCAGCTCACAGGCCCCAACCCCTTCCCAGACGCAACTGTCACTGGAGCCTCCTCACTGCCCAGAGAGCTGTGTGGGAACTGGAGGGTGAGCCCACACACTCTCTCCCGAGGCTGGGATACCCCCAGAATGCACCCTGTGCATGTCCCCACCTCAGGAGTCCAGGCTGCCCAGGAGGCCACCCTGCCTGCTGCCCACCCCTCATTCCTACTTAAAGGGGTTCCCTTCCACCCAGCAAGTCCAGTGCTGCTCAGCTCTGGAGGCCCAGGACCCTATGCTGTGCCCGGCTGCAGTAGCAGCCTCGGCCCTCCTAACCCTGTGGGCCCTGGGGGCTGGCGCACCGAGACCACATCAGCAATGCAACGGTTGAGATTGCCCTTGTCGTCCTTGATGGTGATGGGCCGATCCTCCTTGATCCGCTCCATGGCGAGCGGGCAGTCCAGCTGTCAGTTGCTGATATGAGTGCTGGGGCTCTCAGGATGGCAAGCCCCATGCAGCCAGAGCCCGACGGCCCCCCATACCCATGCTGACAGTCCCCGTCTTGCGGGGCTGGGAGGACCGGGCACTCACTCGGAATTTGCGGCAGAACTCATCAATAGAGCTGATTTCTGAGCCCTGAACCTGCCTGAAGGCAGCTTTGTACTGGACCAGGAGCCGCGAGCAGGCTGCAGTGTACCTAGGGAGAAGTCAGCTGCTTCCCGAGCATGGGACCAGCTCTGCCCAGCTCATCCCATTCCCTCAGCTGGTCCAGAGGCAGAGCAGCTCCCAGAGAGGGCCGGGCAACAGGCAAAGGCAGGCCAAGCAAGGAGGAGGGGCTGCTAGCAGCTTCATGGGGTGAGGTCCTGAGCCCATAGTGGTGCTTGGGGCTCAGCTCCAGGTGGAGGCCCCGGCCCCCCACCCATGCCCACCCTCTAACCACAGCGACCAGCACTGTTATGATGACCCCATCCACAGCTTATGGTCCTGTGTGGTGGCCTGTGAGGGTCTTGTGACCTCGTGGAACAAAGCCCCCCAAAACGTCCTGGGACATCTCCAAGCCTCTCGCCTATCTTGTAAGGTTGTCTGTGCTGGGGGATGAGGGTGGGGGACTGGACTGGATGACACCCCAGGGGCTGCTCCCCTGTTCACCTCCCTCACCACCCCCCTAGAACTTCCCTGGCTGGGAACCAGGGGCACCCTCCTCACGCTGCGTGGGCCCCACAAAAGAGCAAGTCTGATGGATGCTTGCTCTTGCTCTCTACGGAGCACCCAAGCCTGGCAGGGCAGGAACAGGCCTCCAAGAACGTGGGCTCTTACTCGCTGGGGGAGACGCAGTCCTTGATGTAGGCTTTCTCCAGGGCCTGCATAGTTTTCACCACCGCAAACAGCTCTGCCATGTTGTCGTACCTGAGGACACACCTGTCCATCGGGCCAGGCCCCAGGGTGCCAAGCCTAGAGCCCAGAGCAGCAGCCCCTGCCCAGAGGTGCCACTGCGGGAGCTCTGCCCTCCTCTCGCTCCATCCTGGAGTACCTCCAGAACAGCTCCCCATCCTGACTCTGTGTCCTCCCACTCCTTAGAGTGGGATGGGTTGGGGGGAGGCTGCCCTGGGGCAGCCAGACGGGCATCGGTGTGTTGGGGCAACCTGGGTGCCCGCACTTACTTCTCCCGCTCCCGGGCATTCTTGTACAACTTCACTTCCTGCCAGAGAGAGCAGACACTGGGGGCCAGTGCCAACAGGGGCTGTAGGGCCCCAGTGAGGCAACACAGGCATTTGCTGTTGGCCAGTGCCAGCCAGGTGGGCACCCACCACTCACCTCATACAGCTCTGGCTTGTTCCCAGGGGCTGCAAGAGAAGGCAGAAAGCTGGCAAGATTCCCCAAAGAGAATCTGAGGGTAGGCTCCAGCCCCAGCCTCCATTTCAGGTCCCATGCTGGGTCCCAAAGAGCCCAGAGGGAGCTGAAGCACAGGGTCCAACCTCACCCCCATCAGTGTGTGGAGGGACCTGGA
>NW_022436943.1:66919904-66930877 GCF_009761245.1 Sapajus apella
TGAGCACAGGGTCCAACCTCACCCCCATCAGTGTGTGGAGGGACCTGAAGATGCCTCTGGGAGGCCGGGGGCCGCATGCCAGGCCTGGCTCCCCAGCTCCACTGTGGCTCCCTAGCTGTGCCACCTTTACAACAATGGCCACACCCTGCTCGTGGCCTATGACGCAGTGCCAACAAGGCTCACCGCACACAGCCTCTCCCCTGGGCTTGGTGACACAGGGTGCCCAGGACCCCCATGGTTCTAGCCACACCAAAGCTCATCATCTCTGCCCAGCAGGATCAAGCCAGCTCTCCCTGGAGGAGGTTTCAGGGCCCTCAGTGCTCTTGTGATGAACTGCACCCACCCCTGGCCACCCACAAGGCTGTTTGGGAGCAGGGTCAGGGTAGACTTACAGACATCCCCCACCCTGACCTCTGAAGTCCAATACTGCCTGTCAGCCCCTCCAGGAGGGGCTGAAAGCCTGGGCCCTTCCAGTTTCTAAGCCCAGCTCTGGTCACACTCACCTCCTATGCCCGGAGTGGCTGGGATCCCATGAAACATCCTCTAGGTTCTGGAGGGGCGACAGCACTGAATCTGAAAAAGGAAATTAAATAATACTAATGGTAGCCTGTAATTCCTGCATAATAAAGTTTACTATGTTACGTTCAACATAAAACCTAACCCCCAGTTCTGCTTGAAATTGACTTTCTCTCTATAAAACCTACCTTATCTATTCTCCCAACATTCTCAGCAAAGTTCCTACGCATCTCAAGACTCCCATTTTTCTTGCAGACCAGCTGCAAGGTCACAGGGCAAGATAACACCCAAAGAATGTGCAATGTGTTTCTCAAAATGCTATTTTCAAGTGTAAGGTACAACACAAAACATGTTACAAATTAACGAACTGTTCTTTAAACCTGTTAACTGCTACGTCATCCTGGATGTATGAAAAATCCAGCTCTAGGGCCGGGCACAGTGGCTCAAGCCTGTAATCCCAGCACTTTGGGAGGCCGAGGCGGGTGGATCACGAGGTCAAGAGATCGAGACCATCCTGGTCAACATGGTGAAACCCCGTCTCTAATAAAAATACAAAAAAATTAGCTGGGCATGGTGGTGCGTGCCTGTAATCCCAGCTACTCAGGAGGCTGAGGCAGGAGAATTGCCTGAACCCAGGAGGCGGAGGTTGCGGTGAGCCGAGATCGCGCCATTGCACTCCAGCCTGGGTAACATGAGTGAAACTCCGTCTCAAACAAAAAAAAAAAAAAAAAAAAAAAAGAAAAATCCAGCCCTGTCTTTGTTAGGGCTCAGTCTTAGCATGCTAATCCGTGAGCTAGTGGCCACCTTAAATCCTCCTGTTTCACCCATTGGTCTCTCCAGTCTCCTGAATATTTTGCAACAAGACCTGGGGAGCAGAACCAGGGCTGACTCAAAGATGCACTCAAAATAGGCACGGTGGCTCATGCCTATAATCCCAGCACTTTGGGAGGCCAAGGTGGGTAGATCACCTGAGATCAGGAGTTTGAGACCAGCCAGGCCAACATGGTGAAAACCTGTCCCGACTAAAAATACAAAATTAGCCAGGTGTGGTGGCACATGCCTGTAGTCCGAGCTACCTGGGAGGCTGAGGCAGAATTGCTAGAATCCAGGAGGTGAAGGTTGCAATGAGCCAAGATTACGCCACTGCACTCCAGCCTGGGTGACAGATCAAGACCCTGTCTCAAAACAAATGAAAAACAACAAGAAAAGCCCGTAAGTGCCAGGTCCTGGAGACCCAGGGCGTCATGAAGAGCACTCCCGAGCTCAATAGTTGTCAGGGTGCTACCGGGGCTGCCACGACAAAGTGAGGTGCTGCGGTCACCGTCACTCAGGACTGCGGGATGGGGACTGCCTTGGAATGTGGTCCAAGCTGCAGGCTGAGGCAGGTGATGAAGGAGGCAGGCAGCTGTTAGATGGCCCGGGAGGGGGGTTTTGGGCACAGGAAACAACACACTTAACAACTAGCTTGTAAGGAGGCATGAACTTGGAGGAACAGACAAGCTGAGGGGTGGAGCTTCTCAAGTGAGGGGTCCTAGGGCAGGAAGACTGAAGATAGGGAGCTGGGTCTTATTCTCCTTGGGGCTCCTAGGTGGCAGCGGGCTGTGGAGAAAGAATGGAAGCAGAGCCAGAGGCAGGCTCCTGCCCAGTACAAAAGCTGGGCTAGCTCCAGACGTTCTCTCTTTGTAAGTGGAACCGTCAGATCCGCCGAGGGATTTGAGGCAGGGTTAAAATAAAAGCGTTAGCCGGGCGCAGTGGCTCACGCATGTAATCCCAGCACTTTGGGAGGCCGAGGCGGGTGGATCACGAGGTCAAGAGATCAAGACCATCCTGGTCAACATGGTGAAACCCCGTCTCTACTAAAACTACAAAAAAATTAGCTGGGCATGGTGGCGCGTGCCTGTAGTCCCAGCTACTCAGGAGGCTGAGGCAGGAGAATTGCCTGAACCCAGGAGGCGGAGGTTGCGGTGAGCCGAGATCGCGCCATTGCACTCCAGCCTGGGTAACAAGAGCGAAACTCCGTCTCAAAAAAAAATAATAATAAAAATAATAAAGGCGTTAGAACGACCCCAACAGGTCGGGACAGTAAGGTAAACTCAAACGCAGAAGGGAGGAGGGGCAGGCGGGCGGGCGCAGGGTTCCGACGCCCGGCAGGGGAGGCAGCTCCCGGCGGAGGCCCGGGCGCGCAGCGGCGCCGGCTCCCTGGGCGTGGCTGGGAGGAGGGCAGGCGGAGGGAAGGCGGCCCGCGCCGACGCCCTGGGTGGCCCCGACCGCAGAAGAGCCGCGGGGTGGGCAGAGGCTCGGCTGCCATCGCGGGGCCGCCGGGCAGGAGCGGGCCGAGGGGCCGAGCGCCCCAACCCGCAGCGAGCGCGGACACCCGCGGCCACCGGCGAAGGCGCAAAACCACCTCAGCCTGGACAACGAGCAAGGAAACCCAGTTTCTAGAACGTGCCAATAACGTGACTTTTGCGGCGCTCGCTCAACCGCGGCCCGGGGTCGCCTCTCCCCATCCGGCACCTTCCCCGCCCCCCGGCCGGGCCCCGGTACCTGGACAGCTCGCGGTCCGGGAGATGGCGCCGGGGGAGGGGCGCTCTCGATCAGCGGCTCGGCGCTCGTCCCTCTCGTCTGCGCCTGCGCGCGTCGGGGCGACCGCCCCCATCGGCAGCTCGGCGCTCAGCCCTTACGCCTGCGCCCAGCCGGGCTTCCGGCCACGCCCCCAGCCGCGCCGCCCCGGGATCGAACCCGCGCAGTAGACGCGAAGTGTGGTCTCACCCCGCCCACCCACCTGCCAAGCAGCCATGGAGATGGAGACAGCAGCTTCATTTATTAGGGGCTTCGGTGGGGGTGGGGACAGGCGGCGGTCACAGGCGCCGGAAGAAGAGCTTGGAACCGTGGTTCAGCGTGCACTCGCCAGGGCTCGGCCGGCTGGGCCGCAGCTGACTCAGGGCGTCCCGGTCCTCCGCGCAGAGGCGTCTGCTGCACAGCTGCAGCTCCCGGAGCTGCCCGGCGACCTTGTCCCACAGGCCCAGGCCCAAGGGGCCCTGCATGGCGCAGCCTGCGGAGGGTCACAGGGCAGGAGTCAGCGCTGCGGGGGCCAGCGGCGTCCCGGTGCCCACGGCAGGCCCCCGGGAACAAACTCGCTTTCCCAGAGAGCCCCAGTGCTGCAGCGAGGGGCAGTGTGCAGAGCCCAGGAGGCCTCAGGACACCAGGAAGGAGTGGGCTCTTCTGCACAGCCAGCGGTCAGGCCGGAGGAAGGGTGGCTCCCTTTTCTCCCTCTGACAGTGCTCGATCTCAAAAGTCCATGCCTACACCTCAGTTTCCCACCCATAAGGAGGGCATATGGGGCTGCTTGCAAATCTGTACATCGTAGACTTGAGTGGCTGAAGAGGACACTAAGCTCAGTAATTCAGGGAGCCAGGTGGGAAGGCACAGAGCCAGGAACCGAGGTGTGGGGAGCAGCCCTAGTGGAATGCAGGTCTCCCACCAGCACTTGGGTGCCTTCCGGGAAAAGGCAGCCTGGCCCTGGAGGTCAAGGGGGGCGTGCAGGAAGAACGCAGAGCGCCCCTTGTGTACTCCCACTTCCAGCCCTCATCCCCTGGAAGGCAGGGCCTGCCCTGGCCCCAGCTGGCTATGCCAGACTGCTGGTTGGCCAGGTCATCAAAGCACCTCTCTCCTGGGGTTGTCCTCCACACAGCTCAGGTTGGGGACTGCCCTGATGTGGCTGGCTCAAGAGAG
Organism: Sapajus apella; assembly: GCF_009761245.1. Taxonomy (NCBI): domain Eukaryota; kingdom Metazoa; phylum Chordata; class Mammalia; order Primates; family Cebidae; genus Sapajus; species Sapajus apella. The sequence goes on from NW_022436943.1 coordinate 66,924,153, forward strand.
CAAGCTAAATCCGGCCACAGACTGGGCAGGATTATGGTCAGAGAAGCACCTGCCAGGAAGTGGGAGGGTCCCTTGGTGGCAGCTTTCAACACTCTGACCTTGGGCTCCCTCTTCTTGCCACGGAGAATGAGAAAGTCCTTGTGGAAGGGGGTCTTGCCTGCCATAGTCTGCTCTGAAGATTGGGTTGGAGAGACCAGAGGTAGAGACCCACCTCGTCCTCCACCCCATGGTTTTAGGAGCTGAGCTCATGCCCACTTCCCCTTTCTCTCACTGTCACTTTGCCCCCTGCTGCCTCAGCCTCATGGAGCCCAGCCTTGCTGCTTGGCTGGTAGCAGTGGCAGCCCCTTAGGAGGAGGCTCCTGTGACTCAGTGGGTCCCTGAAAAGGCTGAATATGGCATGCCCTCACCTGACAAGCTAAGGAAGCTAAGGCCTTGGGGGCGTTTCTGGAGGGCAGACAGGAGCTCTTCCAGACTGGCACAGCTGATCTCAGGGTTGGCAGACAGATCCAGCGAGATGAGTGAGGGGCACAGAGAGAGACATCTGAGATAACATGGGAAGAAACGCAAAGGTTGGCTTCCAGAGAGGCCGTGCCCCTACACTAGGAAAGCTGCCCAGACTCAGGGAGCCTTGGACCAGGCCCAGGGATTCTGCCCCACCCTGGCACAACAGCAGGTGCTTCTTTAGGGTTGGTGAGTCCCATGGTGGCCCCGGGGTCAGGGCCGCAGTGGCCAGTTCTGCATGTGCCTGGCCCAGCTTGGGCTCCTCTCGACACCCCAAAGCTGACTGAGGCTCCAGATCATAAGAGCAGCGGCCCTTGTGTGGGCTGATGCACAGGAGTGACTAGGAAAGACACACCCAGAGGCACTCTCAAGAGCTACAGGCCCAGGCTAAGAAGCCTGAGGGTAGCGTGCCTTCCAGGGCAGCCTGAGAGGCTCGTGGAAGCCGAAGGAGCCAGGTCTTGGGGTGCACTGGGAAGGAGGAGCTGGTACCATTTCTGTGGCCCTTCTCCTGTAGCCCAGCTCCCCTGGGGTCCTGAGCCATGAGATCAGACCCCTAGGCCAGCAGGCAGCAGGGCAAGGGTGTTACCTGCACAGTTCTCTGACAGCCTTGTCTCCCAGATGGTTTGCAGACAGGGTCAGGTGGGCTAAGGCACAGCCTTCCTGGACATGAGCAGAGGCCCACAGGGGCCAGACTGAATGGCGCACCTGCTCTCCCTGCTTCCCAGCAGATGCCCCCACACCCAGGGGCCCAGAGTCCCCCACTAATTTGGAGATTGGAAAGAAACACCTCTCCTCATGTGGGTCACACTCTGCAGGTGGTGGTATGAAAATAAGAGACCCAGTTGTGTCTGGAAGACCCCCCAGGAGAGAGCACCCGGGGCCCCATAGTGTGCCCCTTGAGACCTGCCTTGGGGAGGGCAAGACCATACCCTGGGTCCCAGGTCCTTTCTGGTGGTCAGGATTTCACAGCCTGAGACAGGCAGCTGTGCAAAAGTATCCCTCCAGCCGTTTTTTCTAAACCTCCAAACCTCTAACCCTCTCTGAGAGCCCCTCAGTAAGTATAGCTGGAATCTGGGGAGAGGTGAACTCCTCCCAGCTCCCCTGGGGCCTCAGCCTTGGGACCTTTGGCCTCTGAGGTTCAGTATTTTATGGGCCCTTCCCTACCTCGTACCTTGGCCAGATATCGGACTATGGGCTCCATGAGGCCTGAGTCGCCCTTGCTGGCTGCCACAGAGCTGAGCTCTAGGTGCAGGAGGGTGCGGGCAGGCAGGCTCTGCAGGGTCCTGCCCAGGGCGGGGACTCCCAGGGCGTTATAGGACAGAGACAGGGTCTTCAGGCACTCAGCATCTGCACCAGGGCCAGAACCTGTCAGCCCCACGTGGCCACAACCCTGTACCCACACCGAGTTCTGGGCCTAGAACCCTCAGGACCCCCTTGGGGAAACCGCTACCACAGGATTTGTGGGGTGGGGTGTGGTAGCAGGTGCAGAGGCAAAGGCTCTTGCCCAGATTCTCCCAGCCGAGGAGGGCGCGGCCAAACTTCCAAGCTTAGCTGTTCCCCAGTTCTGTATACCTCCTACTCCACAACCACACAGTCCTGGGCCAGATGCCTATGCACAGTGGGGGTGTCCAGGAAGCGCACTGACCACTGCTGCCCCCCTTAGACTCCCCCACCCGTGGATGACACCCAATTCCCAGACTCTCAGCACTGGGACCCCAGTCTCTGCAGCCTGGGTGGGCTCATGGTAGAACTGCCTCAGGTGAACCGCACTCAGCTGGCAAGCACAGGCTGGGGGGCACTGGACACTGAGCTGCCTGGACTCTGCTCTTGGTGTGTCCTGGGGTGTCAGCCTGTCTGGGTGGGCACCAGATGCCCTCGGAAGCCAGGCAGACCCGGCCCCCACACATCCATCTATTGTTCCCAGAAGGCAGCTCCTCCTGGAGAGCCAAGTCTGGCGTCCCAGGCCCCTAAACTTTTTTTTTTAAGGGATGGGTCTCACTATGTTGGCCAGGCTGTCCTGAAACTCCTAGCAAGCGATCCTCCTGCCTCAGCCTCCCAAGTAGCTGGGACCACAGGTGTTGCCCCTGTGCCTGGCCCAGGCCCCCTCTGAAGGTCCTCTGAAACCCTCAAAGCCCGGGGGCTAGGGAGTAGACAGGGAGTGCCTGGTCAGCTCACCTTGGAAGGCACTGCCCAAGGCTACCTGGTGGCTTAAGAAGAAGCTGGGGCCAAAGCCACAGGCCTGCAGGCGCAGGGTGCTGAGTAAGGGGCAGGCACGTAGGAGGGAGGCCAGGGCCTGTCCACAGCCATCCCCCAGGGGGTTCATGCTTAAGTCCAGCTCCTCCAAACTCTGTGGAAGACAGGCTGGCAGTGAGTCCACAGCAGTCCCGCAGACGAGGTCCCCCTTGGGGCTGGGCTTGGCAGTCTCTTCCCCACCTTGCCTGGCATAGCCTATTGCAGCCGGGCACTGGCCAGCTCTCCCAGCTGCTCCAGACCACCCAGGGACCTACAGAATGGGAACACCGACACCCTGCCATTGAGGGCCCACTGCTTCCCGTGCCTCTACCTGCAAGGTGGCTTGGTCTGGCAGCCCCATGGCAAGCTGGCGCAGGCCTTCGGGGCCCAGGTGATTGGAGGAGAGGTCCAGGAGGGCCAGGCTGGGCATGGTGCCCAGGGCACCCAGCAGCTCAGCCACGCACTTGTCCCCCAGCCGGTTCCCTGCCAGGCGCAGCTCCCGGAGTGCTGTGTGCAGCTTGAGGGCCCGTAGCAGTGGTGTGAGCTGGGCCTGGTGCAGGGCCAGGGAGCAGGCGCTGAACGAGGGGCCCAAGCCCTGTAGCTCCACGGCCTGAAGCAGCTGTTGGTGCTCCCCTGACAGGAGGATGTGCTGTCACCAGGGCAGGGCCAACCCTTTCTGCCCTCTGAATCCCACAGGGCAAACCAGCTGGCCCCTTTTCACTAGCCCCGGGCGCCATCCACTGCACACACTGCAGAGCCCACTCAAACATGCCTGTGGACCTAGCACTGTGGGCCCCTGGGGGCGGAGGTGGGTCTGCAGCACCCTGAGCTCGTCACCGCCAGAGTCCACTGCCCCCAGACAAGCTTTCTAGGAAGCTTCCCAGGCAGCTCCCAGCCCATGTGAGGCTTCCCTCCTTGGCTTGACTTTCGAGGCTTTTGGCTGCTTTTTGCCATCTCCCCGTCCACAGATCACGTGGGCTGAGGAGGCTGTGCCGAAACACCTGAGGCCTAGGCATGAACTGGGCTGGCAGAGCCTGTGTGCCCAGCCTCCTCGCACGGCCTCATCCAGAAACTGCAGCTCTCCTGGCCCTTACCTTGCCCCAGGCTCTGGCAAGCCCTGCGGTAGCGGTCAGTCAACGGGGGCAGGTCCCACGAAGTCACCTCAGCCAACACCTGGAAGGCACAGTCATGAGCCGCCTGGGGCCTGCTGGTGCCTAAGGCCCTGGGGTCCGCGCTCACCTCATCATTGCTCTGCAGCACATCGGGGATGGGGTCCTGTGGGGCCAGCAGGGCCCCCTCTTTCCGTAGGGTGAGCCTCGGCAGCAGCCCGCAGGTCTGGTAGTAGCGCTGGGCTGCCTGCTCGGCCAGCCAGGCCACGGAGTGGGTCTCACTGCTGCAGGGACAGAGGTGTTGCTGCTGCTGCCTGCACACAGCCAGGGCAATGCCCCAGGAACCCCACCATCCCTGCCCAGGGCCAACAGCTCCCTCAGCTGCTTCTCCCACTCCGAGGTACCCAGCCCCTTCTCTCCCTGCAGCCTGGCACACCATCAGCCCCTCTGCCATTCTTGGGGGCCACAGGGCCCGCCTGGAACATGCCAGGGAGCCTTCGTCACATGCCCCACCCTGATGTGCAAAAACAAGCACCCTAGCAGAGTGGCACAGGTGGGCAGTGGGGCTGGGGCGGAAGAGGGCAGGTGATTCTTCACCTGTGTGGGACAGGGATGAGGAAGAGATGATCCTGAACTTGAACTCGAACCCGGATGGGAGGAGGCAGGGCCGGACCCTGGCAGGTGAGGGCAGTGGGACTAAGTCAGGAGCCATAGTGGGCTCCACCCAACACCCGCCTGCCCTGAGTGGGGAGAGGGCTCTGCTCCAGGCCTGCACACCCACCACAAGCTGGCCTGCTGCAGAGCTGTCCCCACTGGGCTCTGAGGCCCTGGGGGCGCTGGGGCTCTCTGGGGGTTCTGAGGCCATGCTGCTGGTCCCTGCTTTGACCGATGCACTGCAACTCTGTAGACAGGTCAGGCGGACCTGCTTGGCTAGGGCACGGGACCTGCACTCCTCGCTGTCGGACCCTGAGGTACTACTGGGCCTGCGGCTGTCCCCATTGCTCTGGGGGCGGGGCCGGCGGCTGCGGGTTGGGGGCGTGTCCAGCTCCAGCCAGTCCCCAGTCAGGCACTCCTCCTCAGGGATGAGCGCTGCCTGGGGGCCAAGGGCTTTGCTCTGGCCCCGAAGTGGACCAGGCCCCAGCCGACTCTGAGCACTGCCCACACCCCGGATGGCCGCCTGGTAGGTTGCCCGACTGGCACTGGCTGCGGCTGCCTCCCTGTTGCTGGCAGGGCCAGGTGTCTGGGCGGCCACCCGTTGTGCCGTGGCTGAGCATCGAGGCCTCTTCTGGGACGGCCGCGGGGGACCTGTGCTGTCCTCGCCCTCCGAGCTGCTGCTGCTGGCCGGTCCATGTCTGCTCCTCCGAGGCCTGGCCACAGCTGGTGCTGCCTGCCCTGGGGAAACCCTGGCACGGGCCTGAGAGGCCTCTGGGGGTCTAGTAGTATTAGAGCGGGGTTCTGGGCAGGGGCTCAAAGGAGGAGAGGTCTCAGGGTCAAACAGAAGGCTACTTGGGATGGTCCTGGAGGCCTGGGAGCTGTGGGGATCTGTGGGAAAGAGAATCCGTGCTGAGGCAGGGGCCCAGCACCTCCCCCACCACCTGTGATGGAGCATCCCTTGGAATCAGGGCCTGCCCGGGGACTCTCAGGCTAGGCACAGCAACCCCAGGCACACAGAAGGCCCTGCTTGCCTTGGCCCGAGGTGGCTGCCTGGAGCAGCATCTCCATGGCCCTGGCCTTCTGCCGTGTCTCCAGGTCCAGGTCCCTGCGGTATAGCTTCACCCACTGTTGCAGCGTCTCCAGCGGGCTGAGGCCCTGTGTGGCATCAGTTGAGCAGGAGCACGGCAGCCCCCATGGCCCTCGCCCTCTGCCTTGCCCAGGCTCACCTTCCGAGTGCGGAGGGTAACGGAGGCCCCCCGTTCAAGAAGCAGCTCAGCCACCTCAAAGTGGCCACAGTTGAGGGCATCGTGCAGGGGGGTGATGCCTTCGCAGCCCTGGCCACCTGGGTCGTCTACCGCAGCCCCATGGTCCAGCAGGAAGCGGACGATTTCTGCAGACCAGGTGACGTGAGCCCAGCTCCCGATGCCCCTCCAGGACTGACTCTTCACCCCACACATCCACCGAGGCGCACCAGGCTCCTTCTGTCCCTCGCTCACCTAGATGCCCGTAGTTGCAGGCCTCGTGCAGAGGTGTCCAGCCACAGTAGTCACGAGGGTTCAGGGGGTGGCCCTGTGACCAAGGACAAGAAGGAGCCTGGCCCCAGCCCCAGGAGCTTTGTGGCCTGAGCGGGGCCCAGGGCCTTAGTCTTAGAACCCAGGCCAAGTCCCATGGCTCTGCCCTCTCCTCCTCCAGAAGGGCATGCTTCCCGAGACAAGTGGACCAGCCACAGCATACCCTCCAGCCTCTGTGCCTGTCTGGTCCCCTTGTGGGAGGACAGCCCACCCAGTCACATGGTATGAGGCAGGCAGGGCAGGAAGGTGCCCAGGTCTCAGCCCACGGGCTAGTCTCTATCCTGGACAAGCCAACCAACCTAGCTGCAGCACGGGTGCGCACTACACTCCAGGCACCCCCCTTTTTTGTTTTAGACGGAGTTGTGCTCTTGTTGCCCAGGGTGGAGTGCAATGGTGTGATCTGGGCTCACTCCAACCTCCACCCCCTGGGTTCAAGCGAGCCTCCTGCCTCAGCTTCCCAAGTAGCTGGGATTACAGGCATGAGCCACCACGCCCAGCTAATTTTTTTTTTTTTTTTTTTCAGTAGAGTTGGGGTTTCTCCATGTTGGTCAGGCTGGTCTCTAACCCTCGACCTCAGGTGATCCACCTGCCTCGGGCTCTCAAAGTGTTGAGCCACCGTGCCCAGCTGCACGCCATTTTTTTTGTGGCTTTTCTCTCT
>NW_022436943.1:66931277-67015053 GCF_009761245.1 Sapajus apella
TAGATGGAGTCTTGCTCTATCACCCAGGCTGGAGTGCACTGGTGCAATCTCGGCTCACTGCAACCTCCACCTCCTGGGTTCAAGAGATTTTCCTGCCTCAGCCTCCCAAGTAGCTGGGACTACAGGTGTGTGCCACCACACCCGGCTAATTTTCTTTTTTTTTCAGTAGAGACGGGGTTTCGCCATGTTGGCCAGGCTGGTCTCCATCTCCTGACCTCAGGTGATCCACCCGCCTTGGCCTCCCAAAGTGCTGGGATTACAGGCATGAGCCACTGTGCCTGGCCTGTGGCTTTTCTTCTGATACAGGGTCTTGCTCTGTCACCCAGGCTGGAGTACAGTTGCACAGTCAGTTCACTGTAGCCTCAACCTCCTAGGCTCAAGCAATCCTCCCACCTTAACCACCAAAGTAGCTGAGACTATAGGCACATGCCATCACATCCAGTCAATTTTTAAATTTCTTGTGGAGACGAGGTCTTGCCATGTTGCCCAGGCTGGTCTTGAAATCCTGGGCTCAAGCGATTTGTGTGCTTTGGCTTCCTTAAGTGCTAGGATTACAGGCGTACACCACCATGCTCAGCCTCCGCTTTTTCATTTTTTGTGAGACAGGGTCTCACTCTGTCACCCAGGCTGCAGTGCACTACTGTAATCACAACTCACTGCAGCTTAACCTCCCGGGATCAAATGATCCTCCCACCTCTGGGACCACAGGCAAGTGCCACCATGCTTGCTTAAGGGGGCCCATTTTAAAGATAAGGAAGCTGAAAGTTACAGAGAGAGGGGATCCTGCCCAAACGCACAGCTCCTCTGTGCTGGGCAGCCTGTCCCAAGTCCTAGAGCAGGGCCCACCTGTCTCACGAGGTCCTGGACGCGGCGCAGCTGGCCCTCGATGCAAGCTCGGTGCAGCAGGGTCTCCCCCATGTCGTTTCGCCGGTTCCACTGTGGGCACAGCCAACCCAGCACAGGGCGGGGGAGTGAGGGGCGGGCAGGGCTGCTGAGCAGGGTGGGGGGAGCAGGGCACCATCCTCACCTTGCTCCCCTTCCGCCGGCCCAGGCGGCCCTGTACCTCCTCGTCCTCCAACTGCTGGGTCAGGCCTTCAGTGTCGTCCTCTGGAACAGAGCCAAGCCCACTCCAGATGAGTCTGTGGGAGGCAAGGGTTAGAAGCCCCTACCCTGCTGCAAGCTCCCCAAACTCCCAGGTAGGAGCCAGAGGTGGCAGGCTGAGCTCTGAGGCTGCTGGGCTCTGGGGGCTCCTCAGCAGCGGTCCCGGCGCTGCCTCCAGGTCTACCTGACTCTGCTTGCTCCTGCCCGCCATCTTCTGCCCACTTAAGACATACCCCTAAGCTTTCTGCCCCAACCCAGGGCTGGCCCTCCATCAGAAGGCCTGCCTGAGGCCCCGTCCATCCGTGCGCCAGCCGCTCATCCCCATACCGTGACTGGCTTGCGGGCCAGCCCCCCTCCACCCCCATCTCCTGAGCGGTGTCGTCAGGCCAGGTCAGCCCTGCCGTCTGGGTGTCCTGCACTCGAAGCCCCCACCCTGCTTAGGCGGGAGACATACCCACCTCCGTCCCTGCTCCTAGTGATCCCTCGTCACCATGCCCTCACACCCTGCCAGCTGCCTCCGGGCCCTTCCCCAGCTCCTCACCGTGCCCACGTGCTGAACAGCACTCCCCAAAACTCTAGGTCCTGATCCACCTTGCCCCAGCAACCAATCTGGTGACGTCCCAACTTCCCACAGCTGCCTGGCTGGCCACTAGGGGTTGTAAGGGCCCCCTTAAGTACAGAGCTGAAGTCACAGCCTTCCCTGGAACACCCCCCAACAGGCCTTATGGACAGGCTTCTGCCACTTACCACTCAGTCAGAAACCAGACCCTCGGCCACCCACTGACCCCGCTCTCGGCCCTCCCCCACTGTGCCACAGCCAAGATGGCTTCAGTCTAAGCCCCTCTCCAGCCAGCCCCTCACGTCCGTCCTCCACGCAGCTGACCTCACCCGCCTCTGGAGGACACCCAAGTCTGGTCTGGAGGGTTTCAGGAAGGTGCTCAGCTCTTCAAGACGCACCGTCTCACCCCTGGCCCCATTTGGCACCTCCACCTCTAATGCGACCATGTCTCCAGCTGACACGCACTCAGCTCTCAACCACAGTCTCTTCTGGGAAGCCACGGCCTGCCCCAGGCTCCCTGCAGCTCACCACCTTCTCCACCCCATACCGGGGAAACACTGGCCGTCCTGCCTCCCTCTGGCTGTTCCCACCACAAGCCCGGATCAGGCGCCGCAGCAGCACAGCACACCCCTCTCCAGCCCGGCCCAGGGTGTGCCGCCGGGCCTCACCGCTCTCCGAGAGCTCCACCTCGCTGGCTTCCAGGGCTCCACTGTCCACTGTGGCCGCCGCTGCCGCCTCCTCTTCCTCCTCCTCCTCGTCTTCAGCTACAGTGAGCTCCTGTAGTCTGATTTCAGTGTCAGGGGCCTCCTGGGGCTGCATCCTCAGCTGCACAGTGTGGAGGTGCTGCAGGACCTGCCTCTGAGGAGCAGAGAGATGCTCAGCTCAGGACTGGGGGTGCAGAGAAAGATAGGGACGTGGGACAGGGGACAGGCAGGCTGCGAAGTTGGGATCATTGGGGAGCCGGTATGGGTGGGACGTGCTCTTGCACCTGCAGCTGGGGCCGCCGGGCCTGCTGGGCACAGCTGAGTGCCTTCTGGAAGCACGGAGCCAGCAGCTCATAAGCGTCACCGGCCTCTTCTCGGGACAGTGCGATGTTCAGCCAGGTCTTGGCTTCCTGGAGCAGGAGGAGACGAGATCTGAGGCTCGGCAGCCACCACATCCACCTGGCCCCAGCCAGGCTTTGCCCGCTGCCCAGATGGAATGACAGCCCTGTCTCCCAGCTGCCGAGGGTGGTGGTCCCAGGAAGGACGCCTGTCCACGGCCACCCCTAAGGACAGCAGTCCTGAGGCAGAGACATGAGTGAACTTGCATTCGGGCGGGGAGCAGGGGTTTCACCTCCAGCACATTGCCACTGCGCAGCCTCAGCTCTTCCTCATAGTGGCGCACGGCCCCACGGTGGTCCTTCATGTCTCCCAGCGTGGTGGCCAGGGACACGTGGATGATGGCCCGCTCTGTGCCCGGCCTGTCCAATAGCTCAGCAAAATGCAGCTGGGGGCAGCACCAGTGAGGCCTGGGGCTGCCACCCTGGCCAGGCCTCACCAACCTCACCAGCCCTTCCCCCCAACCCAGCGGGGACCACGCACCTGCTTCTGGTAAGCCTCAGCTGCCCTGGGAAAGTCACCTGCCTTGGAGAAGAGGTCCCCTAGCTGCTCACAGATGGCCATGGCACCCTGAGGGTCACTGCCCTCGGCCTCCTCCAGCTGCTGCTGCAGCCGGACTACTGCCAACACTGCCAGGAAAAGGTTCATGCAGCAGGGAGCACAGGGGGCACCACGCGGGGCCCTGATATCAGCTCAACCACCTGTGTGCCATGAGCCCTGTGGTGGCCCCACTACTGTCTCCACACCTCTGCCTGCCTGTTGGTGTAGGCGTAATAGCAGGGTCTGTCTCAGGGACTGGTCTCAAAGATCAGAAGGACACACTTAAAAACTCGGATGGTGCCTGGTTCAAAGCAAAGGCTGACCACTGCCAACCTCCTACGGTGGTCTGAGCCATCAGCACTCCTGGACCACATTCCTGCCACCTGCTCTCCCACCCTGGGAGACTACAGGAACAACTACAGTCTCCAGTTTGCCAATAAAGATGGTGGCCACAAGATAAATACCCAGCTAGTCTCCTGGCCGCCCTTTCAGTGCCCCTGACACACTGTGTTGAGCTCAGAGGAAAAACAGGGGTCAGCTCCCCCTCTTGCTGGAAGCTGAAGCTGCTGCCTCCAAGGACAGGTGTTCAGGCCACCTCCATGAGGGAGTGAGGCCTGTACACACCTCCCGGGATTTACCCCGGCCCCCAGGCTCATCCCTGCATATGCCTCCCAGGGCCCCACCCCGGCCCCCAGACTCACCGTGCTGGAGGTTCTGACAGACAGCTGCCCTCTGCACAGGCTTCTGGGAGCCCAGCCTGTAGGCCTTCTTCAGGGCTCGCTTGGCAGCCAAAAAGTCTCCCAGGTCTTGGAGGACCTCGAAAGCAAAGAACAGCAAGATTTTTGCAGACTCCCCGAGGCCTGAGTCACCAGAAGCCCAAGCTTGGCACCGTGCAGAGCAGGTACCTGCGCGATGGCCATGCAGCACTCGCTCTCCATAAACCTCTTCTTCATGGTGCGCGCACACTCCCGGGCACCCTCCAGGCAGCGCATGGCCTGGGAGTGCTGGCCTGCGCGCCAGTGGACAGTGCCCAGGTTGTAGCGGGCACGGAACAGGTCCTCGTAGAGATGGTTCTGCCTGCAGGGGGGTGATGGCCACTGAACACCCAGGAGCGTCCAACCAATGCCACATGGGCCCCAGCCCTGCCATGCTATGGTCTTAGGGCCCTAACCATGCCTGCCTTTCCCCCAGCATGCAGCACAGGCATGAGAGGCCTCTCTGGTGGTGGGAAACCAACAGCAGTGAGAGATGAGGCCCAGCCAGCCTGCCCTCTCAGGATCTTAGGAAAGACACTCTCCTAACTACTTTCTCCAGGAAGAAGGGACTCCGCTCCCCTTTGGGGCGGGGTGGGGCCTTACTCCGAGAGGAAGATGCTCTTCCTGAAGTAGTCATTGCACAGGGCTGTCTGCTGCAGGCTCTCAAACGTGAGGCCCAGGTTGAGGTAGAGGCGGGTCCTCATCTCGTTCAGCTCTCCCTGGGCCAGTGTCCCTGGAATATGCCCCCCAAACACTCAGCCACCACCTCTCCACATTGGGTCTCCAGCTTTGGGCCCCATTTAGGGCCTGTGCAGCACCCCTTCTACCATCTCGCTCCTCCCGAGGAGGGTGGAGGGGTCCTGCTGCAGACAGAGCACGGAGGGGATAAAGAGCGGATGACCTCCAGGGGAAAGGTGTTGGGGGCATGTGCCTCAAACAAGAGCCCTGCAAACAGAGGCTCCCAGAAGACAGGATCGCCCAAGTAGGCTTCAGGGGTGCTGGCCTGCAGTTCAGGAGGCAGAGAACGGGGAGGGGCCTGCCTACCCTCTAGCTCCTCATCCACAATAGCCAAGCTCTTCTCAAAGGCAGCCTGTGCCTGCAGCAAAGCATCCCTCGACTGACAGTGGTCATAGATGTCCAGGTGGGTGCGGCCAATCGTGGCCCAGGCCCTCTGCAGCTCCGTGTGGTTGCCCAGGGAACGTGCCAGCTCCAGGTAGCGTTGCTGGTGCTGAGTATGGAAGGAAATCACTGCTGTGAGCTGACCCCACCTCAAGCAAATCGGCACTGCCAGATTCCCAGAGACCCAATCTCGCTAAGGGAAGACCCCTGCTCCCCGTAACCCCCACGGAACAGGCGAAGGTGAGGCACGCGCCCCCTCCTCTGCATGCCCAGGGCTCTCAGTGGTGACAGTGGCTTCATGCTGTATGCTGCCAACACTGTCACGTTGGGAGGGGTGGCTGGGAACTGCAGTGCTGCCCTCAGAAGCCAGCCAGGATCAGGGAGAGCTTTCAGGACCGGGCCTGACCACCCCACACACCAACACAGCCAAAATAACATTCATTAATGGTTTCTAGTGCCAGGAAACCTACTCCTACCCCGGTCCCAGGAAAGGCTGTGGGGTTCCCACCGGAGGACTGGCCCGGGGTAGTAAAGGCAAGGCTGCATCAGGCCAGGTGTCCCCTCCAGCCTGAGGCTCCTGACAGCGAAGATCGGGCCTCCCTCCTCAAAAGAGGGCTCCAAGCAGAGGCCAACCGGGCTGGGCGAGGCCAGCGAGGGCGCCCGCACCTGTAAGGCAGCCGGGTAGTCCTCCATCTCCGCCAGGCGCTCTCCAATCTTGCGGTGGGCCACGGCACAGCCCAAGGGGTCGCCGACGCTCTCCCGGAGCTGCAGCTCCTGCCAGTGCTGCTCCAGAGCCTCGGCGTAGCGGCCTAGGCGGGGACACAGCACGGTCTGGCAAGCGTCGTGGACGCGAGGGCAGCCCTGGGGCGGCGTCTGCGGGAAGAGCAAGTCGCCCCCGGTCCGGCCCGGCTCGGGCCCCAGACTCCAGCCCCGCCCCCGGCCCCGGCCCCAGCCCCGGCCCCGGCCCTGCCTCCGGCCTCCGGGCCCCGGCGCTCACCATGGCCGGCCAGGAGCTCCCCCAGCTGGTGGCACAGCGCGGCCTCCTCGCGCAGATGCCCGGCCCTCTGCACCTTGGCCTTGGCCTTGCTCAGTTCTGCGGGAGGAAGGGGGTGCTGAGCCTCTGCGGTGGGGACCGGAGGCGGCACGGGTCCCAGCCGCTCCCCAGCCTCCGCGCCCCCCGCGCAACCGGACACCGAGGGACTCACGGCGAAGCTCGCGCTCCAGGCTCATGCTCAGGGTCGCCGCGGGATCGGACTTCCCGCCCTGCGCCGCGGCCCCGCCCCTCGACGGCATTCTGGGAAGTGCCGTCCGCTCGCCCGCGGCATTCTGGGAGTTGTAGTGCGGTCGGAGCGGGGGCGGGGACGCGGCGACGAAGGGTCGGGACTGAGGGAGTGGAGAAGGGAGGGGGTCAGCCACTGGGCTCTCCTCGTGCGCCGGGTTGCCCACGCGCGTGGAGCCCTCTGCCCGGCCTGGGAAGTGCCTAGTGGGGACGCGGGAGGCCGGGGTCGCAGCGCGCCCGGGGCCAGGTCTCCTGGGCCGCAGCCCCCGCGCCGCCCGCGCCTCTCCGGACGGACGCGCTGTGCTTCCGCCCCAGTTTCCCGCTGAAACTCACACGCAGCTGCTCACACTCTTGGCTGCAAGGAAAGAACGCAGTGTCCAGACAGACTGACGATACATTCACGAACATCTGGCTGTGGGGACGTGATAAGGCGTCAGGCGCGCTCCTCCACAGAACGCGGCTGGGTCGCATTTGGGGGTTCGGCCCCCAGGACTGTTTCGGGAGGGGAGTGTGCGTTCCGAAGTGAAGTTTCAGCAAAGTGCGTGCTGCTGTATTCCCGGAAGATTCAGTTAACCTGTGCTCACGCTGCAAACGCAGGCCGGGCACGGTGGCCCGCACTGTCATCCCAGCGCTTTGCGAGGACCAGTCGGGAGGATTGCTTGAGCCTAGCAGTTCGAGACCAGCCTGGGCAACACAGTGAGACCCATCTTTTATTTTTTCTTGTTACCAGCATGAAAACCTGAAAAACATCTTTTTTTTTCTTTTCTTTTTTTTTTTTTTTTTAAGACAGAGTCTTGCTCTGTCTCCCAGGCTGGAGTGCAGTCCTGCAGTCTCGGCTCACCACAACCTCCGCCTTCCAAGTTAAAGCGATTCTCCTACGTCAGCCTCACCCATCATAGCTGGGACTACTGGTGCGTGCCACTACGCCTGGCTAATTTTTGTAAAAATACAAAAGGGGGTTTCACCATGCTGGCCAGGCTGGTTTCAAACTCCTGACTTCATGATCCACCCTACAGGTGTAAGTAAGCCATGCCCGGCCAGAGAGACAGAGAGAGAGAAGAAAGGAAGAAAACGGCTGCGAAATTATGTCTAGAATCCTGTGACATGGGGCACCTGGGCCTCTAAAATACCCGTGCTGTCCCCCATTACCTTGAGGACCAAACGCCTACCATGCCTTGGGTCCCTGACTCCTGGCTACACAGCATACCCAGCACTGCACTCTGGTGCCATGGCTGGTTTCCCAAAGGCCCCAGAGGAGGCTAGGTGCACAGAGTCCAACTGGGGAGCCTCAGAAAGAGTGGAAGATAGGTGGGTTCATTTCCATCGCAATTATAACAAGTCATTGGGCAAACCTCTGCCAGAGAGGTCTGCTGAAGAGAGTGGCATGGAGCAGTGACAAGTCCCTGGGTCCAGGAAAGGCTCCAGGGCCTGCTCAGGCCGACAGCAGAGTGCTGGCCTCCTGGCATAGCTCTGGGACTGGGCAGATCTGGGCCTCAGTGCCTCCAAGGCTGCAGGGGTGGGACCAGGTCAAGCCTGCAGACCTATGCCATCACAAGCTGCAGGAGGCAGGAAATCCAGTCAAGCCTGGGTGTGAGGACAGAATGTGGAGGTCTGCACTGCCAACCCCTCGGCCATCCAAAGCATGGCTCTGAGCCAAGGCAACTACTTGGAGGGCAAGCTGGTGGGGTGTGTGAGGGGCACAGTGAGGCACGAGGGAGGGAGTGGGGAGTGAGATTCAGAAGCAGAGGACTCAGGTGAGTTGCTGAAGACAGGGTGGCTTGGAAGCCAAAGGGTCCCCCTGAGCTACCAGGACAAGGATTAAGTAGTTCCTCCAGCCCCAGGGTCCATAGAATAGCCCAGCTCCTGGAAGCCCAATTCCCCTTAAGAGACAACCCAATTTCTCTTTTTTTTTTTTTTGAGATGGAATTTTGTTCTCGTCACTCAGGCTGGAATGCAATGGCATGATCTTGGCTCACTGCAACCGCCTTCTCCCAGTATTGAGCGATTCTCCTGCCTCAGCCTCCTGAGTAGCAGGGATTACAGGTGACCGCCACCACCCCCAGATAATTTTTGTTTTTTTTTTTTTTTTTTGGGAGATGGAGTCTCGCTCTGTGGTTCAGGCTGGAGTGCAATGGAGCGATCTCGGCTCACTACAGCCTCTGCCTCCTGGGTTCAAGCGTTTCTCCCTGCCTCAGCCTCCCAAATAGCTGGGATTACAGACGTCCACCACCACACCCAGCTAATTTTTATTTCTAGTAGAGTCGGGGTTTCACTATGTTGGCCAGGTTGGTCTCAAACTCCTGACTTCCGGTGTTTCACCCGCCTGGACCTCCCAAAGTGTTGGGATTATAGGCGTAAACCACCATGCCTGGCCAATTATTGTATTTTTAGTAGAGCTGGGGGTTTGCCACATTGTCCAGGCTGGTCTCAAACTCCTGACCTCTGGTGTTCCACCCGTCTGGGCCTCCCAAAGTGCTGGGATTACAGGCATGAGCCACAGCACCCAGCTGACAACCCAGTTTCTCCTATGCCTATTTCCCCCACTGACCAGACAAAATACACACGTCAGGCAGTGCTGAGCAGGGCTGCGGGCCCGAAGGAGATTGCCACAGGCTGGGGGCAGCAGGGAGGCCAGCAGAGCCCAGAAGGCCCAGCTGTGGGTCTGTCTTCTGGTAAGGAAACACAGACAAAACATGGTTTGGAATATTTTTTTAAACTACAATTGTTACATACAGAAAATACCCAAAGAGAACGCAGACCACGAAAGTGACACGTAAGTCATTTCCAACAATGATAAAAACACTTCTTGCTCTGCTCTTTAAAAAATTATTTTTGGCTGGGCGTGGTGGCTCACGCCTGTAATCCCAGCACTTTGGGAGGC
Organism: Sapajus apella; assembly: GCF_009761245.1. Lineage (NCBI taxonomy): Eukaryota > Metazoa > Chordata > Mammalia > Primates > Cebidae > Sapajus > Sapajus apella. The sequence continues at coordinate 66,940,612 of NW_022436943.1, forward strand.
CGAGGTAGGCAGATCACGAGGTCAGGAGTTCGAGACCATCCTGGCCAACATGGTGAAACCCCCGTCTCTAACTGAAAATACAAAAAAACTTAGCTGGGCATGGTGGTGCACGCCTGTAGTCCCAGCTACTTGGGAGGCTGAGGCAGGGGAATCGTTTGAACCTGGGAGGCGGAGGTTGCAGTGAGCCGAGATTGCATCACAGCACTCCAGCCTGGGTGACAGAATGAGACTCTGTCTCAAAAAATAGTAATTATAGTTTAAATAATTTTTGAGACGGAGTCTCGCACTGTCACCCAGGCTGTAGTGCAGTGGTGCGATCTCAACTCATTGCAATCTCCGCCTCCAATTCTCCTGCCTCATCCTCCCAAGCAGCTGGGACTACAAGCATGCACCACCACACCCACCTAACTTTTGCATTTTTAGTAGAGATGGGGTTTTTCACCATGTTGGTCAGGCTGGTCTCTAACTCCTGACCTTGTGATCCACCTGCCTTGGCCTCCCAAAATGCTGGGATTACAGGCATGAGCCATTGTGCCCAGCTTATTTTTATTACTTTTGTAAATGTCTCACTCTGGGCAAATTGAGAGATGTGGTGCTCACCAGGGCGTGGGGGTGAGAAAAGTGAGGGAGAAAGGTGGGGCCTAGCTTAGGCTCTGCCCCCCACATCCCATCCTCAGAGATGACAAAGAAGCAGATAGGGATGCAGAGATGACACGGTCCTGGAGACAGCCATGTGTGTGGCAGCCCCGTCACACGTGGAAACCTGTGCTCCAGTCCCTGGTGGCCAAGGACATGCTGCGGTCCTCCCAGGTGCCTGGCTCCCCCAGCAGACGCACTGCTGAGGACCCTGGGCCACATTCGCAGACTCGCACCTTTAAGGGCCTTGTGTGAGCACTGCCCTTGCCCTTAGTCCGGCCCCCTCCTGTCCTCAACTCCCACAGGTCCTGGTGGTCCACCAGGACCAAGGTGGGGCTGCAGGAGCTCAACCAGCCCTGGGTTTCCTTTCCCCATGTGGCCCCCCAACCACACAGGTACATTCACCTGCAGAGATCTGCTGCCTCCAGGCCCCCGGCATCCCAGCTTGCCTGTGCCCATGAAGAACAAGCATTCCACCCTCCCCACCCCAAGACATGCTGGGGCCTGTCCCTCTGCTGAGTTAGTCTCTCACACACACACCCAAAGACAGGTGGACAGGGCAAGCATGCCCCACCTGTGCCCCCGACATCATCGCCTTGGACCCAGAAACACTACACAAGAGGGTATCTGACTTCCAAAGACACGGAGATGCAGTCATAGCCCACCCCTCTGTGCATGTGGGTATAGCATGGGGGTGGGCAGCCCCAAAGCACAGCAGGATTCACCCTGGTGGTCCCCGAGTCAGAGGCAGTTGCTCCCAGGGATTTGCTGGGGGCTGGCTGGGGTCTTTGTGGACAGCAGATAACCAAATGTGGGGCCTTCCCATGGCCTTGGTGGCCAGGCCACGTTAGCTTTGCAGGAGAGAAGGCTCCAGCAGCAAAGCATTCCCAGCAGGCCACACGCCCTAGCCCGGGAGTAGAAACCCAACAGCATTCTCAGAAACAGCCCCAGAAAATTTTGGCCTGTGAGGGGCAGTGCGGCTGCCTGGGAGGGAAGAACTCTCCCAGCCTGGGTCATGCTGGGCTGTGCCTATCCACACTTAGCAGCCTGGATGACGGCGTTTGCATTCTGCCCCCAGCTCCTCCTGTCCATTCCTCAGCCCTTGACCTGTGGCCAGGAAAGCACAGGACAACGGGGGACAGGCCCTGGCAGCCAGGCGGGGTGGGTGGTGCTGCTCTGAGGCACTGTATTGCACCTGACAGGAAACCAGTTCTTTGGTATTGAAGCAACAAAAAGCTATGATGGAAGAGCCACATCTCTTAAGCAAAGGTGGGAGAGTCAAGCGCTACCCTTCCCAGTAGCCCTGAGGGTCCCAGGGGAAGAAGGAACCAGGGCTCACCCCTCCAGGCAGGGTTCCTTCCCACCCTGTTAGGCCAGCCCAGCTCAACCACCACAGGGAGCATGAGGGGAGGCAGCCAGGGTGAGGATGGGAAGGGCCTACCTCTTCCAGGTGAGAAGCTGGGCTGCCCAACATCTGACCTCTGCAGGGAGCACTGGATGCAGGGTCAGCAGTAGACCCCGAGAGCAGCACGGGGGCACCCCTCAGACTCCCCCCCCCCAGCCAGGCACCAAAGCACTGACCCAAGCTTTCCACACAGCCTGGGGACACTGGGCCCTCAAGGCTGAATCTACAGTAAATAGACTCTTTCTCACTAAAATTGTGTGACTTATCGAAGAGCCTGCAAGGAGTTTAATCTTTTTCCTGGGAAGAGACAATTTCACCCTGCTTTCCGAAAATGTCTGCTGAGCCCTGGTGGCTGAGTCCTGTTCTCACTGGGAGCGGCTGGTTGGCCAGGGCAGCCCCGACCTTACCTGGATCTCCCCGCCCAAGCCTCAGTCTCCAGACACCATGACAAAGTGTAAGGGGAGGCAGTGTCTCTGAGTCTCTCCTTGGGGGGCATGTGTGGGCACAGAAATGGGGATGGGGCGGGCTCTGACCCCCAGGCCAAACCAAAGCTCCCACGCTGTCCATTCACAGCCACGCCTTCCCCTCGAACAAAACAGAAAGTATGAAACAAGGCTGCCTTTTAATCGCAATCAGATATTCGGAAATGCCGTCTGATGTCAGCAAGGCCCCTGCGCCCAGCCAGAACCGTGCAAGGACAGAGCAACACCGCCGCCTGGCTGTGCAGAAGGGCTGGGGCAGGGTCGCTGTGCCTCTCAGCGGCCTCCTTGCTGCCACCGGTCTCTGAGCCTTGGGGCGCCCGAGGCACCACCTCCTCTTTGGGTCAGCCCAGCCTCTGGTGCCCTCGGAAGGAAGGGAGGCAGGGCTGCAGAGGGGTGAGCTGGAGGTGGGGCCCCAGTGCGCACACATGCAGACTTTCCCAGTGTTTGGCTTCGTTCGTTCTCCTCCTCTGCTAAAATGATCAGTCATGTGAAGCAGCCGCCAGCCAGGTGGACAGGCAGCGGTGCTGGGACGCTGCCCGCCGGCTCCTCGGATCCGGAGGCCCCGCCCTACTTCTGTATCTGGAACAGGAAGAGCCGCAGGTTGATGTTCTTGGCGGCCAGCAGCTTGTTACACTCCACGGAGTCAATGATGGGCAGCGGCACGTAGTCCGTCTCGTTGCTCTCGTTGGTGAAGACAAAGTGGTAGATGACGGGGCTGATCCTCACGTCGTCATAGGGGCCTTTAAGCAGCAGGAAGGAGCACTCCAGGGGTGCCGTGACTTTGCTCTTGAGGAGGAGCTGGAAGGAGAGCGTGCGCTTGCAGGACAGGTTGGGGTTGCGCTCCGAGTCGTTGACGCGAGCCTTCAGGACCCACGTCTGGTTCAGCACCGTGAACCTGGGCGTCTCGTAGTACAGGCGCGTGATGAAGTCGTCTGTGCGGTATGGCCGGAACTGGACCTCTGTGGAGACAGACAGGGCCGGGAAAAGCCGGCCGTTAGTGTGGGCAAGGCTGGGCAGCAACGCCTTCCCTGACCAGGCCGAGGGCAGGCTCAGCCGGAGAGGAAGGCAACTTACCCAGACGCTGAGCTCTGCTTGTCACAAGCAAGCCAAATGCAACTATGGCAAATGGAGGCGCACACAAGCTTTGGGGCGGAACTACAAACAGAATCACCACAGATCAGCTGCAGAGTCCAGAGGCTGCACGTGTCAGGCCACACCCCAGGCGTGCCCGACCCACGCTGGCCTCCCTCGTCACCCTGAGCCCCGGGTGTCCCCCAGGGCGGGGTAAGCAGACACACAGACAGGATGCGGTTCCGAGAACAAGTGCACTTTATTGGTTCTGATACAGAGCTGCCAGAAAAGCCAGCAGGCAGCTGCGGCACCCAGCCCTGCCCGAGGGGAGTGCCAGGTCCTTGGGCTCCAGGCCGGATTGGGGCTGCCAGTCAGCAGGCACCCCTGCCTGCACAGTCCTCTTGTGCAGCCCACAGCCCGTGGCTGGCAAGTCCCTCTGCGAGGCGTGGGCTCTCAGGTGGCCAGTCTTTCCTGCACGAATGGGGCTCCCCACCTGGCCACAGCTGCAGCCACAGGGCCCCAGCCTGCCTAGACTCCATGAGGTCCTGGTATCTCCAGGCAGCTAAGGCTGCTACTCACCACGGGCTGTGGCTGCTGTGGAAGCCCCTGGCCCTTGGCCTCTCTGGCCTGCTCAGGCCCACACCCCCCACTGGGCCCAGTCCAGGCAGCAGGGCGGGACTGGCTGCCCATGACTGCCCTGCTTGCGCCACGCCTGGTGCTCTGAGCCAGCCGCCTGGTGCGGGCTGAGAGTAACGGGACGGAGCTTCCTCGAGTGGCCCCAGCATCAACAGGTGCTTCTCGCTGTCCTCTGGACCAGGCTCTGGCCTGGCTCCTGCTCCCCGACATGTTCAAAGGCGGTGGTAGTGGCTGAGAGCCACAAGATCCAGTGGGCCTGGGCCTGCGTCCAGCCTGTGCGTCTGTGGGTGTCCGCTCCCAGCTCTACAGTTTTGAGTCGGGCACCCTCAGCTTGCTCTGCAGCCCTGTCCCTGAATGGCTTTGTGCCAGCCTTGAGAGGCCCACAGCTGGGGCAGTGACTGCCTGCAGGCAGTGCTCACTCAACAGGGTGCTTGTGTCGCCCCATGCTCCAAGGGGCAGGCCCCTCGCTCCCAGGCCCTCTGAGACCTGCCCACTTTCTGGTTAGACCCTGATTGTCTGGAGGCTCTGGAGCCCCACAGTGAGGATGCCACCTTGCTGGGCTGGTGGGGCCAGGGTGGGGAGGACAGGTGGGCGGGGCTGCTGAGAGAGCCACATAGGTGTGCACCTGGGGTCGGTCTCGGCCCCTCCTTCTGCTCAGTCTCCGGCCTGTCTTCTTGCCCGAGGTGGCCTCCTGTCCACTGGGAGCTTGTCCAGAGCCTGGCCGTCCGGCGCAGTCAGTGCCCAGTGCCCAGAGCCTCTGACCCCAGGCTCCCGGCTGCCAGTCCCCCACGCCCACGCCTGTGTGGCATGCAGCAGGCGGCGGGGCGCCTCACCTGTGTAGCCGATCTTCTCGAAGCTGAGCAAGCTGAAGATGCTGTTGTACAGCTGCATCTCCTTGCGGTGGCTCTGGTCCATCTCATCCAGGATCTCCATCAGCTCGTTGCCTGTCTTGGTCGGGTGGGCACAGGCAGCCTCGTGCACTGTCAGCTCGTGGAAGGGGCCGTGCCAGGGGCAGCCGATGCGTTTGTACTTGCACTGGGTTACCCTGGGGAGGCAGGCACATCAGTCACAAGCCCAGAACAGGCAGCTGTGACAAGCTGTCCTCCCATATGGCTTCCATCCAGCTAAGAACCCCTTTCTGGGACACACGCAACTATGAGCCCAGCCCCCAGGACAGCGTCAGAGTGGCAGCGTGTGGAGAGGAAGGAGACAGGCAGAAATGGGGAGGGAGGGAAGGAAGAGCGTGAGCCTGAGCGTGCCCAGAACTGTAGCTCCAGTTCCTTCCCCTGCCTGGCAGCTGTGCCCTGCACGGCAGCTGTGCCCTGCACAGCCTCACTCCAGGAGACTTGGAGGCTGCCTCCAGTGGCTGGGTAGCCATGTGCTCTTGCCAGTGTAGCGCCACACCAAGCTCCCTGAGGTCCCACGCTGTCCTGGGCCCTTTGAGGGGCTTCCCCACAGACACAAAGAGCGCGGGAAGACCACGGTCACGTACTGGTAACAACTGGGTGCAGCACCCTCCCCTGGGGCCGTCACTGGGCTGCACAGGTGGTACCCAAGGCCCAGGCGGCAGGCATGGCCAGTTCACTCTGCATGGGCCCTGCTGCACCAGGGTGGGCTTCTAGCAGTCCTGGGGCCCACGGTGACCCTCAGTTACCTGTCCTGGCATTCCTCTTTCTGGTGCCTCTCCAGGAGGGAGCGGGGAAACTGGCGCAGGCAGAAGCCACACTCTGAAGGCAGCTCGCTCACGGCTTTCTCCACGGCCAGGTTCCGGCAGCAGAGGCTCTTACTGATCTCACAACGACAATTGGGGCACGTGGCCTGCTCCTCCTTCAGCCGGGCATCTGCTAGTAGGTGGATAAAACAGCCAGCGCACATCAAGTGACCATTAGTACACTGCGAAGAAGGAAAGGGAGACGAAGCTCACAGACCTGCGGGCTCGGCTCACACACCCGCCCACGCCTGCCAGCTCTGGCCAGGTGTCCTGAGGGACTGCAGCTGGTGCCAAGAGGCGCATGTGCCTGTCCCTGCATCCTGCTGGAGCGTAGCCAACACTGAGAGCTGCTCCAGGGGGACAGGCAGAGCCAGCTTGGGTTCTTGAAGACATCAGAGGTCCCAAGAGCAAGACCTCACCAGCTCACACAGGTGACAGCTCTGGCAGTGACTGGTTCAATCACCTGGGGCTTACAGCCAGGTTTCTCTCCTAGGGGCCAGCAACTTCCCTGACTCCCCTACAGATCCAGAGTTTGGGAGCCCTCCAGGAACACTAGGCTCTAGGCTCTTGGCCAGCACTGTCTGGTGGGGAGCGGACGCTGCTCCCACACTGGGGCAGGCGTGCTCTCTGGGCCTTCGGCAAGGCCGTTCATGCTGGGTTGAGGACCTGGCTGAGGGTGAGCCCAGCCTGGCCCTTCTACTCCAGCCCTACCCAGGGAGCCCAGGTGGAAGGAGGCAGCTGCCCCCGTCCAGGGAGGTCAGCTACCTGCAGAGGCCTCCTCAGAGCTGGGAGGCAGGAGCCAAGCTGGTCCAGGACAAGGGCAGGTGGGCAAACAAGGAATGCCTGGGGAGTTGGAGTTGGGGCTCTGAGTGTGTGCCAAGCCTGCTGGGGTAGCCGGGGCTGGCAGGAGCAGGGTACCTCCCACTGGGCTCCCTATGTGGGCTGCCAGCATGCCCAGTGGTCCCATCCTGGCTCTCTCACTCCCTTGACGTAAGCCTTGAGCATCCACTTGGTGCCACTGAGACACAAGGCAAGCTTCAGTCCCAGCCTGTGGGGGCTCACAGTGTGAGAAGCGGGAAGCTCAAACCAGAACGAAGAGGTACAAGAGCAAAGCCTTGTGTACCTGAACAGACATAGCTACCCATATCCCTGGCTGGAGTGGAATGTGCAGGGCCAGGCAGGAGTGACGGGGTGTGACGTGCCTCCCACCTAGGGACTCACAGCTCGCTGAGGGGAGTGGTCAGCAGAGTCACTCCTGTCCTGATGCCTCTCCAGCAGCTGGCCCAGGCTTGCCAGCCATGCAAACCTCCAGAAAGCCACTGGGCCACAGGCTTCCTTTGGGACATGGCACCCTCTTGAGAATAGGATGTGGTGTGTCAGAGGGGCCTGCCCTGGTCCAGCCTCTCTACCCAGGTGTGTGTCAGGGAGGGGACACTCACAGGGCCCTGCCTGGCAGTGCTGGGAGGCCACCCCTGCACACGTGGGGCCCTGGTAAGCCTAAGCTTCCATCCCAGTGCTTCAGCAGCCCATGCACCCCAAGCTAAGGAGCTGCCAGATTCTGGGACTACTAACTCAGACCTAGGATCTGGTGAGTGAAAGGACCTACATGTGGAGAACCGACGGTGGGGACAAAGCCCTCTTTCATGCAATCCACATCCACGTGAATGCCACCCATTACCTACATTTGATTCTCAAGTTCTGAGTCTGGTTAAAAATTAAAATTACAGGCGGTGGCTCATGCCTATAAACCCGGCACTTTGGGAGGCCAAGGCAGGCGGGTCACCTGAGGCCAGGAATTTGAGAGCAGCCTGGCCAACATGGTGAAACCCTGTCTCTCCTAAAAATACACAAATTAGCCAGGCATGGTGGCACATGCCTGTAGTCACAGCTATCTGGGAGGCTGAGGCAGGAGAACTGCTTGAACCCCGGAGGCGGAGGTTACAGTGAGCCAAGACTGCACCATGGCACTCCAGCTTGGGCAACAAATAAATGAAAACTGAAACATATACAGCTGCCTGAGGCAGGGAGTGAGGCTGGCTCTGACTGGGGTGGGGACAAGCTGAGGCCTGCCCCCAGGAGGTGTGAAAATCCGCCAGCCCTGTCCAGGGGTCAGCAGTGGGTGGACTGTGGAAGGGAGTGAGCATAGACGGTGTTGAAGCAGCTGCGCCATGGGAGGCACAGAGCAAGGGCCCACAGTACCACCCTCTCACAGCCCCCTACCCTGGAGTCGTGCCACTCCATGTGGACAGCTTTAGACACTTCCTGGTGAGACTGCCCGGGGGCCTTGGAAGGGGTTCTGGGCCCAACTCTGCATGCACAGCTGCCTGAGCACAGGCCCAACAGCCCTCTTCTTGGCTGCGGCCCAGCTCCCCAGGGAGTTCCAGGCAGGGCTGGAGCACCTGATCCCACCCACCAAGGCCACCTGGCCTCTCCTCCTGGCTCTGGGTAGCTCAGGAAGACCAAGATGGCGTCCTGGGTCCTCCCAAGGGGGCACTGAGGCTGCTAAGCACATCGCCACTTACCTCCCAGCACTGCCAGCCTCCCACCCCGAAAGCTACCCCAGCTCCTGGGCCAGCCCCTGGCCATAGGCCCCATTCTTTTGGGGGCCTCCAGACTCCAGCATGGGCTCATTCAATTCCATACCATGGAATTGGCTCCCTCTGGGCCTCCAAGAGGGCCTGCAAGCTCCGAGGAGACGCACGGCCACTGCCCCTTCAGCCCCAGTGGCTTCACTCAAGTCAGAACACAGTGAGTCCCTAGGGTGCCCTGGACACACTAGCAACATCCACCCACAGACCCTCTGACTGGTCAAGGGACGCCCTCTAGGTGCGTGGCCAAGGCCGACCAACACTCAGCCCAGGAGGTCTGTCCACAGCAGGACAGTCACGTGCTCCAGAGCCTTCCCTGCCATGTGGGCCTCCTCAACCCCTGAGTGAGACCCTGGCTCTACACCAAGACCAGGCCACGGGCAGCTGAATCCTTGCCTCTGGCAGCGTCTGGCCAGATGCACTTGATTCTGACTTGTGTCCACCACCCACCAGAAGCTGGGCCCTGGAGGACTCTGCACAGTCCAGGGATGGGTTGGTCCAAGGCCCCCAAGAGCCCAGGTGCCTTCAAGAGCAGCTGCTGCAGCACCGAGGCCAGGCCGCCTCTCACCACCAGCTGGGAAGACCCCGCAGGGGCAGGCGGTACCCCACAATCACAATCCCCCAAAACCAAGGATGGCATCACAGCAGATGACATTATGGGGTGGCATCACATAGATGACATCACAGGGGCATGACACCATGGAAATGACGTCACAGGAGAATGACATCACAGGGGTGACATCACAAGGAACGACATCACAGGGGAACGACATCACAGGGTGATATCATGGGGATGTCACACACATCACTGGGAAAGGACATCATGGAGATGACATCACAGGGGAATGACATCAAAGGGGTAACATCACATGGGTGACATCACAAAGAAGGCCACCACAGGGTGACATCACGGGGGAATGACATCACAGGGGGATAACTTCACATGGGTTACATCACAAGGAATACCACTGCAGGATAACATCACGGGGAAATGCCATCACGGGAATGATATAAGGGGATAACTTCACATGGGTGACATCATGGGGGAATGACATCACAGGGATGTCACACAAGTGACATCACTGGGTAAGAACATCACAGGAATGACATCGCAGGTGGATGATGTCACAGGGAATACCATTGCAGGATGACAGCACAGGAGAATATCATGGGGGAATGACATCATAGGGGGATGATATCACAGGGATGACATTACAAGGAATGCCATCGTGGGGTGACATCACGGGGGATGACATCACAGGGCTTCCCAGACTGTCCTAGGGCAGATGGGGGCTTGAGCCACAGTGATGGGCTCAGACCCCAGCCCACAGGTCACCAGTAGCATGACCTTGGGCTCACACCATCCCTCTTGGGGCCGCAGTTTCCTCACATGAACAGGTGATGAGTACAGGACCAGCTTCATTCCGTGCTGATGAGGTGGATGGGACAGGATGGCACTGCCTCACACCCAGCAGGCATAGAGGAATCACCACCACCGTGGGCAGCCATGGCAGAGTCCCTGGGGCTGCCAAACCCAGCAGCCAGATCCCAGGCCTCTCTGCAGATGCTGATACACACAGGTGGCCCAGAAATGGCCATCTGCACCTGCATCCTTGAGACAGCACCCAGCACTCCCCTCTGCCGGGCTACAGGCAGCTCACGTGACCCCCAGCCTGTGCAGACCCAGGGTCTCCACTTGCGCTTCTTCTTCCCTGGGGTTAGTGGGAGCTAGATGAACTGAACAGGCTCAAGAAGGAGCCCTGACATGACTGAGGGCCCCCATGTCTTTCTGGTGGTCCTAAGTTCCCTACGGTCAGGTGGCCTTGTAGCACCCCTTTCAAGCCTGGACTGCATGGCTCTCTCAGGCCCTGAGGACCTCCTATTTCCCACCAGAGGATGGCATGATGCCCAGGCCCATGGAAGCAGTGTCCCTGCTCACCAGCTGTCGGGGACCCACAGGCCCTTGACAGAGGTTGTCAGTGCCAAAATGCAGCCAAAGGGCTTCCCTGTGGCACAAACCCCGAAAGCACTGCTCAGCCAGCTGGAGATCCCCCTTCCTCTGCCATCTGCATGCAGGCAAGGCCCCACCAGGGCCAATAGTGCCTCAGGGCACACCCCACATGCTCAGCCCTGACCACACATGGCCTGTTCTCAGGACCCAGAACAAACATGGACCTGAGAGGGACGGGCACGTTGTCCAAGGCCGTGCAGCTATTAAGTGTGAAGCCAGGACTCAAACCTTCCGCCCAGGCTGGATTTGAAGTCCCTTGCCTGCTGCCTCCCTCGCCTGCTGCTGCTGTCAGACCACAAATGGGGGCCAGTCAAGTCCCAGAGTTGGGCTCACATTCAGAACAAGGCTGCTTAGATCTAAAAGTAACTCAAATGACAACCACCACAGAAAACAAAAATTCTTACCTAGCCAGAGATTCCAGAAACTCTTCCTTGCTCCTGTAAGTTTTAGATCCCTAAGCAAACATATTTACAACGCTCTTTCCTGCTACTTTTCTTATCTCAAAGAGCGAAATCAGCTGCAGTCCTGCACTGCCTAGGAGACTGGTGAGGAGGGACCCAAAGCTCCCTGGACACAGGGATGGGGACTCCACCCCCACAGGATGGCACACTGTTGGGCTGGTGGGGGTATGGGGCTTGGGCAGAGATGGAGCCATCTCTGCTTCCTGGGCTGTTATCAATGGGACTGTCAAGATGTGGCAGAGACATGGGCACTACATGTGGGAGGGCATAAGCGAGTGACAGGTCAACAGCTGCAACACACCCCACCCACAGGACAGTGAACTCACCCTGGTCAGACGGGGCAGGGGTGCATCCTTGTAGCAAGGTGAGTATAGCCTCAAAGTGGGGGAGCGGCCTCTGTGGGGCCCAAGGGGTGGGCAAGGACGGGGAGGACACCTCAGGCAGGAGGGCACAGAAGCGGCAGGGCACTGTGCAGAACTGCACTTGCAAGGCAGCTGGTCCACATCAGATGTAGCCTGGACCATATCTGTTAGAGGCTCCTGCCTGACCCTTACACCGCAGCGAGCTTGTTTTTGCCTTAAGAATGCCCCACAAGGGGTGCATTGATGTGCAGTCCCTTCCTCCAGGTACCATCGCCAAGGCTCAGGGCTTCAGCTGACATCAGCAGGAAGGGTCAGGGTCAGGTCTGTGTTATGGAGGACCACACTGGGCCTCGTCTGAACGGCTGTGCCAAAACAGAGGAAGGGAGGTCTGGAATGAGGCTGCAGCTGCAACGTTCTGGGAATCACTGAGGCTGTCTTCCCAGAGGAGGTGCCCCACAGGCAGAGGTGTCCACAGGACACACTGCCCTCAGGCCACAGAGCAGGGAACCGGCAGAAGCGACCTGACCACCTGCTTGGCCTGGACTGGCCAGAAGCTCCTACACGGGTATCCCCACTGCCCTGCCAGCCCTCCTGCCATCCACCTGAGACTCCAGAAGGTGGCCGCACACCTTGTCAGGCCAGTCACCCAAGACACACCTAACACCCACAGAGAGAACATCAAAGCCGGGCCTGCTGTGCCAGCTGCAGCCCCAACCTGCCGTGACGCAAGACGCGGCAGTGGCAGAAGCCGTTCGTATGAGGGCCTCAGTTTGACGCCCGAGTGGTTTTCCCAGCCTGTGAGGAGCCATTGTGCAGGCACAGGTCCATTGATCAGCCAGCCCTGCAAGCCCAAGGGTTCAGACCCAGGGGCAGGTGGGTGAACTGCCTATGCAGCCCACATCTGCTTTTGACACCACCTGGGGCGTTCCTGCCAGTGCTGGTGGCATCTGCTATCTGGATGACAAACTCTCAAGTTACTGAGGACCCAGCCAACTCCAGAGGCCCATGAAATTGTCCCCTACAGCCCCAGTCCCAGGGACAACACGGGGCTCAGCACGGCCACTCCCCTCTTCTCCTCACCAGAGTCGGACACTGAGTCGGCTCCCAAGAGCACAGGTTGGCTGGCGCCCACCCTGAGCCATGTGTTCTGCTGGGGTCAGGAAAAATGTTCTAGTAGAACAGAGGGTGGAACCTGCTACATTCCTGACACTGGCTGGCTAGAGGCAGGCAATTAACATGGTTACCAAAGAAGACTAGTAGAATATGGTGGGCTGAGCGCAGGCTGGGGTGATGGCCAGCATGGGCCCCAGACAATGACACATAGAAGGCGGCATGTGGGGGCCCACACCATCTGTGCCCAGATTCTCTAGGGAGCAGAGCAAGCAAGGGCCCAGGTCTCCAGGTCTGTGTTGACCTTCCAGGGGCACCACCCATCGAAGAGAGCCACCCCCGGAGGTGTTCTCAGCAGTATTCGGGGAAGCCAGTGCCCACAGCACTCCTTGCTCAGCTGCTCTGTTCCGAGGGAAGCCACTGAGCAGAGCCCCCAGGCCAGGGAGGGCCAACAGCTAGGGCAGCCCTAGTGCCTTCAGTCTTCATTATACCTGCTCAGCTCCTTGCCTCTGGCCACCCAGGGTAGAACTCTGCTCTGCATAGTGCAGGCCGGTTTGAACCAGCCAGGCTCAGAGGCCTGGTCACCAGGAGCTCTGGTCAGAAGCAGAGTCATCAGAAGCACCCCACCCAGCTGGGAGACAGAGTACACCAGGGACCAGTACCATGGGGCCCATAATCACACCAGGCCCAGCTCCAGCTCATCCACCAGTGGGGAGACAAGGAGACTTCCCAGTTCCCCTGTGATCTTGCACTATTGGCTTTGCTTGTTGGAGTCTCCCTCGAGGCCCAAGAAAGTAAGTTCTGGCCATGCGCGGTGACTCATGCCTGTAATCCCAACACTTTGGGAAGCCAAGACAGGTGGATCACCTGAGGTAAGGAGTTGAAGACCAGCCTGGCCAACATGGCGAAACTCCATTTCTACTAAAAAAACATAAAAATCAGCCACGCATGGTGGCAGGCACCAGTAATCTCAGCTACTTCAGAGGCTTAGGCAGGGAGAATTGCTTGAACCCAGGAAGCAGAGGTTGCAGCGAGCTAAATCCTGCCACTTCACTCCAGCCTGAGTGACACAGTAAGACTCTAAAAAAACAAAAACCAAACAACAACAACTTCCGCCTGGGAGGATGGAAGGTTTCGAGCCAGGAAAAAGGGGCTGGAGAGTGGGCACGTCTTGGAAGCCGACGCACTGCCAAAGCCGAGGGGCAACTGCTAACTCTGGGGGCCAGTGGCTGTGAAAAGCCCTTCCCTTGCTGGCGCTGGTGCCTGACACCCAGGAGGGTGGGTGAGAGCCAGTGCCCTCTCTCCAATGGGGTCCTCCCAACAAGGTCATGGCAGAGCAAGAAGGACTTAGAGATCCAGAATTTGGGGAAACGACAACCCACACTAGCCCTATACCACCTGTTACAAAAGGAGCCGCTCATCCAGGCCCCCAGCTTAAACGCAAGCAGGGAAACAAAGCCCCATTAGCTACTTCCAGCTCCTATAAGTGTAAACAGCTGACAGAGAACCTGCTTCATTTCTCACAGGGACTGGGGAGTTGAAAGGGAAAGAAACAGGGAAGGTAGGGGCACTGTACTCTGCCTCTGGTGTCAACCATTGTCTGTCTCTACTGCTACCTGGGAAGGGGCATGTCAAACCCACCTGGGCCACGTACCCTCTCTAACGGCCTTAAGTTGCTTAAGGGCCGAGTCCAGCTGCCATGCTGGATGTGAAGGTGGGGGAGACGGGTGGACCGGCCTCCTGGAGCACTGGTTGCCAGGAAGCCTGGCCTGGCCTGGGTGAGGTGGGCAGGAGCCTAGCGTGGGGCATGACAGGTCCAGTTGGATGCAGGGTTCGGCTGGGACTGGAGAAGGTACCCAGACTGTGGGACTTGTTGCAAGCGCTTCATCCAGACCAACAGCAATCCCCTCTCTCCTTACTGTTTTTCAGAATGAAGCAGAAATGGACTAAGTAAAAAGATTCTTCCACCCAGGAGGCTAGAAAAGGAAACGTCCGCAGGATGTTCAAGAGCGGAGGGACAGGCTCGGGGGTGTGGCTGCCAGAAGAATGGGGAAGGAGCTCTGGAGCACAGGACTCAGTCCAGGGAGCTTGGGACCGGGTGGGTTGGGGGGAAGCAGTTGTGGGGTAAGGGTCAGTTTGAGGGTGTGGATTTGGGGTGGGGAGTGTTGAGAGGATGGTGGAAAAGTCTGGAAAAGAGAAGGCAGACATAAGCGAAAGACACGCGATTGAGATCGGAAAGTAACGTGGGTCAGAACACAGAAAACGGGTCCCGAGCAGAAAATGATGCCCGGAGAGAAAGACAACGAGGAGCTTCGGAGCAGGCGCTGGAACCCCGCTGGGCGAGGAAGTGGCTGTAAGGGCCGGAGAGGGTTCCCGGCCGCCGGGGCCCGCGGGCCTGGCCTCCGAGGAGACGCGGATCCTGGGGCCCCGCGGCGGGGGCTGCAGCCCCGGGCTGGGCCGGGTCGGGGTCGGCCGGCGGCCCTACCTGGTACACGGAGGCCTTGGGCAGGTCCAGGCACACGGTGCAGCACAGCACCGAGTAGAGCCGCTCCTCCAACTTCCCGCTGCCCGCCGCCGCCGCCGCCGCCGCCGCCTCGGCCGCCTCGGCTGCCCGCAGCCGCTTCTTGGGCGGCGCGTCGGGGTCGCCGGCCGCCTCCTGCAGCTGGAGCTGCCGGGCGCCCGCCAAGCCCGCCTCGTCCGGGAGCCCAGGCCCCGCCGCCTCGCCCAGTGCCGCCGCCGCCGCCGCCGCTTGCCCGGCGGCCGCCCCGGGCCCGGCTCCGACCCCGACCCCGACCCCGGCCGGCACGGCGCCCGCGGGCCCCGCGGCCGGGCCACCCCCGCCGGCCTCCTCGGCGCCGGACATAGCGGCCGGCGGGCCCGGCTGGCGGATGCCGGCGCGCTCCCGCGGCTAGAAGTTAGGGGCGCCGCGCGCTCCCGCCGCTCTCCAGCCGCCGCCGCCGCAACCCCGCAGCTCCGCTCCCTGCGCCGCCGCCTCAGTGGGCCCGGCCCGCGCGTCGCCCCGCAGCCGCCGCGGCCACCGACCCCGACACGGCCGCCATCTTTGTTTTCGCTGTGCGCTTCCCCCCGCCCCGCCGCCACCGCCCCCTCGTCTTCCCCGTCACGTGAGCTCCGCGCGGGGCCAATGGGAGCGCCGCTTGGGGCGAGACGGCACAGGGACCAGAACCAATGGGAGCGCGAGGGTCCCCCGAGGGCCCGCCCCTGCAGGAGGTGGGCAGGAAGGGGCGGGGCCCGTGCGAGCCACCGAGGGACGCGCACCTGGGCCTGGGGAGGCCCACGCGAGCTGCGGCATCGGCGCAGCACCCACGCTCCACGAGCCAGCGGCGGCGGAGCGCAGCCGCTGACTCCTATGGCGGGGTGTGCTTGCGTCTTTGTCCCCCAAGTCTCGTGTCTTCTTCCCGGAGGGGAAGGGCACAAATGAAAAACCCCGCCGGCCACCCTTCTCTGTTCCGTGCGGGATCCGATAGGTCTCCACAGGACGCAAGCGGAGGGACTTCCGGGGAGAAGGGACTCCAGACCCCTAACCCCCCGGAATGTAATCCTCTGCTCATCCGAACCCCTCCTCCTAACCCTAGGGTTGGAGGCTGAAGGGGTCCACTGAGGAAAATGAAGTTCTTAGGGAACAGGGCTGGCTTCCACAAGCCAGAGGCACACAGGAGGGCAAATCAGCCCTGGGAGGATGTGCGTTTCTGGAAATGACTGTGGTATAGCCGTCCCCTGCGTCCACCCTAGCCGTCAGTCTTTGAAGGTCACTGCCCCAGAGGGCCACCTGCCAGGCCAGGATATCTGGAACTCCACCATGTCCCAGGAGAGTAAGGGCCCAGGGCTACGTCTTCTCGGTCCAGGGGTCCCAGACAGTAGTCAAAAGGAGACCAGGCTGGATGAGGCCCCATGCTAGTTCCAGCATATACGCTATCAGGGTAACCAGCTGCTGCCCTGATGGCCTTTAGGAAGCTCACTGAAGGATCCCTCAATCCCTCTCAAAAATGGGCAGATTCCGTATTCCTGCAAAATTCCTAAGATTTATTGGAGACTAGGCCTCTTCTCTGGATCCACAACCACGTCTAGCCCAGAATCAGGGCCCCCAAATGTATCTGGGACCCTGTCCCTTTCATTTTGGTCTAGACAAGTCCCCACAGATGGCCAAAGGACAGCACCCAGACTCTGCCCCTGATCAGTCAATGTGCAGCAAGCCCATTTCAGTGGGCAGGAGAGTCTACTCCTAGGGGAGAAAAGCCCCAGGAGCTGGCAGGTGGGAGGGGAAGCGGTCGGCAGGGCAGAAACCCTGCCTTGCTGTATCCAGCTGTCACTCCCATTGCAGGCGCTGTGTATGCAGGGCCCGGCAGTAAGCCCAGCTGCCTGCAGCCAGGGCCCAGCGACAGACATCCTCCTTCGGTAGCAGCAACAGCCTGTCCTCCTCCAGCCGGCTCAAGAGGCCTGCTACACCCAGCATCGCACCCCCCCACATCCCATAAGTGTTGGCCGTGAAGACAGCCACAATGAGGATGGTCACTGCGACCACCAACAGCATTGCCTGACCAGCCACAGAGCGGCCCTCAGGGCCGAGATGGCCGCCAGCCACTGCTAGCACCATGCCTCCTCCCAGGAGCAGGTTGGCAGAGGAGCGGTCCCCATTCACCCAGTGGAAATCGAACGCCAGAAGGGGCAGGCCGATGACGGTGGCCACCCAGGCTCCAGCAAGACAGTCTTCATGTGTGCTCAGCCCTGGGGCCAGCATGGTGGCGGCCGCCAAGACCTGGAGCAGGAAGCCAGCAGCAGCCCCTCGACTTGCCTGTCAACACAGAGAAGGGCGGACATGAAGGAAAAACAGGCCGGGGCCACTCTTTTTCCTTTTATAGGAAAGGGTTCGGGGCTTCCTTGGAGACCTGGTCTTAGATTGACTTCCCACCAACCTCACCCTAATCCAGGAAACTAGGTCCTTGGGATTTGGGAGGAATGGGGATGCGCCCGTGCTCAGACCCAGTGTACTCACCTGGGCGGTGCTCGCGGCTGCGTGCAGAGATACCACTCCCAGCACCAGATGGGACAGGGCTGTGCTCCACTCAACCCCCGGCTTGGGGGCCATGGCACGTCGGGCAGTAGTAAGTTTGAGGACGTAGATAACAGATATTCAACTCTGGAGACGAAGAAAGTGCAGAAGCCAGCGACCTGGAGCCCTAAGCGCGGCACTAGTAGCCCAGGTTCCAGGGCCCCATTACTAGTTAGGAGAGATTCAGTCCTCAATTTTCGGATCCCTGAGGCCACTGCACACACCTGTGGGGAAGAATAACTTAATTCAGCCGGGAAACAGCGGAAAATGGCTTAGGTAGGCTGGGTGGGGGGCGTGAGTCCTGGGGCCCTGGAGCCCAAATCGGGGTGCCGGGCCCGGGGGAGAGGGAGCGGCGGCCTCGGCCTAATCCCTGCGCTCCGGGAGGCGCCGTCCTGGGAGCCCGGGCGCGGGAGGAGCGATGGCGCAGGACTCCCGGCGGCCTGCCGTGCGCAGTTACCCGGCTGCGCGGTCCCCACGCAGTGGCTCGCCGGAGGCCAGAGCCCGCCCGACGCACCGCCCCCTGCCCCGGGCCCTGCCTCCTCCGCCAGGCCTCCGGTTGCGAGAGCGAGCTTGGCCGGGAACTTCCACCACCGAGAGGAGCAGAGGCTAGAGCGGGCCGGGGCGGGACTAGAGTGACTAGGGGCGGGGCCTGGGGCGTCGGCTGGAGGCGCTGGGAGCGGGTGGGGTTGGGAGGAGCTCGGGAACCAGAAAATGCACTGTTTGGGTGGGTGCGTGGGCACAGCGGTTTGGAAGGAGCGTGATGAGGGGAGAAGAGCCTGGGCGGGGCTGCGATGGGCGGGGTCTAGGCGGGGCTGCGGGGAGAGGTGGGGTCTGGGTGGGGCTCCGGAGAGGGGAGGGTGATTCCCCGCGTGAAACCGGAGCGATGGAGAACTCCGCGGAGGGCGGGAGGGTTTCCGAGAGGAGGGTCGCGGGAGCTGTGGGCGCTCTCAGCTCGGTGTCCGCGGTGTAGGGTTTGGGGCGCGCGGAACGGCGCCGTGAGAAGCAGCCGGTGTGCAGGTGCAGCCGCAGGCACCTGTTTCTGGGACCCCCGTCCCCGTGCGCGCCCCGCAGCCGTGGGAGCCGGGCCGTGGGGGCGGCCGTCGCGAGCATGCGCACCGGCACTGCGGCGGCGGGCGCCGAGTCGGGGCGCGGGGACGCGGGGCGGCGCGAAGCGGGGCCCTCAGCCGCCCCGCGCTCCCATGTACGCCTTCTACTCGCTGCTCATCTACATTTTCTACAGCCTCTTCCGCAGAGATGGTGGCGCCGCGGCGGCCGCGGACCCCGGGGACCCCGCCCAGGTGAGCGGGGCCGGCCGCGCAGCCTGTCGCCCCCGCCGCCCGCCCCACCCCCACGCCGAGGTTCCCGGGGCGGGGGCGGGCGCGGGGCCGTGCTGAGGACCCTGGGCTCCGCTCCGGTGCTGCAAGCGCAGACTTCGGCCCAGACCCTCCGGCCCGGTTCGCAGAGGGAAGGGCCCGCGGGCCGCCTGCCCACTCCTCAGCGGCGCCCCTGCTCCCTCCCTAGAGAGCTCGTAAGTCCCGGGGTCGCCGGCGCCCAGACCTGCCCGCACCGGAGCTGTGGACCGAGCTGACCGGCCTGGCCGGTAGGTGCAGGCCGGGAACCCAGCGGTGCGAGGGCGGTGCTGGGACCTCCCTGGGAGGGGCGGAGGCCCAGGCTCCAGCACGTGACCCGAAATGCCTCCCGCCCCCCTTCGCGACCTGCAGGCACCTCCGAGGCTGAGGATGGGTCGGAAGACGGAGCCGAGGGCCGCGCGGCCGCGGTGTCCCTGGAGGAGGCCCTCCTGCGCCTGGCCGAATTCCTCTCCGTCCAGCTGGGGGCGGAAGAGAGCTGCGGGAGCCCGGCCGACCTGGGCCAGGTGAGCGCGGCGGAGGGGCTGCGGGCACCTGCCGCCTGCGCCGGCCTTCCTGGCTCTCACAGCCCTGCTCCAATTCTTGTCGCCTCCGCAGTCCGGCGAGGTGCCCCCACTGTTGACAGTGACCAGCCAGCTCTTGGCCCTTCTGGCATGGCTTCGGAGCCCCAGGGGGAGGCAGGCCCTGCTCCAGGGGACTGAGCCAGCTCCTCAGGTCGGGCCCTCAATTCCGGATGGTAAGTGAGGGGGAGTACGTTGAAGAAGGGCTCTGGAGGGAGCAAACCCCGTTAGAACCTGAGCGGCCTGGAGTTCGGGGTCCCAAGGCCAGCCTCGTTCCGGAGGATTCAGACCAAAAACCTTTTCAGTGCTAACTGGGTCCTCCCGACTGCAGGATCCACATCCCAAGAAGAAAGCCCTTCCCACCTCGCCGCAGTCCCAGGTGAGCCCCCGGGGGATGAGGCGCAGGGACAGCAGTCCCTCCAGTTGGAGGAGGACCACAGGGCGTGGCAGCGGCTGGAGCAGCTCATCCTGGGACAGGTGAGGGTCCCAGGAGCCAGCAGGGATTGGGAGCTGGGGCGCCGGAAAAAGGAAGTCCACTCTGTCTCTCTCACTTCTCCCCAGCTGGAGGAGCTGAAGCAGCAGCTGGAACAGCAGGAGGAGGAGCTGGGTCGCTTGCGCCTGGGCGTGGTGAGGCTGCGGGGGATCTGGCAGGGCGGGGCTTGGCGGGTGGTTTCAGGTGAGTGCTTAGGCTTTCTCTCCGTCAGGGGGCGACAGACTCAGAGAAAAGGGTTCAGCATCTGACCCTGGAGAACGAGGCCCTGAAGCAGAGCCTGAGCCTGACGCGGGATCTCTTGCTGCACTGGGGCCCAGGGCCCCCCACCAGGGCTTCACAGGTACCCTGCTCCCGAGCTGCAGCCATTCCTGCAGCCTGGGGCTCCTGCACACCTGGCGTGCAGCCACAGGGCACAAGCATCCTGGGGACCTCCCGGGGTGGCCTGTGTTGGGCAGCCCCATCAGGGAGGCCGATGCCTGCGGGAGGACCCCCCTCTCCATGGCCCCTCTGAGTGGCTGGCCGCAGGAGAGCAGACGGACGGTGGAAAGGAGCTCTGCGTGGAGTTGGGAGGCACGGGTTCACAGCCAGCTCTGCCCATGTCTTGACTTGATTTTCCCATCTGTGAAACGGTACCGCAGAACGCCCCTCTCTGAGTTCCCTCCTGGCCCCCACCCTCCCGCAGGAGGAGGCGGAGGCATTGGTGGAGCTCCAGGGCCGGCTTCAGGAGGCCCAGGACACCACAGAAGCCCTCCGAGCCCAGGTGGGTGTGGGGCCCAGGGATCTGTGGCTCGGGTGAGGAGGGCTTGGGTGTTGGGAGGGGCTTATCTGAGGCAGGGCCTGGTAAGTGCCTGTTTCCTCAGTGACGGGTGGGGTTGGGCGGGGCAGCTGGGGGTGCAGGAGGTGCAGCTGCAGGGCCTTCAAGGGGCCCTTCAGCAGCTCCAGCAGGAGACGGAGCAGAACTGCAGGCGGGAGCTGCAGCAGATGCATGGGCAGCTGGCAGGTAAGGTCTGGGGCTTGGGCTCACGGGAGGTCCTGAAGGCTGGGCCTTCCCGTCCAACAGACTTTCCTTTCCAGGACTTCGGGCACGGATGGCCAGCCTGCGTCAGGGCTGTGGGGACCTCCGAGGATTGGTCAGCACCTTTACCCAGAGCTGTCAGGGTTCACTGAGTGAGGCCCGGGGCCAGGTCAGGTCCCCTCCCCACCGAGCCCCTCCTCTCTGGGCAGCCTGTTCACTTTTCTTTTGATGGGGGTGCACCTGGGGAGCTGGCTGTGCTAGAAAGTGGGGCTCTGAAATCCAAACGGCTTCTGTGTGACCCAGAGTATGATTTCACTTCTGAGCCTTGTTTCCATCCTGTGCAAACCTGGTTGATAGTGAAACTCTCACAGCATTGCCCAGAGTCACAGAGGAGACAGATGATGTGGTGTCCCTGCCTGTTATTCCTGGGCTTTATCCTGGGCTAACTGAATGATGTCCCCAGGGGCCCAAAGCCAGTGAAAATTGTGGATCAGCACAGCTGGGGGGTCCCATGGGGGCTTCTTGCTACTCTCAGCACCCCGACCCCCACCTCGGCAGCTGCTTGGCTGACTGTACATCCCTGTTTCCTCAGGTGTCCTGGGCCTTGGGGGCACTGTCATCTGGAGGGCCTGGCACTCAGCTCCCTGAGGGGCAGCAAGGGCCCCCAGCCGGATGCCCAGGGCGGCTGCCAGAGCTCAAGGGTATGGCAGGCTTGGGAGCCTGGGGGCAGGGAGGGTGGCTGGAGGAAGTGTAGCCTCTCTGTGCTTTAGGGTCTGGGAGGCATCTTGCTGACCTGATCCCTACTGCAGGAAATATCCGTGTGCTATGTCGCCTGAGGCCAGGGACACCCTCCAGCCTAGTGAGCGTGGAGCCCGGTCCAGGGGGCACTGTCACCACCTGCTACCGGGGACGCCATCGTCGATTCCGCCTAGACTGGGTCTTCCCCCCAGACGCCAGCCAGGAGGAGGTGACAGCCTGCCTTTGAACCTATGCTGACCCCTTCTCAGAGTCCCCTGAAGAACAAGAGAGGCTCCAGTTTCCCCTTTCCAGTCTAGCTGCCTATCTGGATGAGGGAGGGCGGCTGGGCTGTAGTCAGGAGGGAAAGGGAACTGAGGAGGCTGGGAGGCAGGACAGGCAGCCCAGCATGGTGTTTCCTGCTCCCAGGCTTCACTGCCTGCCCACTCCCCTTTGCTGGGGTCTAGGGTCTGCCCAGCTATGAGGGCAGGTGCCCCTCATTGCTTTGTGGCCCCGAGGCCTGTGGTGAACGGCCATGGGTGAGCAGCTTCTTGCCTTAGTGTGCTGTCTCTGCCCTGCCTGGATCCCACTCTCCTTCCCTACCCTTTTCCTGCCAGATACCTGTGGAAAAGCAGGGGCTACAGCCCCAGCCCACCCCATCTTCATCTGCACGCACCCTTTGCTGCTAGATCTCCCGTAGCAGAGAGGGTCTGTCACTCAGGTTGTCATCTCAAGGGCCTGGCACTCAGTTCCCTGAGGGGCAGCAAGGGCCCCAGCCGGATGCCCGGAGTGGCTGTAAGAGTTCAGGGGTATGGCAGGCTTGGGAGCCTAGGGGGCAGGGAAGGTGGCTGGAGGAAGTGCAGCCTCTCTGTGGAGAAAGGAGATGGTGGCTCAGAGCCAGGGGAGACTAGGTAAGGGACAGAATGGCAGTGACTCACGCCCAGGTTACCTGCCAGCCTCACGGACAGGGTGATGACTGCCCAGCAGGTGGCCAGGGTCACCCTGATTCCTTCTTTTCCAACTACTTATCTCTTCATCCCACACATATCTCTGGCCAAACTACAGCCCTGCACAGGGCATGCCTTGAGCACTGTCCTCTGGACAGCTGTCTTGGACAGGGCCCTCTAATTCAATGTGTCTGAACCAAAGGCTTCTGTAGCCAAGCCCCTCACCTGCGTTCCCATTTCTGCAGTGGTGCCATGATGCACCCCCTGAATGTCATCCACAGCACCACCTCCATCCAGTTATGGAATCTCAGTGACCACACAGAGCCCAGAATTCTAGATTCTGGCCTCATGGCAGTCTTCAAACAGAGCTGACAACCTACCCAGTTACCAGTGACCTAGGCATAAAAGCCAGCCATGTTGTTGCTCAAAAGATTGTTGGTGTCCAGTGCCAACGGGGTGAATGTCCCAGCCCTGTCTCAGCTACCTCTGTACTTGTCCCTGCCACCTAGACTTAGCAGGCCTGGCTGGCCACCATTCCCCACACCTGTAGGCCCTTCCTGGGCTCACGGTTTGTGAGCCAGGTACTGCTCTGGCCCTCTAGGTGCACTGCCACAGGCATTCACATCAGGTGCCACTACAGCCCTTACTCCCTAGAGGGAAAACTGAGGCACAGGAAAGCCAATGAGTAAACTCCAATCATACTGGAGTGTGAATCGGGCAGTCAAACCTCAACATCTAGACTCTTAAAATCTTTTTTAAAATTAGATATACACATACATATATATATATATATATATATATATGCACCTTTTTTTTTTTTTGACAGTGTCATACTTTGCCTTCAGGCTGGAGTGCAGTGGTGCGATCTCAGCTCACTGCAACCTCTGCTTCCCACGCTCAAGAGTTCCTCCCACCTCAGCCTACTTTGTAGCTGGGACCACAGATGTGCAACACCATGCCTGGCTAATTTTTTGTAGTTTTTGCAGAGACAGGGTTTCACCATGTTGCTCAGGCTGGTCTCAAACTCCAGAGCTCAGGCAGTCCACCCACCTTGGCCTCCCCAAGTCCTGGGATTTTTGTTCATGTCGGCTTCCACGTAAAGGACACCACACCTGGGCTCTTGGGTGCCGCCCAGGCCTCCTGGGTGGATACCACACCTGGGCTCTTAGCTGCTACTCCAGGCTCCTTGGTGGCATCCAGGACTACAGATCCTCCACATAGGCTGTTCCCTTTTCTCATCACGTCTTTTCCCTCTTTGCCTGGCAAAGTCTTGCAAGCATCAGCTTCTCCAGGGAGACAGCGGTTCTCAATAGGACACTTCCTCCCCCATAGTCCCTTAGAGCCATCCTCCCAGGGACTAGGCTCACACTCTGCCTTCATAGCACACTCCACCCCACCAAATAGGTCACAAACAGGCAACATGAGGGGTACTCAAAAACACTTTCTCCCACCTCCCCCTAGGTCTTCAGAGAGCTGGAACCTGCGGTGCTGTCCTGCCTCCGAGGCTACAGCGTCTGCATCTTTACCTATGGCCAGACAGGGACTGGGAAGACCTACAGCATGGAGGTGGGACGGAGCCCACGCCCCAGTGGGAGAGGCCCTGGGGACTCTGCATGACTTGGATGTGAGCCCGCTGTGCACCCCACCCCACCCTCAGGGCCCTCCTGATGATCCCGGCATAGCTCCTAGGGCACTACAGTCGCTGTTCCGGGAGATGGGGGCTGGCAGGCCACACCGGGTGACACTCAGCATGGTGGAGATCTACAACGAGGCTGTCAGGTCGGCTGCTCCCCACGGTTGGCCTCCGCCCCACCCTTGGCCCAGGGCCCTTCTGGATTTCCAGAGAACCCTGGAACTAAGCCCTTCCTCTTTCTCACTAGGGACCTCCTTGCCCCAGGGCCTCCCGAACGCCTGGCCGTGAGGCAGGGCCCAGAAGGCCAGGGCGGGATCCAGGTGGCTGGCCTCACTCACTGGGACGTGCCCAACCTGGAGACACTGCACCAGGTAAGGCTGCTCCGCCCTCCGGGACCCCCGTGCTTCCGCTTGGGGGCGGGGACCCTGCACCAGACCAGCCCTGCTGCCTCGTCTTCCAGATGCTGAGACTGGGGAGGAGCAACCGGGCCACCGCTGCCACCGCCATGAACCAGCGTAGCTCCCGCTCGCACGCCCTGGTCACGCTGACGCTGCGCGCGGCGTCTCCACCGCGCGCTCCAAGCACCGCAGGTACCACGGCCCGTGCCTGAGCCCTGCGGAGTCTCCAGCGCACCCGAGGCCCGGCCTCCCCACATGTCAGGCTCGCTCGCCCCTTTAGGCACACTGCATCTGGTGGATCTGGCGGGATCCGAGCGCGCACGGAAGGCAGGGGAGGCCGGCCCGCCGCGGGGAGACCCAGACGGCGCCCGGCGCCTGCGGGAGGCCCAGACTATCAACCGCTCGCTGCTGGCGCTGGGAGGCGTGATGGCCGCACTGCGGGCCCACCGGCCACACGTGCCCTTCCGCGACTCGCAGCTCACGCGACTGCTGCAGCCTGCGCTGGGCCCGGGCACCACCGCTGTGCTGCTGCTGCAGGTGGGCGCCGGGGCGGCACAGGCGTGGGGCGGGGCTGTGCATCCCAGGCGCTGCCCACCCGGGCCCGCCCATCGGCGCCACTTGCCCGCAGATATCCACGCGGCCGGAGGATCTGGGCGAGACAGTCTGCTCACTCAAGTTCGCCGAGCGAGTGGGTCAAGTGGAGCTGGGGCCAGCCCGGCGCCGCAGGGTCCCACGCTCCTCCGGGACACCCTCCTCCCTGAGTACCGACACTCCGCTCACCGGGACTCCCTGCACCCCTACACCGTCCCCTGGCAGCCCTCCAAGCCCCAGACCTGACAGCGGGTCCGGCTCGGCCCTTGCGCCTGCAGAGGGCCTGCCCCTGTAGTCTTGGATGGCAGCTCTGACCAAGGGGTCTCAGGCTAGGTCTCTGCTGGCAGAGGCAGTAGTAAAGTCCCTGTACCCCGTCTCGCAGGGCACAAGCTCCTTGGCCTCTTTGGGTCCACTGCCCCCAAACTCCCAGAGTCGCCCCTCCGCCTCCGCAGCCAGTGCAGTGTGTCGTGCCTGGTGAAGTGACCACACCCCCGCCCCCAGCCCCGCATCTGGCAGCAGGCCTCCTTCCTCCTTATCACCATTTGCTGTTATCACGGCACACAGCAGGGAATCCCGACACCCCCCACCCACCCCAAGTGGTTATCCAAATCACCACTCCTGACCCAAAAATCAGGCATGGCATTAAAACGTTGCAAATTCCTTTACTGTTATCTTCCCCACCACCAGGATCACGTAGGGTCCAGTCTTTTTACTCCCTAACCCCTTTCCTGAAAAAGGTGCTACCTCCTTCCCAGACAGATGAGAGAGGGCAGGACTTCAGGCTGGATCCACCATTAGGCTCTCCCTCCCCCAGCCTGGAGCAAGGGAGGGAGGGGAGGTGATGGCTGGAGACGGATGGATGGGTGGTGGGCTGAGAAGAGGAAACTAGGAAGGGCTATTCCAGGCTCAGCCCTGCCCCTCCAGCTTTGCCTCTGGGTGTAAGGAAAGAGGCATGACTGACCAGGGCGAGGGCTGTGCCCAGGTGGGCCACGGCCACGCATCAGGTAGTCCAATAAACACCGTGGACTCCCAACAAGGCTGCTGCCTGGTGTTTTGGGGCTGCCGTGGTCGCAGACACCCCACTGGCCTTGGCTCCCTGTCAACAAGCCGGGGATGGGAGCAGGAGGGAGGAGTAGCCCCTGCCTCAGGAGCCTCACAGGCTGCACCAAGAGAGCAGCCAGCCTGGGGCTGGGGCTGCCAGGTCTCGAGGATGGCTGATCCAAACATCATAGATGCTTTTGTTGGGTGGCACCCCCTGGAAGAGAGTGTCTAGATCCCAGAGCAGCCCTGGGGGCCCTCGGGTTTCAGGGGTCACACCCCAGTAGGCAGGGCTGGTTGACGGACACTGGGGACAGGAGGTGGGCGGTGGTGCCAAGGGCATTACCACATTGGGAGTGTAGATAGGCAAATATGAGGTAGGCAGCTGCCCCCATAGGGAGGCCCTGTGTCCCCCACTGGACAGCCCCCCAGGAACTGAGGTGCCCTGTAGTAAGTGGAAAGGCCAGGCCCTAGGCTCTGGAGAGAGGGTGGAGGGCCCGATGGCTCCCCCCTGGGAAGCCTCCCCCTCCACTCTCATGGGGCCCGGAAGGGGGCAGAGGGGCCACAAAGGCCTCTCAGAGGTGGGCAGGGATGGGGTGGGCACGGCCTCTTCCCCACTGTTCTCCATGCCTGTAGGAACTGGGCTGCTCTGTGGAGTTAGCCCCGGCCAGGGTGCCCCCTCCCGGGAGACCCCTAGCAGGGACTTGATGCTGAAGCCCTCGCTGGGTGGCGGCGGAGGACTGGGAGGCCGATAGGGCCGGCCATGCAACACGTAGGGGCCCAGGTCCTTGGCGAAGGCTCCTCTCGCACCCCCGTTCTGCCAGCGCCTGCACAGGGCTGTGTTCTGCAGCCGTAGCGCCTCGGCTGGGATCAGGCTCACGTCGACCGCCCAGAAGTTACCCTTGGCCTGGGGCTTCGCAGGGTCCTTGGGCACCTGGGTGTGGGGGTCAGACATGGGTGGGGCTGCCCGACCCCGGATGCTCAGGACTTCCGCGTGCACCCTGCCCCTGCCCTGCCCCACCTTGCGGAAGCATCGGTTGGAGGAAAGGTTGTGGCGAATGGAGTCTTTCCAGCCTTCGTAGTCTTCCCTGAAGAAAGGGAACACCGCCTGGACCTGACGGATGATCTGAAACCGCCGGGTGGCCGGCCAGCATGGTGAGCCTGGAAGGGGAGAGGGCAGTGCCCCACCCCTCCCCCACTACTGGGCTCAGAGGTGCACGGGTGTCGGCCCCCGTTCTCCCCAAAGAAGAACATATTTGCACCAAAGGACGACAGAGGGGACAGGGGGCTCCCGGAGAAGGGTCGTGCCACAAGGCCCTCAGTTCTCAGGACTGGTCCCACTGGCTGGGTGGGCTAGGAAGGGGTGGGGGCCAGGGCTTGAGCCTGGAAGTAGGTGGGGAACGGGTCTGGGTAAAGGTCCAGCCACGGAGTGCAAGGGAGAGTAGGGGCCAGGGCCATCTCACCTGGGCCAGCTTCAGCCTGCGGGAGGGTGCGGCCTGAATCACCAAGGCAATCATGGCCAAGTAGGTGTAGGGGGGCTTGTCATGTCGCAGGTACCTCTTTTTCCTCCTCTTGGGGGGCTGGGAGGGCGACTCTTCCTCTGGGGGCCGCAGGCGGGAGCCGCTGCAGGGCCCCATGCAGGACGGTAGACTGTGGGCAGGGGCCTGGCCTGGTGGAGGGTGCAGGGCAGTGGGGCAGTGTGGGAGGCAGGGCCAGGGCCTGAGGCCGGGTGGGGGCTGGCTGGCTGGGCCCTTTATCATTCGGATGGAAAGGGGAGGGGAGGGAAGGGAGGAAGAGGCCGTGGGGGAGGGGAGCCTGCCGAGGGCTGCCACAATTAGCAGGTTTTGGTTAATCTGGAAGGGAGGGGCAGAGAGGATTCTAGTGGGTGCTTCTCCTGAGGCCTTAGTCTCTACCTCTGAGCTGCCTTTGGGTGGCAAGGCTCCTCTTTGAAGGGTCTGCGATGACACATGACTACTTTATCCCATCTTCCCTGGCCAGGTCACAGGACCCCACTTAACAGATGGGGGAGTAATTAGCCCATGCTAAGCTCCCAAGGAAGGGTGTCCCTGGAGTTCAAGACCTAGCAGCTAGTAGGCCTTAGGCTATGGGGGCTGGATACCTACCCAGGACATGATCAGGTGGGGCTTTCGGGAAGAGAAGGCCACGAGGCCCCCACCCTAGGAACAAAAGGGAAACACACGGACTCAAGTGATTTCCTGGGAGCAGCTTCAGGAGTCCAGGTGGACTGGCCACCTCCTCCTCCCTAGCCATCTGATCAGCGTCTCTGCTCCTCCATCCAAGCAAGGCCAGTGTTAGGTACTCTGCCCCAAAGCCCAGGTTCTCCTCGCTCACAAGGGGCAAGTTTGCCCGAGAGGATAGCTCTGGGCACTAGCAGCAGTGGTTGGTGCTGGTACTAGAGCTAAGGACCCCCAGACACATGGGGGCCCAGGGATACGCTTTTGCTCTCTCTGGGAATTCAGCTTTTCTTGTGCAGCCCCCACCATGATCACCTCAAAAGGCTGAAAATCTGCAGCATATGGTGGAGCCCAGCCCATCCCAAGGTGTGGAAGGGAGGGACAGGCAGCGGGTGTCCTGAAGGAGGAGTCCAGGCTGGACGGGGCCTTGTCTGTGGGGTGCCACCCTGCTACTGCAGCTACGCCATCGGGTTGTGCTCCTTTTCCCTCTATCTTGGACACGCCCCTCAGACCTCATGTGGTTTCCCTCAGGACTCCGGTCACCACCTCGACGCTGAGGCCCTCTCGGGTGTGTTCCCTAGGCTAAGGCTGCAAAGTCCTGTACCTCAGGAGGCTAAATACTCGTGGCCTCTTACCCCATTCGGTCAGCAAGGCGTCGTTCTTTCCCACAAGTCTTTGTTGTTTTGAGACAAGGTCTCACTCTGTTGCCCAGGCTGGAGTACAGTAGTGTCATCTGGGCTCAGTGCAGCCTCCACCTCCTGGGCTCAAGCGATCCTCCCGCCTAAGCCTCCGGGGACTACAGGTGTGCGCCATAGCGCCCGGCTAATTTCTCACTTTTTGGTAGGGACAAGGCCTCCCAATGTTGCCCAGGTTGGTCTCCTGGACTCAGGCGACCCACCGGCCTCAGCCTCCTCCCAAAGTGCTGGGATCACAGACGTCAGCCACCGCGCTGGGCCTTCCTCTTAAGTCTTAAGGCACCCCTCTCCACTGGCGCCTCCTTGGTGGGGCGCTGGAGGCTCCCCGAGTTCTGACCGCTCCTCTCCGACCGCAGTGTCCCGGGCCGAAACCACCCCCAAAGCTGCCACTCATTCCGCCGGCGTCCGTCCGGTTGCCCACGACGATTCGGTTCTTTCCACCACCGTCCCAGGAGCCTTTGAGCACTCGCCGTCTCACCCAAGGCCCGAGGAGGTCGCGGCCGCAGAGGGATCGCCTGGGCGCCCGCAGCTGAACCCGGCAGCCCCATTCCCTGACCGTCCCTCCTCAGGCCCCGCCCCTAATGTCCCGCCCAGGCCCCGCCCCTAATGTCCCGCCCAGGCCCCGCCCCCGATATCCGTCCCCAGGCCCCGCCCCCGGCTGACTCGCTCCAGGCCCCGCCCCCAGCTCCCACGGGGCACTGCGGCTTCCGGCTGCCGGTAACGCGGGCCGGAAGTGTAGCGTTGCCATGGCGAGGGCCGGGCGCGGGGCCCGCCCCCGCAGCGCCTTTGGGAGCGCGGGGCCCACTGACCCGCGGAAGCCAGCGGACCCGCTTGCGCGGCTGCCGGTGCGGGGCGCGAGGTGAGGCGCGGAGTCTCGGGTCCTGTGGCGAGAGCGGAGCGAGGGAGAGGGTCCCCGGCCGGGCACCGCGGTGGCCGGCCGGGGAAGAATGGGCACTGGGTCGACCTCGAGAGAGGAGGCCGGGCCGGGGAAGGATGAGGCTCAGGGGAGGGAGGGAGGAGGAAGCCCAGGGCAGGGAGGAGGCCGGGGAGGGAGGAGGCCGGGGAGAGGCCCTCGGGAGACGCGGCTGCCGGCACGCGGGCGCCCAGGGCACAGGTCCCTCCTGGCCGCCTTGGGCGTTGCTGGCTGAGTCCCACGGCAGCAGGTGCCAAGGGACAGGAAAGGCTGGGAGCCGGAGGCTGCTGCTGGGCGCTGCGCATTTTGTTCCAAGGTAAAGGTGTGTGGATTCTCCGCAGCCAGCCGGTCAAGTAGACAACTCCGGAATTATCTCCATTTTCAGAGGAGGAAACCAAGGCCGCAGAGAAGGCACTTACCCAAGCTTTGTGGGGGGCTTTGGAGCTAGGCTGAAGGAGAAAGTGGAGTCTCTCTGAAGGAAGCTCCGTCAACTTTGGGGGATTCAAGTGACCTCACTTGTAGTGCTGGGCGCCCGGACCACCCCTCAGGAAATGGGATCAGGGCAAGAATTAATTAACTAAGCAAGCACCCCGCCTGGGAGGGAGTGTCCAGGACTGGTGTGGGCCCCTGTCTGTACCAGAGCGGCGGCCCCGGGCACAATGGGATTAATTTCCATGGGTGCAGAGAGGGGTGTGCACAGAGTCATTCTAGGCTTAGGGGAGCCAGAGCAAAGCTGGCCCTCCCCAAAGCTGTGTGCCTTCCTTTTCATCCTGGATCCCTACTTGGGGGTGGAAGTGGAGGCAGGGGTACCGCTGCTTTTTTCAAAGCGTGTCTAGCTAGCTCAACAGTGAGCTCTCCTGGGCGTCTTGGCGCCCCAGTTGCTTCCTGGTAATATTGGGCTTTCCCTGGGAAAAGGGTCTTGCCTACAGTACCCTGGGCCTCCTGAAGAGACCTTTGGCTGCGCTGCCTGATTCACCTCAGGGACCCAGAGCCACGACTGCCCAGAGGAGCTCTGGCGGTGTGGGGCTGGGTTGCCTGAGGGCCTGGGGGCTGCCTAGTGGACATGCACACCGGCTGACTCCATGCTTGTCCCTGTGGTGGACCTTCAGAGCTCTGCAGGGCCAGCTTCCTGCTCTTGCCCCAAGTCCCCCAGCCTTGAGTTGGGATGGGGGAGGCTTTAGGGGTCCTTTCCCCTCTTGGTGTTTGAGCTGGATTTCCTTCCTATTGTCCTGGCCTCATCCCTCACCTGCTTGGGATGTATCTGGATCCACTTTGCCCCGAGAGTTGCCTGGGTTAGCAGGTACCTAGCAAGGGGACTCCTCCTGTATGTCTTCACTTTGGGGGTCTATGTCCTGGGGATTCTTGAACCTCTGGTCTAAATGAACAGCCAATTGGTACAACTCTCCACTGCATGCAGCTTAGGAACCTCAGTCTCAGCTGATCCCACAGACTCCACCAGCCCCCCAGCTCCACCCTTGTTCTGCCCCCAGCGTGTCCTGCCCTAGCACTGTGCCACATCTATTCATTGGCCAAAATGAGAACTGGGTGGCAGTTCCAGGTTCTTCTGTCTCTCCCACCAAGGCTCTGCTGGCATTGGTGCACACACACCTAAGTGAGGCCTTTTCATCAGACTTGCTCAGCCATGAGCTCAGAGCCTCCCATGTCACATCTGGTGCTGGGACCCCTGTGCCACAGGCTCAGTAGCTGTTCACCTGTTCAGCTCATTGCGGTTACTGAGTGTGAGTGCTTCCTATGAGTCAGGCACTGGCCAAGTTCTGAGGATGCAGCAGGTAAACAAACAGTAAGGGACGTGTCAAGAATTAAAACAGGGCAATGAGATAAGAGAATAACAAGGTAACCACAGAAGAACTCTGAGGAGGTCACACTTAAGATGTGATCCGAGTCCCAAGAAGGAATATGCTATCCTAAGATCCGGTGGAAGAACTTTCCAGACAGAAGAAGCAGCTGATGAAGGGGGGGGTGATGATGAAGCTGGTAGCACCAAATAAATGTGCTAGATCAGGGGTTGGCCAGCTTTTTCTTGAAGGGCTAGGTAGTAAACATTTTAGGCTTTGCTAACCATGTGGTTTCTGGTTTTTTGTTCGAGATGGAGGCTCATTCTGTTGCCCAGACTGGAGTGTAGTGGCGTGATCTCCGCTCACTGTAACCTCTGTCTCCCAGGTTCAAATGATTCTCCTGCCTCAGCCTCCCCAGTAACTGGGATTTTGGGTGCATGCCACCACGCCAGCTAATTTTTTATCTGTTTTTTATGTTTTGAGACAGAGTCTCACTCTATCACCAGGCTGGAGTGCAGTGTCACAATCTCGGCCCGTTTCAACCTCTGTCTCCCAGGTTCAAGCAATTCTTCTGCCTCAGCCTCCCTAGTAGCTGGGACTACAGGCATGTGTCACCATGCCCAGCTAATTTTTGTACTTTTAGTAGAGATGGGGTTTCACCATGTTGGCCAGGATGATCTCGATTTCCTGACCTTGTGATCCACCCACCTTGGCCTCCCAAAGTGCTGGGATTACAGGCGTGAGCCACCGCGCCCGGCCTCTTTTTTCTTTTTCTTTTTCTTTTTGCGATGGAGTCTCCCTCTGTCACCCAGGCTGGAGTGCGGTGGCGTGATCTCCGCTCACTGCAACCTCCAATTCCTGGGTTCAAGCGATTCTCCTACCTTAGCCTCCTGAGTAGCTGGGACTACAGGCGCAGCCACAACTGGCTAATTTTTTTCTATTTTTAGTAGAGACGGGGTTTCTCCATGTTGGTCAGCCTGGTCTCAAACTCCCGACCTCAGGTGATCTGCCCAACTCGGCCTCCCAAAGTGCTGGGATTACAGGCATGAGCCACGCACCCAGTCTTTTTTTTTTGAGATAGAGTCTTCCTTTGTCTCCCAGTCTGGAGTCCAGTGGCACGATCTTGGCTCACTGCAACCTCCAGCTCCCAGGTTGAAGCAATTTTTCTGCCTCAGCCTCTTGAGTAGCTGGGACTACAGGCACGTGCCACCACGCCCAGCTAATTTTTGTATTTTTAGCAGAGACAGGGTTTCGCCATATTGGCCAGGACGGTCTTGAACTCCTGGCCTTGTCATCCACCCACCTCAGCCTCCCAAAGTGCTGGAATTACAGGTGTGAGCCACTATGCTTGGCGTTTTTGTTTGTTTGTTTTTTAAGACAGAGTCTCTCTTTTGCCCAATGTGGAGTGCAGTAGTGGGATCTTGGCTCACCACAACCTCCACCTCCTGGGTTCAATCGATTCTGCTGCCTCAGCCTCCCGAGTAGCTGGGACTACAGGCATGTGCCACCACGCCCAGCTAATTTTTGTATTTTTAGTAGAAAAAGGGTTTCACCATATTGCCCAGGCCAGTCTCGAACTCCTGGCCTTGTGATCCGCCCACCTCGGCCTGCCAAACTGCTGGGATTACAGGTGTGAGCGACCGCACCTGTCTTGACCATGTGGTATCTATCAAAACTCCACAAATCTGCCATTTTGTAAAAAAGCAGCCACAGATAATAGTAGGTGAAAGAACCATGTTGCAACAAGACTTTCTTTATGAACACTGAATTTTTTTTTTTATCTCTTGAGACAGAGTCTTGCTTTGTTGCCCTGAAGATCTCTGAGGATCTGGAGTGCAGTGGGACCCTTGGCTCACTGCAGCTTCCACCTCCCAGATCAGGTGATTTTCCAGGCTCAGCCTCCCAAGTAGCTGGGACTCCAGGCACCTGCCACCATGCTAGGCTAATTTTGTATTTTTAGTAGAAACAGGGTTTCACCATGTTGGCCAGGCTGGTCTCGAACTCCTGACCTCAGGTGATCCGCCTGCCTCGGTCTCCCAAAGTGCTGGGATTATAGGCCTGAGCCACCATGCTCGGCCTGACCATGTGGTTTCTTTCAAAACTCCCCAACTCTGCCATTATGTAAAACAGCCACAGATATCTGAGTCACAGCACCAAAAAAAAAAAACAAAAAAAAAAAACCGAGCCACAGAAAATGTATAGGTGAAAGAGCTGTGTTGCAGCAAAACTTTATGAACACTAAAATGTAATTTCATAACCTTTTCATGTGTCAGAAAGTATTCTTTTAGGTTTTTCCCCACTCATTTAAAAATGTAAAAGCCATTATTCCCAGCACTTTAGGAGGCCAAGGCTGGGGACAGGGGGTGGATCATGAGGTCAGGAGTTAGAGACCAGCCTGGCCAATATGGTGAAACCCCATCTTTACTAAAAATACAAAAATTAGCCGGGCGTGGTGGCACATGCCTGTAATCCCAGCTACTCAGGAGGCAGAGGTTGCAGTGAGCTGAGATCATACCATTGCACTCCAGCCTGGGCGAAAGAGTGAGATTCTGCCTCTCCCCACAAAAAAAAAAAAAAAAATGCCATTCTTAGCTCATAGGCCATATCCAAATATACTGCAGGAGCTGGGCACAGTGGCTCACGCCTGTAATCCAGCACTTTGAGAGGCCGAGGTGGGAGGATCACATGAGGTCAAGAGTTTGAGACCGACCTGGCCAACATGGTAAAACCCCATCTCTACTAAAAATGCAAAAATAAGCCAGGTGCAGTGGTGCACACCTGTAATCCCAGCTATTTGGGAGGTTGAGACAGGATAATCACTGGAACCTTGGAGGCAGAGGTTGCAGTGAGCCGAGATCACGCCACTGCACTCCAGCCTGGGTGACAGAGTGAGACTGTCTCAAAAAAAAAAAAAAAAAAAAAAATTACACTGCAGGCTATAGTTTGCCCACCCCCTGTGCTAGACATCAAAAATGCTATTCGTATTAACTAATTTAATCCTCTCAGGAATTTAGACTGGGCACAGTGACTCAGGCCTGTAATCCTAGCACTTTGGGTGGCCAAGGCCAGCCAATCACAGATCAGGAGTTCGAGACCAGCCTGGCCAACATGGTGAAACCCCGTCTCAACTAAACGTACTTAGCTGGGTGCGGTTACGCGTGTCTGTAATCCCAGCTACTCGGGAGGCTGGGAGAGGAGAATCACTTGAACCCAGGAGGCGGAGGTTGCAGTGTGCTGAGATTGGGCCACTGCACTCCAGCCTGGGCGACAGAGCAAGACTCTGTCTCAGAAAAAAAAAGTACAGTTTGATGGGTTTTGTAAACATAGTTAAAATCCAAATATAGAACATTTCCATTACCCCCAAAAGTTCTGTTATAAAAGTTCCTCCATAGTCAGCCCTTTGCCACACCCAGTCCAGCAACAGTGGCCTGCTTTCTATTCCTATAGTTTCACTGCCCCTTTTTAATAATTTCACACGGCCGGGCGAGGTGGCTCATGCCCGTAATCCCAGTGCTTTGGGAGGCCGAGGCAGGTAGATCACGAGGTCAGGAGATTGAGACCATCCTGGTTAACACAGTGAAACCTCATCTCTACTAAAAATACAGAAAATTAGCCGGATGTGGTGACACACGCGTGTAGTCCCAGCTACGTGGGAGGCTGAGGCAGGAGAATCGCTTGAAATTAAGAGGCGGAGGTTGCAGTGAGCCGAGATTGTGTCAATGCATTCCAGCCTGGGAGATAGGGTGGGATTCGGTCTTAAAAAAAAA
This sequence comes from Sapajus apella, assembly GCF_009761245.1. Taxonomy (NCBI): domain Eukaryota; kingdom Metazoa; phylum Chordata; class Mammalia; order Primates; family Cebidae; genus Sapajus; species Sapajus apella. The sequence continues at coordinate 66,976,296 of NW_022436943.1, forward strand.
AAAAAAGTCACATCAATGGAGTCACAACATGAATACTTTTGTGTCTGATTTCTTTCACCAGATGACAATGTTTTCGAGATTCAGGTGGTTACGTGTAACCGTAGCTAGTCTCGAACTCCTGACCTCAAGTGATCCGCCTACCTTGGCCTCTGAAAGTGTTGGGATTACAGGCGTGAGCCACTGCTCCTGGCCAGTTTGTAGTTTTCTTTTCTTTTTTTTAGACGGTGTCTTGCACGGTTGCCCAGGCTGGAGTGCAGTGGCACCACTCGGCTCACGGCAACTTCCGCCTCCTGGGCTCAAGCGATTCCCCTGCCTCAGCCTCGCGAATAGCTGGGATTACAGGCACGTGCTACCATGCCTGGCTAATTTTTTGCATTTTTAGTAGAGATGGAATTTTGTAATTTTGGCCAGGCTGGCCTTGAACTCCTGACTTCAGGTGATCCATCACCCTCGACTCACAAAGTGCTGGAATTATAGGTGTGAGCCACCGCACCCGGCCCAGTTTTCATTTATTTTTCATATGTACCCAGAAGTAGGATATGCCTTTATTTTTACGTTGTGTGGCTTTGGGACTTACATTCTGTCTGTAACCATAGTTCACATGTCAACCTTTCTGTCTCCAGAGCCAGGTAGTATGTGTAAGTTAGATTTTCTCATCTGTGGGTTCAGTGTCCCAACTCCTGCCCCCCACAGACAACATTGTTGGCCAGCTTCAAGTTCAAAGGCTTTGCTCCTGTTTCATGCATCATCAGTCTCCTTTATCATGTCGGTTTTTTTTTTTTTTAAACTTTGTCATTCTATGTGTTGTGTCCTTCTGTTTCCTTCCTTTTCTTTTCTTTTCTCTCAAGATAGAGTCTCCCTCTGTCACCCAGGCTGGAGTGCAGTGTCATGATCTCGGCTCACTGCAACCTCAGCTTCCTGGGTTCAAGTGATTCTCCTACCTTAGCATCCTGAGTAGCTGGGACTGCAGGTGCTGCCACAACTGGCTAATTTTTGTATTTTTAGTAGAGTCTGGGTTTCACCATATTGGTCATGCTGCTCTTTAACTCTTTGCCTCAGGCCACTGCCTCCCAAAGTGCTAGGATGACAGGCATTAGCCACCAAGCCCAGCCTCTTTTTTTTTTTTTTAAGAGAGTCTTGCTCTGTTACTCGGGCTAGAGTGCAGTAGTGTGACCAGAACTCACTGCAGCCTCAAACTCCTGAGTTCAAGCATTCCTCCTGCTTTGGCCTCCCAAATGTTGGGATACAGGTGTGAGCCACCACGCTCAGCCCTTCCTTGTTTTCTCTTTCTTTGGCCACCTTCCCCTGCTCATCTCTCTGCTCTGCCAGCTCCTACCATTCTTCCTTCCAACTCCCAGGAATGTGCTAGCTGGCTGCGAGCTCTCTTTCCTGGGGATGCCCTCCTCACTCTTGTCTTGGGTTTACAGGAGTTTCCGCGGCTTACCGTGGCACCTGTGTGCCCTCAGTTGGTTGTCTGAACCCCACACTTCTCTTGTTCTAAGGGACCCTCGTGGTCCCTGTGGTGCCTCCTTCCATACTTCCAGGCCCTGTGCCACTGGCATACCCTGTCCACAGGTCCCCCTCCCAGCACCCCGCCAGACTGAGTATCCACGTCTCTGTCAGGGAGTAAATGCTGAGTCAGAGCAAACCCTGGGGTACAGTGCTGACCCCTCCAAAGCTCACTTTGTTATTTTGGTTTCCTCACCATTGTACTTGAGAGACCTTAGCTGCCATATCTGCTTTGTAGGGGTTGTGGCCCATTAGAGCTCCCTGCCCTCTCTTCCCTCTCATTTGGTCTAGGCCTGGCTTTTATCTTAATTTCTCATTGAATCTCTTTTCAAATGCAGATGCCTCAGGCTGCCAGCTTCTTTCATTTAGGCATCTGGGCCTTTGACACCTTGCTGTGAGTTAGTTTATTAGATTTATTTTGGAGCCAGGTGGCTAGGGGAAAGGAAATTGAAGAGGGAGGTGCAGTGCTTCCATTGATTCCTGGGGAGAGGCCTTCCCCGATTCTCCAGCCCCTGACAGACATTGCGTGAGGGCTCACGGTTAGTGGGCCAGTCCCTGGTGGGTCCACAGGTGTCTGTAATCACGGGCTGGAAGCATGATGTGTGCAAACATCCCAGTCACCACTCACCGGGTCTGCCCTCCCTCACAGCACTTTAGCCAGGCGTCTATTACTGAGGTGAATAATGTTTCGTGTTTGTAGATCAAAAATAGTGGAATAGTTTCAATGTCATATGGTTCTGCTGCTAAGTGTTATGCAGGGGGAGTCTGAGGAGCGTTGAGATCACTGAGAAAGAGGCCAGGCACGGTGGCACATGCCTGTAATCACAGCACTTTGGGAGGCTGAGGAGGGCCAATCACCTGAGGTCAGCAGTTCAAGACCAGCCTTGCCAACACGGTGAAACCCCTTCTGTACTAAAAATGCAAATATTAGCTGGGTGTTGTGGCACATACCTATAATCCCCGCTACTCAGGAGGCTGAGGCAGGAGAATCATTTGAACCCAGGAGTCTTAGGCTGCACTATTTCATGCCGATGCAGGTGCTTTGGGATAAACTTCCTAGGGTTGGGCTGGGAGAAGGTAAGTACACATTGTGCCCTGGAGGACACTCATATCCCCCCTGCCTGACCCCATCACCACTCACTCATCCAGCCACCAGTTCCCCTAAACTGCTGCTTTGAGACAGCCCACTCCCTGTATGCAGGAAACTTACTGCTGAGCCTCCCTCCCAGAGCTTCCTGCGGTTGCACAGGCCTCTCCAGAGCCTCTTCTTCTGCCCTGGGTGCCCCCATGCCTACCGTGCTGACTGCAGGTGCTGACGCGCACCTGCGGCTCGGCTCCAGTCCCCAGACGCAGGCTGCATAAGGGCAGGGTCTGCCTCCGCTGCCCCTCCCCACGCACAGCCAGACAAGCGCAAATGAAGCCTCCTCTCCAGTAGCCACTAACCAGCTTTGTGGCTGGTGCTGCCCTTGTCACGCTTTGGGAGGTCTCTGGGCATTTGGCTTCTTTTCAGAGTGGACCATGTGGACCATAGGGAGCCTTGGGCCTGAGCTTGTCTACTCCTTGGCCACACTGAGCTGTGCCTGCCTTGCCAGCATCCGCCTGGCTCTCTTGGTCCTTCACAAAGACTCACGAAGGCCCCTCTTCCAGGTGCTGGCACACGGGCAAGGAGTCCTAGAAGAGAGGCCTGCAGATTCTGCTCTCAGCAAGCCTGTTGTCTAGTGGAAGAGACTGGCCGGGACACACACCCATGTGTGGATGCTGCTGTGGGTTGGCGGCAGGGCTCGAGAGTGTGCCGTCAGGCACATGAATGGTCGAGTCTTCAAAGGTGAGCTGCTGGGGCTGGGTGTGATGGCTCACGCCTGTAATCCCAGCAATTTGGGAGGCCAAGGCAGGCAGATCACCTGAGGTCAGAAGTTCCAGACCAGCCTGGTCAACATGGCGAAACCCTGTATCTTTTAAAAATACAAAAATTAGCCCGTATGGTGGTGCATGCCTGTAATCCCAGCTACCTGGGAGGCTTAGGCAGGAGAATTGCTTGAACCTGGGAGGTGGAGGTTGCAGTGAGCCAAAAATCACACCACTGCACTCCAGCCTGGGTGACAGAGCAAGAGTCCATCTCAGTAAAAAAAAAAAAGGTGAGCTGCTGTCTGCCCAGCCAGGGGTGGGGGGAGACCAGCAATCTGGCTGGAGAAGCCTCTCATCTAGCCCTCCAAATGAAGAGTGAACAGTCACTCTGGCAGGACATCCAGCACTGGGGTGGGTTATAGCTGAGGTGAGGCATATCTCCATAGCCCTGCCTGCACCCTCAGAAGGTCAGCAGCCCTAAGAGTCCAGCACTGCAGTCACTGACCCCCAGAAAGCCTCTCTGTCCATGCAAATAAGTCTGGCCAGGGATGGTGATGCATGCCTGGAATTGCAACAGTGGGTGGCTGAGGCAGGGGGATTGCTTCAGCCCGGGAGTTTGAGACCCATCTGGGCAACATAGGGAGACCCCAGCTCTACACACACACACAAAAGACAACAACAAATTAACTGGGTGTGGTGGCATGGACCTGTAATCCCAGCTACTGGGGAGCCTGAGGTGGGAGGGTAGCTGGAGCCCAGAAAGCTGAGGCTGCAGTGAGCTGTGATTGCATCATTGCACTCCAGCCTGGGACAGAGCAAGACCCTGCTTCAGAAACAAACACACAAAACAATCAAATAAATAAGTCTGTATATGTAACACCTTTTGCTGGGGTTCTGGCAGCCTCTGCACCACTGCCAACATGTCATAGCCCTTCTCCCATGGACATTGAGACCTACCTACTCTTGTTAGCAGATGTGTATGTATAGATGTTATTTATGTATTTATTTTTTTTGAGACAGAGTTTCACTCCTGTTGCCAGGCCAGAGGGCAATGGGGTGATCTCGGCTCACCACAACCTCACCCACCGGGTTCAAGCGATTCTCCCGGCTCAGCTTCCGAAGTAGCTGGGATTACAGGCATGCGCAACCGTGCCCAGTTATTTTTGTATTTTTAGTAGAGATGAGATTTTTCCATGTTGGTCAGACTGGTCTCGATCTCAGGTGATCCATCCACCTCACCCTCTCAAAGAGCAGGGATTACAGGCGTGAGCCACCACGCCCTGCCATATAGATGTTATTTTACAGGCTGGCTACATATTTATCTTTCCCAGAATGATGGGCATCTAGGTAGTTTCCCGTTTTTTAGCCCTGTATCTCAGATATTGCTACAAATAAAATCAAATCTGGCTGGGTGTGGTGGCTCATACCTGTAATCCCAGCACTTTGGAAGGCGGAGGCAAAAGGATCGCTAAAGACCAGCCCAGGCAACATAGGGAAACACTGTCTCTACAAAACAAAAACATTAGCCAGGCGTGGTGGTACCCACCTGTGGTCCCAGCCTGCGAGGCCAAGGTGGGAGGATAGCTTCACCTTGGGAGGTGAGATTGCCTTAGCTATGATTGCACCACTGCACTCCAGCTTGGGCAACAGAGCAAGACCCTGTCTCTTGAAAAAATAGTAATAAAAGATAAACAACAATAAAACAACCAAGTCTTTTGGTTATAAGTTACAGGAACCAACTCCAGCAAGCCTAAGCATAGCAGGGACGTAAAGCCCCTGGAACCAGCTGTAGGGCAGGCGGCGCACCGGCGCTGGGCCAGCCCAGCACTACTGGGGCTCCTACGCCGACTGCCCAGTTGCTGCCCACTGCACTGTGGCACTGGGGCTTTTGCCCTGTGATGTGCGGCCAGAAGGCAGGCAGGCTCACTTCTCTCTGCCTCTGCAGCACCCTCAGTCCCTCTGGCTGACTGACCCTGGGGGTTTTAGTAGTGTGGGGTCCTAGAAGTGGGGCTGTCAGAGGTGCAGATTTTACTCACGTGCACTGTACCCGTGTGCCCGTGAGTGTGGGAGCCTGCAGCAGACCCCTGGCCCTCCGCTCTGCCTGCAGAAGCAAGCTTGTGGCTCCCCATCCTCTTTCTGCACCCTTCTCAGCGTTTCTCTGAGACTCTTCCTTCCCCTGCACCTTTCTTCTCTTTTCTTTCTCTGAATGGCATACAGCCTCTACCTGTCCCTTGTCCCCGTCTCTGGGTGAATCCAGTGACACCACCCCTCAGGCTCTGGGCTCTTGTCTTACCGTGGACACTGGGAGGTGGGCACTGTGGTGAAGTAGTGACTGGACCAGCTCTGGATTTAGGCTTGGCCTTGGTCTCCCCATATGTAAGATGGGGGTGATGGCAGGGGGTGAGGGCACTGAGGCTCTCGGGCCTGGAGCTGTCCTCACGGGGGCTGCTGGGAGGTTTGGCTGGGCCTCTGTGTAGGGTCCAGCCCTACAGGGTTGTGAGTCCCTCCTGGCTGGTGCAGAGACAAAAAATTATGGAAATAAAAGGCACAAGACACAGAGATCAAGAAAAGAGAGTTTGGGCCCAGGGGTCCACTGCTACCCAGATCGCGGAGACCAGCAGTGGCCCCTGAATGCCAGGACGCTCTCACTTAATAATTGAGTTGCAAATCTGGGGGCAGGGAAGGTAGGGCGTAGGTAGGGCGTGGCCTTGGTGGTCTATTACTAGGGGCAGGGTAAAATAGGGCGTGGCATACAGGTGAGGGCTCAGGAATTTTCAGCACCCCAAGTGAGGTAAGGAGCATAATGCATCAGCACTTTTTCCATATGTATCAAGAAAGAACAAAAACATTAGGATTTATATTACTATTACTGATTATCTTTTCTAAGAAAAAACGAGCCAGGTGCAGAAGCAGAACATGAGAGTGGACCTGGAACGTGACCACTGAAGCACAGCGTCACATACGGACAGTTAAGCCCCAGATGTCTGCGGGTGTCCTGACAGCCGTCAGGCCTCACCACAAGAGCTTGGAGAAGCGGAGTTTTCTCCCAACTTCCCCAGGAAAGCGACATCTCAGCCATCTTGGACATCTCCTCCCCTAGCTGGCTAAACAGCGGGCGCTTTCACAGCGCTGGCGCTGCCGCACAGCCGAGGCGCCCTCCAGCAGCCCTTATGCGGGTGTGACAGAGGACTTAGCGCATCTTGCCTTAGGGTTATTCATTTCACAATGTGACCTCAGGTTCACACTTCCAACCTGAGAGGCATTAGTAAAGGAATTAAGATCACCTATGAATAACTAAGATCACATATGAATAATAACTACTATAATTATATTTCTAGTTACTTTCTTCTTCATTATTTATATAGAAATAGTCTGAGGCTTTTTGCTTCTGCCTCAGTGCTTATGGGGCCTTTTCCCTACACCTCTGTGCCCTGCTGGGCCTCCCTTCTTGAAGCCGCGTGGCCCAGGGGTATGCAGGCTGAGAGGGGACAGTGCGTTGGGGTCGGGGACAGTGCCCAGGATCCTGCATGGAGTTCCTTGGTGGTCTGTTATTAGGGGCAGGGACGTGCAGCTGGCCTGGTCCTTTAGCTAACTGGAATGAACTGACCAGGTTATCTGTCTGACATTCCAGGGAGGCTTGGGGAAAGGGTTATGGAGTAGAGGGAGCCGCCCTGAACAGCCGCCTCAGCCTGGGTGTGTCCATTTGTTGGGACTACAGAGCCGGCCACCCAACCTTCATGGCTCAGCTGAGGGGCAAGTCTTCTCAGCTCTGTTGGGCTGTTCTGCTCGTGGCTGTCTTATGGCAGGGGGGAGTGGACAAAGCTTGGTGAAGTTCAGCTGGGGCAACCAAGATTCAGGTAGGCAGGAGACAGCCTTTCCTCCTGGAGCCCTCAGGCCACTGCTGCGTGCCTTCGGCCGGCCCCTTCCTTCTGAGGCTGGCTTCTGGGCAGGGAGGCCAGAGGGGTGGATGCTTAGGGGTCAGTTTGAGGGGAGCTGGGCAATGGGATACCCCCTGGCATGGGGTACCCGCTGTGGGGGGCCCTGGGACTTCTTGGGCTCACTTTGGGCACCTCTTCTCTTAGAGGAGGCAGTTGGGCCCTTGAGCAGGGCAGGAACCTGGCCAGGGTCCCACGGAAACTTTGGGCAGCTTGTAGCTGGGAAGGTGGGCCTGCCAGGGTGGGGGCCAAGTGCCCTGTGAGCCTTGGCGGGGTGGGGGAGGTAGAGCCTCCCAGCCTGTGAGCTCCCCTCTGCAGCCAGAGGGGCTGGGGGCGGGGGCTCCCATTGTCCAGATGCCGTTCTCCAACGAATTTTCACGGATGCGCTTCAAAATGAGGGAGACAGGCCTTCCGTCAGAAGCGTAGCTACTGTGTTCAGTCTTTCTCTTCTGTAGGACATGGGCATCAGAATATCTTTTCTTCCTTTAAAAAAAAAATTAAATTCTCTTACATTATTTTTTCTTGTATTTTAAATTTTATTTTTTCTCTTACATTATTTTAATTATTTTTTAATAATATAAATTGAGATGGGGTCTTGCTATGTTGCCCAGGCTGGTCTTGAACTCCTGGGCTCAGGCGACAGTGCGGGGATTACAGGTATGAGTCACCGTGCCTGACCCATCTTTTTTTCTATAAAATGCTGGGGACTGTAGGTGACGTCTGTTAAATCTTTTTTTTTTTTTTTTTTGAGACAGGATCTTGCTCTGTTTTCCAGGCTAGAGTGCAATGGTATGATCTCAGCTCACTGTAGCCTCTACCTCCCAGGTTCAAGGGATCCTCCTACCTGAGCCTCCCCACGAGCTGGGACACAGGCATGCACCACCATATCCAGCTAATTTTTACATTATTTTGTAGAGACAGGGTCTTACTCTGTTGCCCAAGCTAGTCTTCAACTCCTGGGTTCCAGTGATCCTACTACCTTGGCCTCCCAAAGTGCTGGCATGAGCCACTGTTCCCTGACCGTTAAATCTTCTTAATCTTCCTATGGCTGGAGAGAGACGGGGGGCCGGGCAAGGGCAGCCTCCCTGGCTCTTGGCTTGTGATCTCTTTGTGTTGGGGTGGGGGTGAGTAGCCATTGCCCAGGTGGGTTCTTGGCAGGTCCAGAGATGCCAATGACAGAGAGGTGAGGATCTCACTTTGCCAGCCCTGTTGAGGGGAGGGTGTGGGCTGTGGGTGGGTGGCTGGCAGGGAGGGATGGTTCCATGCCAGATGTGGTCTGCCTCCAGTCCTTATGGATGGGAGCTGGCAGGATGCCTGCAGGACTGGCTCTCCCACCTCTCTGGTACCCATGCCGTGTCTCTAGCGGGCAAGGGGAGGACCTGGGAGCCTGGGCAGGGTGTCTGGCCAGTATGTACGTGCCCTGGCCTCTGCAGTCTACAGATCTGGCCAGGACTGGGAGCAGGTTGCTCGGAGGGAGAGTCATTGCTTGGAAAAGTGCTTTACTTGGCAGATAGCAAGCCAGGCTGGGGCTACTGGCCTTATTGGCCATGTCCTTAGGAAGCCTCTGAAGCCAGGCTTGCAGAGGGGGACTATGTCTAGAGTGGGCTAAACCTGTAAAGTGGGGCTCCCAGATAAACTGGGGGCCCTTGAGTGGGAAGGACCTGACTGGCTTGATCTGACCTGGCCCAGGACAGTTCCCTTCCTGAAAGAAGGGGGCAGTCTCTGAAACCCCTGGCTGCAGGTCCAGCAGTGGAGTTGGGTCAGTGTGTGAATGGCAATGAGGCCTGGCTAGGTGGAGAACGGGACTCCTGGCAGGCATCCTCTGCAGAAGACGGAGCGCTTTCTGAGGTGCGGCCCATGGCCAGTCCAGCAACCACACTTGGCGTATCGGGCAGGACTTGGGCCACAGCGGGTGCACAGGCAGGGTCCTGTCCCAGCCAAAGCTGCCTGCCTGCCTGTCCCCATAGGCATAAGCCAGGCACCTGATGGGGGCTTTTATTGCAGCCCAGGACGGCTGAGGCATTGTGGGACCCCAGCAAGGAAGAGGTCTAGACGCTGGGCGGTGGGAGGCTGGGGTGTTGGTCAGGACAGGCTGAGGCCCGGGAGGCAGGGCCTGCACTTGAAGGCAGTAGCCTGCAGAACCCTCATGGTTGTCCCAGGAGACTCGCCCTGCCCAGCCTGAGGGCAGTGCCTGGCCCTGGAAGAGCAGCCTAGCAGTGACTGCCTTGCTGGGATGGGCAGCCCTTTCTGGAAAGGGTGGGTGGGAGGAGCCTGACATGCCTTTCCCCACCTCTCTGAGTGTGGGGCAGGATGAGGCAGAGCTGTTCCCCGCATCCTCAGGATTGTTGCCCTGCAGTGCTCTCTGCAGACAGAGGGCAGTGCCTGAGACGGCCGGAAGCCTGGTCTCACCTGAGGCCCAGGACAGGTCCTCCCCCGGGGCCGCCCTGCCCAGAGCCGGCCTTGATAATGTGCTTCCTTGTTCTCCACTTCCCAGGTGTGCAGCCGGAAGGGGAGGTACTCGTGAAGACGCTGTCGGCTGGCCCCCTGTGCCCTTGGTGCCCTGGCTGCCTAGAGAGCCTCAGCGCTGGGCCCTGGGGCCGGGACTCCAGGACTCTGACCACCTGCCCTCCCGCAGCCTCCGTGGCTGCGCCCCCCTCATTAGCACTGATGCTAGTACAGATGCACTGATCCCGGACACAGGGGACACAGCCGGGAGGCGTTGCGGGGCTGGGCCATGGCTGCTCCCAGGTCCTACCCAGGCGCCTGAGCCTAGAAGGTGAAAAGAGGGCTCTCAGGGGCTCGATGCTGATTGGCCCTGCCCTCCCTTCCCCCCAGCAAGGTGCCAGGAAGCTGGAACTTTGTTATCTGGGTAATTAGCTTCAGACCCTGGACTGAGGCTGGCCAGGTCTCGAGGCTGCTTCCCACAGGCTGTGCACCCTGACCCTTGGAGGGAGGCGAAGTGCTGCTGGTCGACAGCTGGAGACCGGCCTGGGGATCAGGTTCGGGGTGCCCTCCCACGCTGCCCTCCCTGCCCTGGCCCACACTCCCAGGGCTGCCTGGGCCTGGTTATCGCGTGGGGCCTCCTGACCCAGCCAAGAGCACGGAGCTTTGGGAAGGGGATGCCCCCGAGGGTGTCAGTCCAGTCAGCTGCCCCACCCCTCAGGCCCAGCCTGGCCCCCAAGCTCCCCACTCTGGTGCCCCAAGCAGCCCTGTGGGCAATCAGCCCCCGCCATGGCCGAGCACCTGGAGCTGCTGGCAGAGATGCCCATGGTGGGCAGGATGAGCACGCAGGAGCGGCTGAAGCACGCCCAGAAGCGCCGTGCCCAGCAGGTGAAGATGTGGGCCCAGGCTGAGAAGGAGGCCCAGGGCAAGAAGGGTCCTGGGGAGCGCCCCCGGAAGGAGGCAGCTGGCCGAGGGCCCCGGAAGCAGGTCCTCTTTCCTCCCAGTGTTGTCTTTCTGGAGGCTGCTGCCCGCAATGACCTAGAGGAAGGTGAGTGTGGTTGAGCCCCAGGGCAGCTCCCCGAGGGCAGCCTGCTTCCTGCCACTGGGTGCCATCTCATGCCAAGGCTGGGGGCTGGGCCCGTCCACAGCTCCTGGGCTCTAGCCTCCAGATCTTGCCTGGTCTCTTCAGGCTGGGTGGCCCAGGGTCCCCCTGTCAGGGAAGCAGTGGGCAGCCCTGAATTCAGCCCCTGCTGGGACAGCTGTCCTTTAGGTAGGGGCTGCATGCAGAGGAGGTCCTGCTGTGAGGTGAGCCAAGGCCATGGGGTGGAGACCCAGGAGCCCACAGAAGCACCCAGTGTGGGGTCCAGCAGGAGCAGGAGTGGCCGGTAGTCATTACTACCTCTTGTGAGGCTGCTGAGATGCTCAGGAGAGCCCTGGACTCCACCTCTGTAAAGTAGGGTGATACCACTTGCCTCTGGATTAGAGAGCCAAGCCCTGGGTAGGCACAGAGCCCATGCTGGTGGGCTCCCTCTCAACGCCTGCCTCAGGCTCTGCTTTTGACTCTGTCCTCCTCACCTGTGTCCCACACTTTTGCAGCCCCAGCTGTGTGGGTTCCACTTCTGGTGCTGTGGGGTCTGGGAGGAGGAGGCACTGTGGTGGCCCTTGAGACACCTTCCTGCCTCCCTGCAGCGGACAGCGTAAGGAGTAGCTGGCAGTTCCTGGCCTGCATCCTCCTATGTAGACAGGAGCCCTTCCGGGAGGCCTGGAGGCAGAGGGAGGAGGCAGAGGGTGCCGTGGTGCCACAGGGAGCCGTGGGAAGGCGTGGAGCCCTCCTGCTGCACCCCAGGCACTGTCAGGGAGGACACTGGTGACCTGAGCGAGAGCCTGGGCCTGAGTTGGGATCTCTGAAGGGGAGGGGAGCAAGGGCAGGCCTGTGCTCTAGTGGTGGGGAGCCTCGGGTCAGGTCCTGGAGGACTGGGGGAGATGGTGGACACAGGGCTGGCCTGGTTGTCGGGGAAATGCCGAGGGAGCTACCGATTCCTATGAATGATGCCTCCCCAGCCCAAGGCACTGCCTGGCTGCGGTAGCCTCGGGGCAGGGAACCCTTCTCAGGGGGAAGGGAGGTGTGGGATTGTTGGAGGGCTCCTCTCACACTGGAGGAGGGCCTGTTGTGGGGGTTGGGAGGTTGGAGCATGTCCACAAAGGGCCTGCAGATGGTTGGAGGCAGAGGGCTTCTGGGAGTGCAACTAGCCTGGGGCAGACAGATGCCTGGCGCTCCTGCCCCCACCTCCTGGGATCTGGTGTGCCTCCTGTCTTGGGCACCACTGTCTTCCTTGTCCTTTCCCAAGTCCTGGGCTGAAGCACAGTTGACTACGGTACTCTAGGCCCAGGCCTGAGCAGGGATAGGACCCTGTCCTCACCTCGCCACCATTTTGCAGTCCGCCAGTTCCTTGGGAGTGGGGTCAGTCCTGACCTGGCCAACGAGGATGGCCTGACGGCCCTGCACCAGGTCAGCCTGCACTGGGGGTGGGCGGGGCAGGGGGGGCCCCAACGCTCTGGCCGCTCACGCTGCATGGTTTGCAGTGCTGCATTGACGACTTCCGAGAGATGGTGCAGCAGCTTCTGGAGTCAGGGGCCAGCGTCAATGCCTGCGACAGTGAATGCTGGACGCCTCTGCATGCTGCGGCCACCTGCGGCCACCTGCACCTGGTGGAGCTGCTCATCTCCAGGTAGGGCCGGCTGGGCGCCTGTGGCAGGGAGGGGCTTTCTCTCAGATGGCAGCTTGCGGGGCTCCTCTCGGGCAGTATTCCTGGCTCTCAGCCTCCTGTGTTCCTGCCTTCACCTTTGCTGACCCTGCCTGTGTCCTGCATGGAGAGCAAGGCCTGGGGCCCCAGGGAAATGAGCATGTGCCCAGGGCAGCGTTGCCCACCCAGTATGCGTCGTCCTGCAGAGAGGGCAGGCCTTGGGCCCCCACAGGGTGTGCACAGAGAAATGCTTTGGTCAATGAGGAGAACTGAACTGGTAAGGAGGGAAAGGGAGTGAAGAAGCCAGGTGGCTTGGAAGGAGAGGGCACCTGGGCACAGGCAGGGCCTTTACCTTTAACACAGAGGGAGGCAGGGCAGGGAGGGTGGTGGCCTCACCAGGGTCCACAAGCCTCCTTGCTTCCTTCTTCTTCACTCCAGGTTTCTGTCGTGGGAGAGAAGTCAGGGGTTGCAGTCATTCTCAAGTGCCCCTGTGGGGCAGGCGGGGCTGTGGGGTGTGCACAGGCAGGCCTGTTCCTCCACTGCACACGGGCACGCCCTCAGTGTCCTGGGCGCCCATTTGCCACCCTCCTTCCCTAGGTCATATTTCCCGCAGCTCTGCAGCCCTCTCAGTGTGGCTGCCTGATCGTGTGCCCCCACCACTCTGTGCTCCCTAGGGTCCCTGGGGTCCCTGCTCCCCCAACAGGCAGGCACATAGTGCCCGTTTATGTGGGCACTGCTGTCCCTGGAGGTGCTAGGAACCTGGAGGCCGGATGGGTACAGACTGCAGGAGGCCTGTCTAGGACTAAGCGGCAGCCGATGGGCTCCAAGGCCACCTCTCCCAGCAGCAGGCGGACCCGGTGCCTTCTCCACGGGTGCCCCGTGTGTCCTGAGGGGTTCAAGTGAAGAGCCTGGCGCATAGGGAAGGGCCCCGTGCCCAGCACCCTGTGTGTCTTCCTTGCAGTGGTGCCGATCTCCTGGCAGTCAACACCGATGGGAACATGCCTTATGACCTGTGTGATGACGAGCAGACGCTGGACTGCCTGGAGACTGCCATGGCTGACCGCGGTAGGTGCGGCGCTGTGGCTGTGGGAGGGCTCCCGGGTTCGCTCTCTCTGAGCCTGCTGCCTTGCAGGCATCACCCAGGACAGCATCGAGGCCGCCCGGGCCGTGCCGGAACTGCGCATGCTGGACGATATCCGGAGCCGGCTACAGGCCGGGGCAGACCTCCATGCCCCCCTGGACCACGGGGCCACACTGGTGAGGGCTGGCGGGTGAGGGGCGCGGGGGGCCGGGGGCCTTGCTACTTGGAGTTGGGGCATGGGGCTGAATTCAGGCCGGGCACTTGCCCGCAGCTGCACATCGCAGCAGCCAACGGGTTCAGTGAGGCGGCTGCCCTGCTGCTGGAGCACCGAGCCAGCCTGAGCGCCAAGGACCAAGACGGCTGGGAGCCGCTGCACGCCGCGGCCTACTGGGGCCAGGTGAGTGCAGGCGGGAGCAGGTGGGAAGGGGCTTCCTGAAAGCGCAGCCTTCTCCAGCTCCCGCTGACCACCCACAGGTGCCCCTGGTGGAGCTGCTCGTGGCGCATGGGGCGGACCTGAACGCAAAGTCCCTGATGGACGAGACACCCCTTGGTGAGCTTGTGGGGCCCATCTCCACCCGGGGAGAGAACAGGCGGGAGAGCGCCCTGACACCTGCGCCCGCTTCTCAGATGTGTGCGGGGACGAGGAGGTGCGGGCCAAGCTGCTGGAGCTGAAGCACAAGCATGACGCCCTCCTGCGCGCCCAGGGCCGCCAGCGCTCCTTGCTGCGCCGCCGCACCTCCAGCGCAGGCAGCCGTGGGTGAGCCGCCCCCAGCAGGCCCCGCCCCAGGCCTGTCCTCAAAGACGTCAGCCCCCCTGGTGGAGTGCCAGCCGAACTAGGGGCAGAGTCCAAGGGGGCAGAGTCCAAGGGGGCAGAGTCCAAGGGGGCAGGCAGGGTTCTCCTGGCTATCTCCCTCCCCTCACCCTCCTTCTCCTCCCTTCTCCCCAGGAAGGTGGTGAGGCGGGTGAGCCTGACCCAGCGAACCGACCTGTACCGCAAGCAGCATGCCCAGGAGGCCATCGTGTGGCAACAGCCGCCGCCCACCAGCCCGGAGCCGCCCGAAGACAACGAGGACGGCCACACTGACGCTGAGCTCAGGCCGCCGCCCCCAGAGGTGAGCGCCCATCCCTGCTCTGCCCAGCACAGGGATGGGCCTGGCTCTGTCCGGTTCTCTGTTGGCTTGTGCGCGGGCCTCCTGCCTGTTAGGAATGGTGCCCTGCAGAGGCTGGCTGCTGCCCCACCTCTCCTCTGACCCTCCATGACCACACAGCCTGAACCCAAGGTCGGGGAAGGGGGAGGAGCCCCTGGTGGCCTCTGGGACCTTCACTGCCCCTGCCCGCAGGACGACAACCTCGAAGTGGCTAGACCACACAATGGCCGAGTAGGGGGTTCCCCAGCCCGGCATCTGTACTCCAAGCGACTGGACCGGATTGTCTCCTACCAGCTGAGCCCCCCAGACAGCACCACCCCCCACGCCCTGGTCCACAACAAGGCCCACCACACCCTGGCTGACCTGAAGCGCCAGCGAGCTGCAGCCAAGCTGCAACGAACCCCACCTGAGGGGCCCGAGAGCCCCGAGGCCACTAAGCCTGGCCTGCCTGATGACACGGAGACCCCCCAGCCTGACTGTGGCTTCAGGGCAGGCGGGGACCCACCCCTGCTCAAGCTCACGGCTCCGGCGGTGGAGGCGCCTGTGGAGAGGAGGCCATGCTGCTTGCTCATGTGAGGCCGTCGCTCAGCATGCAGGGGCCCTGTCCCAGGCACAGTCCAAGGCTGCTCCCCACGGTGCCTGGCCCAGTGCTGCAGGAGGGCAGCACGGAGCCCCGGCTTCTGGGCAGGACACTGGCCCCTCTCCGGGCAGAAGACATGCCTGGGGGACATCTGGCTGCAAAGACTGTTTTTATCCTGCGACTCTTGATAAAGGGCTGTTTGCCATGGAGCCTTGTTGTGTGTCTCAGCTGGGCCACAGTCCCACAGTGGGGAGTGGGTTGTGCTGTTTGGTTGGGGTGCCACCCATGCTGTGAGCACAAGGCCTGTAGGTGCATGCCAGGGCATGTGGCAGCCCCAACCGTGGGGGAGTGAGGCCCACGGCAGTGGCCGGAAGCCCGGACCTCACCCACTCCCTCCCGTGCTCAGCCTCCTGGAGTCTCCTCCGTAACCCTTTGCTTTCCTGAAAGGAGCAAGGTGCTTTGAAGGAGCCTCCATGGTGGCCAGGGCTGAGGGTGTCTGTGCTAAGCGGTTGGAGGGTGGGGATCCCAGGGACCATGGCCTGGAAAGGGAGGTGATGTTTTCCACAAGACTCTTGTTCCAGAGCCAGGGGTCAAAACAAGCACGAGGCAGCGTCAGAAGCTCCCTGGGCGGGGTGTGGGTCCCCAGTTCCTGGCATGCAGCCCTGATCCTGGGGCCTGGCTGCCAGTTTCCGCCTGGGCCTGCATAGGGGACATGCAGTTGGCCACTCTGGCTCTGAGCTGGCTGGCACAACGTGTCAGGGTGAGGGGGGCCCTTAGGGGCCTCAAGCAGGAGGGCTGAGGGTACCACCAGCTAGTCTTGGTGGGTGGCTTTGCATGGCACCAGTGTTGGGTGGCATGGGTTTGACCTGTTCTCCCTCCTGGCTCAGCACGGGCCCGAGAGCCCAGTGTCCTTCGGGCCTGCTCTTCCTGGAGCATCTCCGGTTGGAAGGGTGTCCAGGGCTGCTGGTTAAATTTAGTGTAGGGGGTGGGGCAGCTGCCCAAGGTCCACCTGCCACCAGGGCTGCCACTTGGGCTCCGCTGCCAGGGGGCGGGCAGGGGCTGGCTCTGCCTGGGGCCAGGCCCATATTAACCTCTGCTCTAGCCTGGGGGCCAGAGGTCCAGGCCTGCGCTGGGAGGCCGTTGTGGCAGCGGAGCAGAGAAGTGCAAGGTGAGAGGCCTGGGGCCGGCTGTCCGGGGTTCCCTATGGCTCTTCTCCCAGCCAGCAGGATTAGAGGAGCCAAGGCCCGCCTCGGGCCTGTCTGACCGTCTGCCCACAGCCCTGGTCAGAGGAGGGCCGACTCCCTGACCCCCGTGGTTCAGGTTTCATTGTGGGCCGCTGGGGTGGGCCAGCGTTGAGCGTGGCCTTTCAGCTCTGCAGGCCTGTGGAGGTGGGGCTCGGGCGGCCTATCACGACTTGCTTCCTACTCTCTCCTCCAATTGGGAACAGGAGGAACGGAGAACTCAGGTCACCTCTAGCCTGGGGTGTGTCCCAAGGGCAACCCCAGGCTGGTGCCTGGCAAAAGGGCATGACAGCAGCCACGGTGTGAGGTGTCACAGAGCCCAGGGCTAGACTGCCTGGCCCCAGGCCCTTGCCCAGCCCCTCACAGTGCTCATCAGGGACTAAGGTCCAGGTACAGCTCTTGCTGCCCCTGGGCCATGGCTGCCAGCCCTGCAGGGGCCAGATGAAACCCAGAGCCCGAACACCCCTCCCCTCCCCCCAGCACCCCCTGGATTCCTGAGGTCTGGCTCAGTTACTAGGAGACAGGTCTGCAAGCCCAAGCAGATTCGGGTGCCATGAGGGCTTGGCCTCAGCCGAGTCCTGCTAGGGTAAATCCCAGCAGCCCAGGCTCCAGTCTTGCCTTGGGGGTCCCTCCTTTCCAGTTCTGCCAGCTCCTTAGGGCTGCCAGGCACCCACTTCACCCTGAGCAACCCAGGCACTCTGCCTTCTTCCCTCCCCCCATGCCTCGTCCCTTAGAGCTATCCAGACTGACGTCTGTACCTACCCCCCATGTGGGTCTCCTGCTCTCCCTTTGTGGGGACACTGGGCAGGCACTGGGCCTCGCCCCAAGCCCCGCCTGCCACCTCACCCACTGCCTCTGCCTCCCTGGGGCAGAGCTGTGCCCAGACGGGTGGGGCGGGGCCCAACAGTCCCCAGCTCCTTCAGCCCTTCCTGTCCCTACCAGTGGGGCCAGCTGCGGTGAAGAGGGTGCCCTCTTGTCCAGAGTCCCCCTGCTACGTCTGCCCCTCCCAGCCCTGGCCTGCTGAGCTGGACCCAGCTGTACCCATTCCCACTTCTGGTCCTGCCGCCGCCCGAGCTGCCTTCCCACCTGGTCCGGGTAGAGTCATGGCCTCAAGCACAGTTGACCAGAGCCAGGTGGCAAGGAATGGGCTTCGGGAGAAGGTGCTGACGCTGAACAGCATGAACCCGAGAGTGCGGAGGGTGGAGTACGCAGTGCGTGGCCCCATAGTGCAGCGAGCCTTGGAGCTGGAGCAGGAACTGCGCCAGGTACAGCCCAGGGCCCCTTGCTGCCCTCCAGGTCACACTGGTGGTGGGTTGGCCCAGCCCCACTGACACATGGGACCGGGGCTGAAAGGTTAGGTAGGGCACAGCCTCCCTGCCTGCTCCCCTCCCCTCTCCTTCCAGGGTGTGAAGAAGCCTTTCACTGAGGTCATCCGTGCCAACATCGGAGATGCACAGGCTATGGGGCAGAGGCCCATCACCTTCCTGCGCCAGGTGAGGCTCCTGCATTGCCCAACACCACCCCCCGCCCCTCCTGCCTGTGTGCCCCTGCCTCAGCACTCCGTCTTCCCAGGTCCTGGCCCTCTGTGTCAACCCTGATCTTCTGAACAGCCCCAACTTCCCTGATGATGCCAAGAAAAGGGCGGAGCGCATCCTGCAGGCATGCGGGGGCCACAGCCTGGGTGAGAGCTAGGGCCAGAGGAAGCAGAGAGGGCAGATCTGCCCGCTGGAGGAGGGAAGTCCCTTGGGAGGGCTGAGGAGAATTTTGTTTTTGAGGAAGAGGAGTCTCACTCTGTCCCCAGGCTGCAGTGCAGTGGTGCAATCTTGGCTCACGGCAACCTCCGACTCCCTGGTTCAAGAGATTCTCTTGCCTCAGCCTCCTGAGTAGCGGGGGTTACAGGTGTGCCGCACCACGCCCAGCTAATTTTTGTATTTTTAGTAGAGATGGGGTTTCACCATGTTGGCCAGGATGGTCTTCATCTCCTGACCTGTGGTCTGCCCACCTCTGCCTTCCAAAATGCTGGGATTACAGGCATGAGCCGCTGTGCCTGGCCTGGCTGCAGAGAACCTCACCTGTGCTTCCCATCCTGCTCTGCCCCTGGGTTCAGGGGCCTACAGCATCAGCTCTGGCATCCAGCTGATCCGGGAGGACGTGGCGCAGTACATTGAGAGGCGAGACGGAGGCATTCCTGCTGATCCCCACAACGTCTTCCTGTCCACAGGGGCCAGTGATGCCATCGTGGTAGGCCGGACCTGGGCAGGAAGACATGCCTGACACTACAGAGGGGGCACCAGGGTGGGGACGGGTGCAGCCCTAGGCCCCACCAACCCTGCCTTCCTCTCCTTCCCCTACTCCCTGCAGACGGTCCTGAAGCTGCTGGTGGCTGGTGAGGGCCACACGCGCACGGGCGTGCTCATCCCCATCCCCCAGTACCCACTCTACTCGGCCACACTGGCAGAGCTGGGCATGGTGCAGGTGGATTACTACCTGGATGAGGAGCGTGCCTGGGCGCTGGACGTGGCTGAGCTTCACCGCGCCCTGTGCCAGGCACGTGACCACTGCCGCCCTCGCGCGCTCTGTGTCATCAACCCTGGCAACCCCACTGGTGCGTTCCCTGCCTCACCCAGCCCCGCTCTGCTCCTCCCGCACCCATGCCGGCCCCTGGCTGCCCATTGGAGGGCAGTTCCGTCCCCGGGCTCACCCAGCCCTGCTACATCCCCCGCACCCCAGGGCAGGTGCAGACCCGTGAGTGCATCGAGGCCGTGATCCGCTTCGCCTTCCAAGAGCGGCTCTTTCTGCTGGCTGACGAGGTGCGCGCCACGGGGGGTGGGAAGCAGGGTAGCAGCTGGCCCCCATGACGTGACACCTCTCGCCCTTCCAGGTATACCAGGACAACGTGTACGCGGCGGGCTCACAGTTCCACTCTTTCAAGAAGGTGCTCATGGAGATGGGGCCACCCTATGCCGTGCAGCAGGAGCTCGCCTCCTTCCACTCCACCTCCAAGGGCTACATGGGCGAGTGCGTGCAGGCAAGGCGGGTGGAGCCTCCCATGGCACGGCTTGGCCCACTTCACGCGCTGGGCCACCCCTCCCCACCAAGCCTGGATGTGCCCCTTGCCTGGCAGGTGTGGGTTCCGCGGTGGCTACGTGGAGGTGGTGAACATGGACCCTGCGGTGCAGCAGCAGATGCTTAAACTGATGAGCGTGCGGCTGTGCCCACCGGTGCCAGGCCAGGCCCTGCTGGACCTGGTGGTCAGCCCACCCGCGCCCACCGACCCCTCCTTCATGCAGTTCCAGGCTGTGAGTTGCAGGCGCTAAGGGGTCCAGATGACCTAATGAGGGTGGGCTGCCGGGCCGGGGATGCCAAGTGCCCTACCCTGATGGGCCCTCCCTCGGTGGCCACAGGAGAGGCAGGCAGTGCTGGCAGAGCTGGCAGCCAAGGCCAGGCTCACCGAGCAGGTCTTCAGTGAGGCTCCCGGCATCAGCTGCAACCCAGTGCAGGGCGCCATGTACTCCTTCCCTCGCGTGCAGCTCCCCCCGAGGGCGGTGCAGCGTGCTCAGGTCAGGCGGGGGCAGGGCCTTTGGGGTGGGCAGCGGGGGCTGGGTATCCTTCCCTGACAGCTGCCCGTCCCCAGGAGCTGGGCCTGGCCCCCGACATGTTCTTCTGCCTGTGCCTCCTGGAGGAGACCGGCATCTGTGTGGTGCCTGGGAGCGGCTTTGGGCAGCGGGAAGGCACCTACCACTTCCGGTGAGCCCTGGCCCTCACTGCCCGTCCCACCACCCCAGCCCTTCACTCATCGTCCACTTCTTTCAGGATGACCATTCTGCCCCCCTTGGAGAAGCTGCAGTTGCTGCTGGAGAAGCTGACCAGGTTCCATGCCAAGTTCACCCTCGAGTACTCCTGAGCACCCCAGCTGGGGCCAGGCTGGGCTGCCCTGGACTGTGTGCTCAGGGCCCTGGGGGCCTTTGGAGCTCACTGTACTTGCTCTTGCTGCCTGCAGGGGCTGGGCCCCTGCCTCTCTGCAGGTCCCTAATAAACATGTGTGTTAGTCTGACTCTGGGGAGGCAGCATTGGCAGCGCATGGTCCCCTTCTTGCGGGCCTGGGTCCCTGAGCAGGCACTACTGGTGTCTTCAGACAAGGGGCCTTCCACCGCTATCACCCACCTGTTCTTCCTAAACTACTGCTGTGGGCTAGGTCTTCCCCGCTGCCTCTGGTTGTGCGGCAGAGCCTGTCATGATCACACAGAAATGGGGTGAGACTCCGGGGTGTGAGAAAAGCCAGGCCCTGCACCCCTTTGTGGAAGCCCCCAGAGCTACTGGGATGGGGACAGGGCCCACCCGAGGAAACACAGCCCTTCCTGAGGAAGGTGCAGAGAGCTGTCTCCTTCCTGGCTCTCTTTCCCTGCAGTCCATGTCTTCCCTGGGGCACGGGGAAATGCTCAACTTGCATGGTGCTGGCTGGATGGGGTGACTTGATAGCTCAGGGAGGAAGTCTTTTTTTTTTTTTTTTTTTTTTTTTTTTTTTAGGGACGGAGTTTCACTCATGTTACCCAGGCTGGAGTGTAATGGCTTGATCTTGGCTCACCGCAACCTCCGCCTCCTGGGTTCAGGCAATTCTCCTGCCTCAGCCTCCTGAGTAGCTGGGATTACAGGCATGCGCCACCATGCCCAGCTAATGTTTTGTATTTTTAGTAGAGACGGGGTTTCACCATGTTGACCAGGATGGTCTCGATCTCTTGACCTCGTGATCCACCGGCCTCGGCCTCCCAAAGTGCTGGGATTACAGGCTTGAGCCACCTTGCCTGGCCAAGGGAGGAAGTCTTGGCTCTCTTTTACCTGAAGCAGCAGAGGTGGTGCCACTATCTGGGGGGCCAGAGAGACCACCCTTGCTATCATTGTGTGGTGTGAGGCGCGGCTGGGTGGAGTGGGAGGCAGAGGGAGAGGAAACTGCCAGGGGAGGGCTGGGGCTGGAGGAGGCAGGGGTAGGGCCCAGCAGCAGTGGGGAGTGCTGTGTCCTGGCCTGGGGAGCATGGCTGAACACCTACCACGTGCAGACACTGCGGGGGGTCACTGACTCTGCACTGATGGTCTTTTGAGGTAGGTATGATAGTCCCCATTTGATAGATGAGAAAACCTAGGCCCTATGAATCTGCTGAGCTAAGAAACCCCCTCAGAGGCCTCAGCAGCTGGAAAAATGCATTGGGTCCAGTGCCCTCAAGTCACCCAAGGACGGGGCCAGCCCCAGTCTCTTAGAGACTCACAGACTTGGAGATGGGACCGGCCAAGGGCCATTTTTGTTCATTCTGGAGATAGTTTTTACCACAGGCCACACTTCACAGCCTCATGTGGGCCTCGGGAGCCCCAGAGGGCACAGTTCTGGGCAGGGAACAGGCAGGTGGGCCCCTCCCTTGGCAGGGCGGGCTCGTGTCAGGCAGGACACTCCTAGTCCTGTTATCAGACACTGAAGGGCGACACAGGCAGTGGCTGGCCGTGTCCTGGGCTGACCTGGGCCCTGCCCTTTCACACTACCCTCCTGCCTTCCATGCCTCTGTGACTGCCTTAGAGAGGGGCTGAAGCCACAGACACAGCAAGGTGGGAGTCTGGTTTCAGAAGTAACGAGTGGAAGAGGGTGGAACCCATAAGCGGACGCCTTCATGGGGGCGGCTGGAAAAGAGGGGCTGGACACTGCAGCAGCCAGACTCCAGGACAGACACCAGGGAGGACGCACGCCTGGCGCAGATCCGAGCTTCCTGGGAGGGATTAGGGCTGGCCGCGGGTGCAGGCCGGTTCTTACGTTCGAGGCCGGCCCAGCTGTGCAGCTTCCCTCTCTGGGCCTCTCACTCGCGCAGCACCTCGGTGGGAGCGCGCACGTGGCGGGGCGGCCGCGGGCTCGAACCCGGACTGGCCACCGGGGGCGCCCGCGAGCCGACGCTCTGGCCCGCTACGGAATCTCTGGCCCGCCCGACATTCCGGCCCAGCTGGTGGCCGCCGGACTCCGGCGACGCCAAGTCCGCGCACCGTGTGATCCGTACTCGGCTTTGTGGCTCCAAGGGACCGAGAAGCTGCTTAGTCCCGCCCGGCGGTGCGGGGCGCGGGCAGAGGGCCATGGGAGGCAGCGTCCCCGCCCCGTTTACCTGCGGCTGCGCAGAGCATGCTGGGAGCCGCGGGAGGCAGTGGCCCCGCCCCCTTCACCGGAGGCCGCGCAGAGCATGCTGGGAGCCGCGGGAGGCTGTGGCCCTGCCCGCTTCCCCCGAGGCCGCGCAGAGCATGCTGGGAGCTGCGGGAGGCAGTGGCCCCGCCCCCTTTACCTGCGGCCGCGCAGAGCATGCTGGGATCCGCTGGCTGCCAGTGTCCGGAGCGCTCGTCCCCGTTTGGTTCCGGGTTCGGTTCTTCAGGGATGTGGATACTCCCAAGGCGTTAGAGCGAGTGTCCAGACCCCAGCCTGCCTGTACGACGCTGACTCCGCTCGGTCCCAGAACCAAAGCCGTGCCGGGGTGTAGCCCCTGACCCCACGCGGAGGAGACCTCGCCTTGCGGGACCCCACCTGGAACTCGACCTCCCGGCCTCGCAACGGGCCTGAGCCGCCATGCGCGGGAAGCTGCTGCCGCTGGCCGGCCTCTACTTGGTGCAGGGCTTGCCCTACGGGCTCCAGTCCGGCCTCCTGCCCCTGCTGCTGCGCGCCCGCGGCTTCTCTCTGACGCGCGTGGGGCTGGCCAAGGCTCTGTACGCTCCGTGGCTGCTCAAGCTGGCGTGGGCCCCGCTGGTGGACGCGCGGGGCTCGACGAGGGTCTGGCTGACGTGCAGCACAGCGGGCCTGGGGCTGGTGTGTGGGCTGCTGGCCGGGCTGCCCCCGCCTGGAGCTGGCCAGGCCGGGGTGCCCGCCGCCGTGGCGGGGCTGCTGCTGCTGCTGAACCTGGGTGCCGCCGTGCAGGACGTGGCCCTGGACGCGCTGGCCGTGCAGCTGCTTGAGCCGGCAGAGCTGGGGCCGGGCAATACCGTGCAGGTGGTCGCGTACAAGCTGGGGGCCGCGCTAGCCGGGGGAGCGCTGCTGGCACTCCTGCCCACCCTCTCGTGGACGCGGCTCTTTCTGCTCCTGGCTGCCTCCTACTGGCTGGCCGCGGCCCTGGCCTGGGCTGCACCAGCCCTGCGGCGGCTCCCACGGCCGCCCCCCTCCGAGCAGCGTCCCCACACCGTGCACTTTCTGCGGGCCGTGCTGGCCGTGCCGGGGACTCTGTGGACTGCAGGCTTTGTGCTCACCTACAAGCTGGGTGAGTGAGGCCTCGAGCCAGGCAACAGCAGAGGTGGGGCTTCCCAGACAGCTCCAGGCGTGTCCCCGGGGGCTTGCAACCCTTTACCCGGCCGCCCTCTTTCTGGGGTATGACCTGTACGACCTGGCCCTGACGGGGGCTCTACAGCTGGGCCTTGCGTCGTGTCCTCCCGCAGCTCTGGCCACAGCCCTGACGGCTCTCAGGCTGCTCCACATCTCCAGCACCTGCGGCTCAGGAACACTGACTGAGGGTCTAGTCGGGGAGAAGAGGTAGACATGAGACCTCCCTTGCTCATGGCCCACCTCCCTACTCCAGGTGAGCAGGGTGCCAGCAGCCTGTTTCCTCTTCTCCTGCTGGACCGCGGCGTTTCTGCCCCCGAGCTGGGACTGTGGAATGGTGTGGGTGCCATGGTGTGCTCCATCGCTGGCTCCTCCCTGGGTGGGACACTGCTGGCCAAGCACTGGTGAGCCCTTCCCAGGGTGCCCCACCCACCCACTTGTATCCAATCTGCCCCCCAATCCCCTTAAGTTCCCAATTTCTTCACCCCCACCCCAGGGAGCTGCTGCCTCTGCTGAAGTTGGTATTGCGGCTCCGCCTTGGGGGGTTAGCCTGCCAGACTGCCTTGCTCTTCCACCTGGATGCCTTGGGTGCCAGCTTGGGCCCTGGCACAATCTTGAGAGGTGAGGGGCTGGTCTTGGGGAGGGAGGAAGAGAGGGGCCAGGAGCCTGGGGCACTGCTGACCTCTGCTTTTCCAGGGGCAGCCTTGCTGAGCCTATGTCTACAGCACTTTTTGGGAGGCCTGGTCACCACAGCCACCTTCACTGGGATGATGCGCTGCAGCCAGCTGGCCCCCAGGGCCCTGCAGGTGAGCATACGTAGCAAGGACAGAGGGACTGCAGGACTGGGGGTGTGTGGGCCTGACCCTGACCTCCACACCCTCAGGCCACACATTACAGCCTTTTGGCCACTCTGGAGCTGCTGGGGAAGCTGCTGCTGGGTGCTCTGGCTGGAGCCCTGGCCGACGGGCTAGGGCCACATCCCTGCTTCTCCCTCCTGCTCGTCCTCTCTGCCCTGCCCCTTGTGTACCTGGGTCTAGCACCCAGCACCTTGCTCTGAGCTGGGCAGCTGGACAGCTCAATAAAGCCACATGTGCTTGTGACCCAGATGTCTCTGCCTGGAATATGTAATGTGCATGTCCCCAGGCTGTTGGGGCTGCTTCGTTGGACAGGAGGGCCCATAAAAACAATGTAAGCAGCTGGGTGTGGTGGCTTGTGCCTGTAATCCCAGCTACTTTTGAGGCTGAGGTAGGAGAACTGCTTGAACCAAAACCTGGGAGGCCAAAGTTGCAGTGAGCCGAGATCACGCCACTGCACTCCAGCCTGTGCTACAGAGAAAGACTCCGTCTCAAAAAAAAAAAAAGGTAAGCACTTTTTATTCTGCTTTTTGAGCCTCCTCGTCCCACGCCCTGTGGCAGGTTTTGCCCAGGGCTTGTCATTGTCCTTGCCGCTGACAATCCCAGCTCTGCCCCACATCCTCCACGCGGTGCAGTCAGCGGCCCACCTGCAGCAGCTCTTCCGTGGCCAGGCGCACCAGAGCGTGGAAGCTCAGGTGCAGGTATTTTCTCCAGAAGCGCCGGTCCTGCCCGAACACCTGGGCTGGGTAGCAGGGGCTTCCTGCGGTGGAGCCGACACAGTCATGAGGACCGTCCTGGCCCTGGTCATGGCCCCCGCCCCCAGCCTGTTATCAGGTGGAGCCCCCCAGTCCTCACCAATGCCGTGGAAGATGCGGGCCACAGCCCTGCCTGAGAACTTCTCCTCTGGCCTCAGGGATAGGAGCTGACGGATGTCACGGCGGACCTGGTCTTCCCAATCTTGGAGCTGTGCGTGGACAGGCACCTCAGGCTTCCTCTGAGCTCCTGTGGCACCGTGTCCACACAGCAAGCCCCAGGTGGCCCAGGGAACCTGCAGCCCTGGTGTGCCTGCATGTCCCTGCCTGGCCTCAGGGCACTCACCCTGGCCTGCCCTGGCTCGGGACCCTGTGCATCCCCCAAGCCGCCGGGCCCCTGTGCTTCCTCTTCCACTTCCTCAAAGTAGCGGCTGAGCAGGTCCTTGAGCCTGGTACTGCGCTCCTCATCCTGCTGCTCCAGGCAGGGCCCACAGCTGGGGAAGGCTACGCTGTGGAGGAGAGCCTGTCACAACTGGTCACTGCAGGAGAGTGGATGGTCCCAGGCCCTGCCCACCTCCTCCCAACCTGTGAAAGGCCTGGAAGGTTCTGTGCAGATGGGCCAAGGCCTGGTGCTCCCGGGCCTGTACACGGCCATACAGGAAGTCACAGATCTGGTCCTTCTCCTCAGCGGTCAGGTCACCTGGGGTGCGAAGGTGGAAGGCCAGCTCCCTGAACTCCACAAGTACCCCTGTGCTCCGCCACAAACCTGCCAGAAAGCAAGTCAGATGCAGGCAGGCAGCATCCAGGGCGGGGTGGGGAGGGGTGGGGAGCGGTGTACCTGTCCGAGGTTCGTGGTCCCACTGCAGCTGGTAGAGAGCCCGCCGCACACAGGCCAGCTCCCAGTCCATGGAGTCTACCAGCTCGACCATGTCAAACTCTACTGAGCTGCTGCCTTGTCCTGGGTCCTCAGGCAGCCGCTGGGCCAAGCACACAGCCAAAGGGGGACACCTGTGCTGAAGACAAGGGATCATGTGGCCAGCAGCCCTGACTCTCCAACCTCATCCCTGCTCAAGGAAGGGCATCTCACCTGTGGGCCAGGGCCTGGAGCTGGGCAGGGCCGCCAGAGCAGTGCAGATAGCAACGGGCATAGGTGGTCGCCAACAGCTCCAGCCAGTGCCGTGGGTGCAACTCCAGGTAGCACAGCAAAGTCTCGATGGCTGGGGGCAGAGCAGGGCTCAGGGAACGTGGGGCCGGCCCATCCACACCCCCGTGGTTTACCCTGGGTTCCTCACCCTCCTCTGGCATGTCCAAGGCCTGGACGGTCGGCTGCACTGGGAGTGCCCGTTCGTGGCCCACACAGGCCCTTCTAGGTCCTGGGGCTGCTTGGCGGCCACCAAGCTGCTCCACCTCTTGAGGGGGGGACTCGGCCACAGGGATGTCCCCACCCCTGGCCCCCTCCTGCTCTGCGGGCAGCCTGGCGCAGGTACAGGATGGGAATACGCGCTGCACCAGTCTCTTGATGGCCCAGAAGTCCATGCCGTTGGCGTGCACGTGTCTGCGCAGCTCTCGCAGGTCTTCCCCCTGGAGCGCGACAGTCATGAGGGTGGACAGAGCACTGGGGGCCCGAACACTGCTGGTTGGGGGGATGCCCACCTGGGGCTGCAAGAAGAGATGGCAGTGGGCAGGCTGCCCGTCACGCCCGGCCCGTCCCACGGCCTGCACATAGCTCTCAAAGCTTGGGGGCAGCCCCAGATGCAACACAGCCCGCACGTCTGGCCGGTCCAGCCCCATCCCGAAGGCCACTGTGGCGACCACCACTCGCAGCTGGCCCTGCATGAAGGCCCGTTGTACCCGCTGCCGTTCCCGGCTGCACATGCCTGCGTGGTAGGCCTCAGCCATGGTTTTGGGGGCACGACCTTTGAGGAAGACAAGCAGATAGTCAGTGGGATGGGGCATGGGTGCTCAAGGTGGGTCCATGGGGGCACCAGCCCTGTCCATGCCTCACCTTTAGGCCCTGGGCCCTGGGCCGGATGCAGGCAGGTTCGGAGAAGTGCAGCAACCCGCTCTGTGTCCTCCCGCCGGTTGCAATAAATGATGATGGAATCCAGGTTTCGAAAGCGTTCGCCTTGCAGCAGAGTTAACAGAGCCTGACAAGGAGCGGTGAGAGTGGGCAGTCAGAAGTGAGGAGCAGTCAGCATGGGTATTCAGGAGTGGGGGAGTGATCAGTGTGCGCAGTTGGAAGCTGGGGCCCTTTGGGGTCCCCAGAGCATGCACACCCACCTGGTCTGTGTCCCTGTCCATGGACACAGAAAGGTGCAGGTTAGCGGGAACTGGGGCTGGCCCATGGAAGCCAGGGTCTTCGGCCACAGCCAGGTGCTGGGCCACATCACTGGCTGTGCGGCGTGTGGCTGTGGCCGTGAGACCTAGGAAGCAATGCACGCCCATCCGCTCCCGAAGCACCTGCACCAGAGGCCATGGTGGTGTGAGGCTGCCTAGCCTACCCTACCCTGGTCCTAGCCACCCACTCCACTTCACACACAGCTCACCTTACAGACACGCAGGTAGCAGGGCCGGAAGTTGTGGGACCACTGAGAGAGGCAGTGGGCCTCATCGATGCAGGCAAAAGCCACTGGAGGCAGCTGCGTGGCTGGAGGGAGACCCCCGGCTCCCACCAGTGCCTCGGGGGTCAGCAGCAGCACATGTACCTGGCCTGCCTGAACCTGAAAGCAGCAGGATCAGGGGCACAGCCCAGGTGCCCGCCCACTGCCTCCCTCACCCCTAGGCCCATGAGGCCCTCACCTTCTGCAGGACAGACTCCCGCTGCTTACTGGTCATGCCCGAGTGGATGCAGGCTGCCTTGAGACACGGGGGCAGGCGAGACACCTGCAGATGCAGCAGCAACGGCCGTCATAGGCCAGCCCAGGCCTGGCCCGCCCTCAAGTCATCCCAGAGATGCTAACCCAACAGCTGTTGCTGCCTCCATCCTAGGCCCTCTGGGGAGAGGAGAACCAACCCCTGGGTCCTAGGGCCAAGGGATGGCTCCCTTCCCAGCACAGCTCCCGTGGGGGTGGCCGTGGTGCCGGTGGAGCCGGGCTGCCTCGACCTGCTGCCAGGACTGGGACTGCAGCCACAGACTTCTTGAAGCTCCCGGGGGAGGGAGTGGTTTGGAGACGAGCAGCAGTTGCCTTTGGGAGTCACAAGTGCTTGTTCTCAGCTGTGTATGCGTGCCCAGGACCCTGTGTGCACACCTGGTCGTCCATGAGTGACAGCAGGGGAGAGATGACCAGTGTGAGGCAGGGGCTGCGCCGGGCGTAGAGCAGTGCCGGAAGTTGGTAGCACAGGGACTTGCCAGCCCCTGTGGGCAGCACCAGCAGCGTGGAGATGCCTAGATGGGGCAGGAGTTAGTGGCAAGGCCCTGCAGCCCAGCCTCAGCCCGGCCTCAGCCCTGGTAGCTGTGCTCACCAGAGAGGATCCGCATGACCGCACGCTCTTGCCTGGGGCGGAAGGCTTGGTGCCCCAGTTGCTCCAGGGCATGGAACACCTCCGCTGGCGTCTCTGCAGATACAGCTATTGATTAGCTAATGATTGAATCACCTCAACCTCTCAGTAAAGGCTCTGGACCAGAAGCTGATTGCTCACCTGCCACCTGCCCTGAGGGCCCCAGGGAGTAGAGTGGCAGCACGGTGGGGGCCAGGCCAGGCACCTCAGGCACAGGCTGTGGCGCAGGAACCAGTGGCTCAGGCCTATCAGGGTCTGTGTCTTCCTCACTTGCTGGGATCAGGCAGGAGAGAGTGGAGTTTGAGCTGCAGTCTGGGCTGAGATAATACTGGCAAGACAACCACTGCCCAAAACCCTCCCTTCCCCCAAAGGAGGTTGGCAGCAGTGCCCTTCCTCTGGCCTACTTCTTTCAAAGCAGAAGGAGCTGACACTCATCCTCATCCCTGCCACATTCCTTCAGGGAAGCCAGGGTAGGGCCTGGACCAGGGGTACCTGGAAGGGCCTTTTGTTTGGGACAGAAGTGTCCCCCAAAAGAGCACCTTGCTCTCTCCACAGTGTTGTCTGGACCGACCCCCGTCCAGGGCAGATTCTCACCTGGCTGGGGACACTGGGGTGCCCTGTGATCAAACTGCCCATTCAGGAAACAAGACTCCTTGATTGTGACTGTGGTATCACCACGGCCAAAACACTCCCCTTTCTTTTGCCACTTCTGCTTCCGTGCCTGGGGGGGCCCACATAGGAGTGTCACTGGATGGGAGATGCCGGAGTTGACAGAAGGGAAGGGAGCACCTGTCCCAGCCTGTCACTGTCTCACCTGCTTGCGGAGAAGCCTGCCACGGAGTGCCCGGCCCCGCACATAGCGTTTCTGCTTCATGTTCAGCCGTACGTAATTGCCCCTGTCATGGCCAGCCATCCTAGGGAAAATGTGCAAGTGAGCTATGCCCTCAGCCTTCTCTGCCCTGGCTTGACTGGAGGGGCTGAGTCTGTGGTACCTGGGGGTCGACCGACTGCTGCACGGCTGAGGTGGCTGTGCCTGTACAGGTTCCCCTGGAGAGTCTTCCTCAAGTGCTATGGCCTCAGCCGCCTCAGACGGAGGTCCAGCTTGGCTGCTCTGCTGCTGGACCTGTGTGGGGCTCCCCCAGGGCACCTCATTCCGTCTCCGCTTCTCACCTCGACTGCTGCTGGGTTGGGGGCTCCCTGCACCGATGCTGACTTCTTGGAGGGCTGAAGCCTCTGGGCCCTGGGAGCGAGCACCAGGACCAAGGACAGCGGACTCACCGGTGGTCAGAAGTTGTGATTCCTCTGAGCCTAGGCCAGGCCTGCAGGGTTTGGGGGCCCCCAGAAAGTCTGGGACCCCACTGTGACACCGTTGCAACCAGCCAGGATCTAGGGAGCCCAGCCGTAGGCTCAGGGATGCCCGCAGGTGCTGGAGCCGACCTGGCCTTGGCCGGGGCCCAGAAGGCTGTGGAGGCATATCACTGACTTTTTCTGCAAAGGTGGGGACAAGTCCTGTGCCTGGGAGCTTTGGGATGGGTGTCTTGGATGCGGATCTTTCTGGAGGCCAAGGTCTGTGGCCCAGAGCTGGGCTGGCCTGGGAGGGGAAGAACAGAATGGCAGCAGGCACTCAGGCCCCTAGGCTGCTGTAGACTCTGAAACCTGAGTCCCTACCTTCAATCGCAGGGCAGGCTAAGAAGCACAGGGCTAGACTAGAAAGAGAGTCAAGAGCAGAGATCCCTAGAAGCTCCCTCCCAGGAGAGTGGTGCCCTGATTGGCATCGGAGCCTATGCCTGTCTGTGTGGAAAGAGTGACAGAAAGGAGATGGGCAGCCCTGCCACTCTGGGTCTAGCATAGACGCACTGCTTGCCCACCCGTCACCTGCAAGGTGCCTTTCAGATTGGCCTTGAGTCGCTGCCCATAGTCCCGGAACAAGCCCTGACAGCTCCGCCCTGGGGTAGGTTGTGGACTCTGGGTCGCAGCCCGATTCAGGTGGGGCCCCCAGCAGTGCGGCTCTGGCGCCTGCAGGAGACAGTGGGAGCACAAGCCAGAGACAGGCTGGTGTGCGGGTAGAGGCGCTCCCAGCCACCCCTCCCACACCTGGAGCGAGGCCCGGCCTTTCCCCACTTTGCCCAGTCCTCCTCCCAAGTTCTGTGCCCCACGGAGGCCTGGCCACGACTCCGTGGCTCCCGCCACTCCGCCAAACAGGAAAGTGGGAGGAGTTTGGGGTGGTGGGGCCTGGGTACCTCCTCGGCCGCCGCGGGGAGCGACTCTGGGCTGCGGGGCCCGCCGCCGCCACCGGACTGACGCACCGTCCGCTTCAGAGAACTGTATTCCCGGTAGAGCGCTGCGTGGGCGCGCGGGAGGCGGGGTCAGGGTGGGGGCTGGGCCCCCACCGACCCGGCGCCACCCCGCCCCGCCGACCCGCGCGTTCTCACCGCGGGTCTCCTCCGGCGCCGCCTTCACGTCGTCCTGTAAAAAGAACAAGTCAGCAGCTGGCCGCGCCCTCAGCCCCTCGGTCCCGGGGCAGTCCGCACCTGGCTTGGCCGCCGCCCGTGCTGCTGCCGGAACGCGCGCTCCCACGCCTGCAGCCGCTCCCGCAGGTCCCGCAGCCGCTCCATGGTGCGCCCGCCCCGCCACAGCGCCCGCGGCAGTTCAACTAGTCTCCCGCGCTGCAGACGCTGGGGCCGACAGCCAATGTGGGCGCGCGGCGAGCCGAGGGCGGGGCCATCGTGCCCTGGCAACCAATCCACCAGGCCCTGGAAGAGCAGCCAATGGGAGGCGTCGACGTCATCGAGGGGCGCCACGGCGCCGGGCGGGACGCGACGGACGATCGAGGCGGGGCCGGAGGCGGTGGCTGCGGCTGCGAGACTGGTGAGCGCGGGCCGCCAAACGGGGTTCGGAGCGGGGCGGCGCGCGTCCCTGGCCCGGCCTGGCCTAAAGGGGCGGGGCGCCGATCGCTTGGGGCGGCCCAGCTGTGGGAGGGAGTGGCTACACTTGGGAGCCCAGGGCGGAGGCCGGGAGCCCGGGCGGCGCCACCGCGGGCGGCGAAGGACTGGGACTTCCCAGGCAGGTCGGAGGGGCGTCAGGCCCTGGTGGGAGACGCACCGGGCCTGGAGGAGCAGGCCCCGCCCGGGAAGTGAAAGAGCGGAGCGTCCAGCGCCTCCCGCGGCTCAAGGCCCTGAGGAGCCGGGCGGGGGCGTCTTCGCGAAACGCAGGCAGCCTAGGACCAACGCGTTCCCTGCCGCCGGCGGTAGGGGCGGAGGCGTCTCACGGAGGCTCCTGCCTCCCTTGGTGGCCAGGCTGGCTGCTTTCGTGTCCTCTCGTGACAGGTGCTCGGTTGGTCTGTCCTGTCAGAGCGAGGTATGATCGTCGAGATTTCGTCCACGGGCAGAGCGAGGCCGAGGGTTGGCGTCTGGGACTTTTCAGGAACCGGTGCCTTAAGGACTTCTTTGTATGTAGAAAAGTCGGCAAAAACAAGGGCCCTGGGACCAGAGTGTCTCCCCAGCTCCCTTCCCTGGCTTGTCACTCAGGCTGACCTTGGGCTAGGCATAGGCCTCCAGTTTCTAATCTCACAGGGAGATGGCTGCGATTTAGTTTTGAGGGTGCTGCAGCCAGCAGCAGGGCTGGCACCGTGTCACATGCACCTTGTTTCTTTGGTAGCGTTTGTGTGCACCTCTGCCTCTTGGATGCTGCTTAGGCAGCTTTCTGTGCTTTGTCTGAGAAATCTGTAGCCTTGCACCTTCCAAATCTCACATACTTAAGATTTGGGTCTTTCCACAGTGGCTCTCCAGGAAGGAGGGAGAGGTCTAGACCAGTGGTAAGGGCCACCAAAGATGAGAGTTGCTTTCTGTCAGGGGCCTCCGTGCTTGGTGACACTCTGGACAATAGTAGTATTTTGGGGATCTTACATTGAAGGCTTGGATTTGGTAGGCCACATCATCTGGACTCAGTGCTCCCTGGGTCTCAAGTCTTTTCAGCCTGCCCTGTTGCTTACGAAACTATGTGTGTGCTTCCAGCTCTTCTTTGTTGTGTTTTGTGGAGTCCAAGGGTAACCGTGCAGACCCTCTGTGAGGAAGGGAGGGAAGGGAACTGTGATGTGATTGCTTGACCCCTTGGAGCGTCCAGTCAACACTAATGCTGACAGAGGTTGGTGGGGAGTGGTCTAGGCTTTATTCAGGTTTCAAAGAAGGCTTTATGAAGGAGCTTTGTAATTTGGGAGGCCCGAAATACCCGTGGGGGGCCCTGCAAGGCAACAGTCATCTGTCAGAAGCACACCCAAGCAAGTGAGTTGTCAAAAGACGCCACGCTGCTTGATGCTTGGTTTTCCTGAAGAGGTCCTGTGCTTCTGGAGGGCTGGGGCTGAGTTGTGTCCTTGTCTGCCAGTCCACTGCACCCAGCCCAGCGCTAGCCATCTAATAGGTGCTTTCTAATAGGTGGTTCTCTGCTAACTGCTGACTTTGTTCCAGGCACTATGCTGGGCTTTCCTACCAACTGTGTGTGGCTTGGTAGTGGCCTAGGGTCTCTCCTCCCTGCTGAAGTCCCTCTCCTGCAGGTGGCTGTCTGCCTGGCCCAGCGCCATGCACACGCTTGTGTTCTTGAGCACGCGGCAGGTGCTGCAGTGCCAGCCAGCTGCCTGCCAGGCCCTGCCCCTACTGCCACGCGAACTCTTCCCCCTGCTGTTCAAGGTGGCCTTCATGGACAAGAAGACGGTAGTACTGCGCGAGCTGGTGCACACGTGGCCCTTCCCGCTGCTCAGTTTCCAGCAGCTGCTACAGGAGTGTGCCCACTGCAGCCGTGCCCTCCTGCAGGAGCGGCCTAGCACTGAGAGCATGCAGGCCGTGATCCTGGGGCTGACTGCCCGGCTCCACACCCCAGAGCCTGGGGCCAGCACACAGCCCCTCTGCAGGTATGGACTTACCTGAAGGGTCGTCAGGCCAGGGGTATGTAAGTGGGTCACTGGAGGAGGGTCTAGGCTTGGGTCATAAAGTTAGCAAGACCTCATGCAGGAACAGGCACATTGCTCCTGTCCCATGGTAGCTGGGAGGGGGAATGTATGGGCCCTGCCCTTGACCCCTTCCTCAGACCATTCCTACTCCCAGGAAGCATGCGCTGCGGGTGCTGGACATGACAGGACTCTTGGATGATGGTGTGGAACAGGACCCTGGCACCATGAGCATGTGGGACTGTACTGCTGCCGTCGCCCGCACATGCATCGCCCAGCAGCAGGGTGGGGCCACGGAGCCTGGCCCAGCCCCCATCCCAGTGGAGGTGCGTGTGGACCTTCGG
This sequence comes from Sapajus apella, assembly GCF_009761245.1. Lineage (NCBI taxonomy): Eukaryota > Metazoa > Chordata > Mammalia > Primates > Cebidae > Sapajus > Sapajus apella. The sequence goes on from NW_022436943.1 coordinate 67,010,535, forward strand.
GTAAACCGGGCGTCCTATGCGTTCCTGCGAGAGGCGCTCCGAAGCAGCGTGGGCAGCCCGCTGCGGCTCTGCTGCCGGGACCTGCGAGCCGAGGACCTGCCCATGCGCAACACCGTGGCACTGCTGCAGCTTCTGGATGCAGGCTGTCTGCGCCGCGTGGACCTGCGTTTCAACAACCTGGGCCTGCGTGGCCTATCTGTAATCATCCCACACGTGGCCCGCTTCCAGCACCTCGCCAGCCTGAGGCTCCACTACGTGCATGGGGACTCAAGGCAGCCCTCCGTGGATGGCGAGGACAACTTCCGCTACTTCCTAGCCCAGATGGGCCGCTTTACCTGTCTGCGAGAGCTCAGCATGGGCTCCTCACTCCTTTCTGGGAGGCTGGACCAGCTGCTCAGGTGAGCGGGCCCCACCACTGCCCTGCCCTCCCTTCAGTAGGCACCCTTCCTACCTCTGCCTGTCTGTGACCCCTGTGTCCCCTGTAGCACCCTGCAGAGCCCCCTGGAGAGCCTGGAGTTGGCCTTCTGTGCTCTGCTGCCTGAGGACCTGCGCTTCTTGGCACGGAGCCCCCATGCTGCTCACCTCAAGAAGTTGGACCTGAGTGGCAACGACCTGTCTGGCAGCCAGCTGACGCCTTTCCAGGGTCTGCTGCAGGCATCAGCGGCCACACTACTACACCTGGAACTCACTGAGTGCCAGCTCGCAGATACCCAGCTGTTAGCCACACTACCCATCCTTACTCGATGCGCCAGTCTCCGCTACCTTGGCCTCTATGGCAACCCACTGTCCATGGCCGGCCTCAAGGAGCTGCTGCGGGACTCAGCGGTGCAGGCTGAGTTGCGTACTGTGGTGCACCCCTTCCCTGTGGATTGCTATGAGGGCTTGCCCTGGCCGCCACCTGCCTCTGTCCTGCTGGAGGCCTCTATTAATGAGGAGAAGTTTGCCCGTGTAGAAGCAGAGTTGCACCAACTGCTTCTAGCCTCGGGTCGTGCCCATGTGCTCTGGACCACAGACATCTACGGGCGACTGGCTGCGGACTACTTCAGCCTATGACGAAGTAGCTCTGGGTGAGACACAGGCTGTCCTGCAGTCTCTTTGAGTAGGCAGGGCCTTTGCTGGGACCCCGCCCTGGAGGCCTGTCACAAAAGCACTTATTTCTGGTTTCCTGCTGGGTCCACCTTGCTTCTGGGCACACGTTTAGGCCCCCCACCCCTGCTTTCTGCAGTGCCCCATGCGATTTGCCCTGCACTTGCTCCATAATTGGCTGATTGTCTGTGGGCCCCAGGGCTGTGTGTCAGGCCTGCATCACCCTGCTCAGTTTGGCTGCCCTCTGGAGTCCTGATCCTTTGTGCAAATGCTTTGGGATCCCTGTTGTGAGTTGAGAGAGATGATGGTCCCTCTGGGCCTTTCCCATCCCCTTATGGAGAGCTCAGTGTTCTGGGGTTGAAGTTGGAAAGAGGCCTGATTCAGGGAGGCTGGGGTCCCCAGGCACTCAGGCCTCTTATGTGTTCCCTGCTCTGCCACCCAGCCACCCCATTGGGATGGGCTTGGGCTGGAGGGAGTCATCAAGGTGCAAGTGTGCCTGGAACTTTAATTTGTGGCTGTTTTTTTTATGTCCAAGTTGGTCACCCTTATCCTTATGTCTGCTGTCACCCCCAGCATGGCCACTGGGCAACAACTGCCTCCAGCCTGTCGTTCCGCCCTCTGCGGGGCAGCGCCATCGGCACTGCCTGCCAGTCCTTGCTCTTCCCCACCTTTTGGAGGCCCAAGATCTTATACTGTGGTCGGCCAGGGCTAGTGAGCTGCCTGCCGCAGAACCGGAGGCTGGGGGGCGATGTCTTTTCGGAAGAGCTTCAAGTGAGGTGTCGGGGCCTACCTGGCCACCTTTCATCGCTAGCCCAGGATTCCCAAGTGCAACGCTCCCGGCCTGGCGCCCGGCGCCCCACACACGGCTCGGCGCACAGTGCGCGGCTTCCACCTTTACTGACGGAGCATGCGCGAGGCGGCGCCGGCCAATCTCCGGCGCCTACGTCATCCGCGCGCGTCCCCCGGACCTAGCAGTGGATCTCGTAGGCAACCGGCGGGGGCACGCGGAGCCCCGGGGTTGCCCCCTCTGCCGGGTCGCAGTCCGCGGGCGCCTCCGCCGGACCCTCGGCGAAGAGGGGCTTGGAACGGTTGATGACGAACATCTCGTGGCCGCGCTCGTCGCGGAGCTCCTCGAGCTGCGCGAACGTGCAGGGGCCGTCCAAGTAGTCGTTGACGAACAGCGCGCCCTCCCCTGGGGGCCCCCGCGCCTTTTTCCGCCTCCGGCGCCGGCGACAGATCATGGCGGCTAGGAGCACCGCCGTGAGTGCCAGGAGCGCGATGGCCGCCGCGATGGCCGTCTGCGTAGCCAGGCCCAGGGCGCGGAAGGCCATGCTGCCCGCCACGGGCCGGGGCTCGCGGCCGGCGGGTCGGGCGGCCGGGAGCGGCGGTTGCGCGGGCTGCTGCGGCTGCTGCCGGGACGCGTTGACCAGGAGCCGGAAGGGCACGCGGGCGGCGCCGCCGGCGTTGGAAGCCTCGCACTCGTACTTGCCAGCGTGCGCCAGCGTTATGTTGCTGAGGAAGAGCATGCCGCTGCCCGTGTCGGATGCCGAGTGCCCGCCCAGCACCGGCGCCCCGCCTTCTAGCTGGGCCTGGGCTCGTGGCCGGCCCTCGCGTGGCTGGGGCACCTTTCTCCAGGTCACCAAGGGCTGCGGGTAGCCGGAGGCTTCGCAGGCAACCCGCAGGTCCTCACCCAGGTTAGCTGTGAGCTCCAGCGGCTGCACGTGCACAGAGGGCGGAATGCAGATGAGGCTGCTGTGGGATATATCCAGGAGGCTCTGGAGCGCCAGGCGCGGGGGCTCTGCACACATGATCTTCTTGTCCCTGGAGCTGAGCAGCCGCTGGCCACCCTCCTTGATCCAAGCACCCAGCCAGTGCAGGGCGCAGTCACAACGCCATGGGTTCTCTGTGGGAGAGCAGCGTCAGGCAGGTGGCTTGGAGGTGGTGCTAGAACACAGCCTGTGCAGTTGGGGTTCTGTGGGCCAGGACGGGGCCTCTTTTCCACCTCCTACAGCCTTTTCACACGGAATCCATGGCCCCTGCCACCCGTTCCTTGACCCCAAGCTCCTGGCGGTGGCGCCAGGCCCTCCCCCCTCCCCCCCATTAAGCTCTGTGATGCCTGCCTATTACAGATCACTTCTCCGCTGGTCTCTGAGAAAGCACCTGCTCCTCAAGTCTTCCTGAAACAAGTCCCACAGTTTTTGGAAACCTGGGGATCCACATAGACATCTCACCAACACTGAAACCTTGCAAATCCTCTCAGCCTTGTTTTTGGATGCCTTCTCCTGGGGATGTCCCCAATCCTGGTCAGCTGTCTCTCTCCTTTCCAGTTTTTGTCTGCCTGCCCTCTCATAGCCGAAAAGTGTACAAAGCACTTAATTCTGTCAAGTCACTCTGTGGGGTGCCCGTCTTTTCTGTCTTAGGCAGGGTACCTGAGCTGTGTCCCCTAGCACGCCCATTCCCGCAGCCCTCCACCGTGGCTGCAGGTGGTGGTGGGGCCCTCCAGACCTGCTCGGTTGCCTCCTGTCAGAGCCCCTCCACACATGAGCCTGCCCCCTACTGCCACCACCGTGGCCAAGACAGTAGACAAGACAGAGATGCTTTAGGGGAAGAGGTACCTGTGAGGCGCAGGACTTGCAGACTGGCCAGGGGCTGCAGGGCCTCTCGGCTGATGGTGCCCAGCTGGTTCCTGCTGAGGTCCAGCAGTGCTAGGGAGGACAGCCCCGCTAGAGCCTGGTCCTCCAGCAGCTCAATGCTGTTTTCCTGCAGGTGAAGCTCCTGCAGTCGCTGAAGTAGGAACAGCAGATCGTGAGGAAAAAAGGACGCCGAGGTTGGGGGCAGGTCCCCTTCTTACCAAGCTAGACTAAGTTGCCTGTTCTAACTACTCCGTCCCTACAGGGCGAGGGGCCATAATGGAGTATCCCGCCACTTTAGACCCCAGGCGCTCACCGGCAGGTGCAAGAAGGTGAAATCCAGTAGTCGCGCTAGCTGGTTGCCCGCCAGGTAGAGCACGCGCAGCTGGGCCAGGCCTGCGAAGGCGCCGCTGCGCAAGGCGCGCAACCGGTTGCTGGTGAGGGCCAGCTCGAGCAGGCGCGGCTGCGCGCGGAAGGCGCCGGCCTCCAGGGCGCGCAGGCTGTTGTTGTGCAGGTAGAGCCGGCGCAGAGCGGCGAGCGGCGCCAGGGCTCCCGGCTCCAGGCGCGCGATGTTGTTGTCCTGCAGGAACAGCGTCTGCGAGCGGAGGAAAGAGGAGGCTCTTACTCCGCCGCGGGGGTCTTCCTCTCCCTTGGGGCACCCCATCCGCCAGCAGCCTCACACGGTGCCCACCTGCGTCCCTGGCGGGATTCCCAGCGGGACGACTCGCAGCCGCAGAGCGCCACACTCCACCGTCGCGCTGTAGCAGCGGCAGGCGACCGGGCAGCCGGCGGCGCGGGGGGGG